>NW_006297152.1:352866-354007 GCF_000327345.1 Myotis davidii
ATGCCCTGCTTCATACTACCTACGTGACTTTGAGCAGGTTAGTAACCTCTCTGAGCTGAGTCTTCGCACCTGCATGTTGGGAAGTAGGTGGGAGTGGGTTAAATGAGACAGGGATTGCGAGTCCCCACACAGTACAGGATGTCCTCCAGACATTGGTCCGGTGCCCTTCCTCCCGCAGCATCTGCCTCTCCAGTGCAGAGCCTGGACAAGCCAGATGTCCAACAGCCTGCCCAGCCAGCTGAGTGCACGTCCTGGGAAGCCCACAGCTGTCAGCAACTTTATAAAAGTGCAAATCGGAGCCAGTCCCCTGGGTGTGGGGCCTCCTGACCTGCTGTGTCTGAGGTCAGGCGACAAGGGAGAAAGCAAGTGGCTTTGTCTCCTCCTCTAGCTCAGATGTCCGCCCCATCCCTGAATTTCCGGATCACACAAGCTGAAAGGGTGGAGCCCTGAAGGCTCATCTCACCTTTCCTTCTCCCTCCGCTCCCCTGTCCCAGGGTCCCCCAGCTCCTGACTGAGGCCCAGGCAGGGCCCAACCAGCTGAGCCCTGGGCCTTGGGGCCTGGTAGGCAGGACTGCGGCTGGAGTTCGGTGTTCTCCCAGGGAGGAGGCAGCTCTGGTTCTCCGGGTACCCCCCACCCAGGATGATGCAGCATTTGGGGGCCTGACCACCCTCCTCCATGGGATCTTAGAAGCTTCGTCCAGCCTCCTGTGCCTGGTCCCCATGAAATGTACACACAGGTGGGTTTGCCCTCCTGGAAACAGACTTTGAGTTTGGCCCTAGGCTGGACTCAAGCCCAAGTCTTAAGAACCGTTCACAAGGCAGACTTGCGTGAGCCCTTGCTGGGACTGTGGAGTCCTCAGCACTTTCCAAAACTCGCTTCCTAATAATCTTCCTATTAGCAGCAGCACAGCCAGCACAGCCTCCTCTGTGGCCACTGGGTGGCAGTGTGAAGCACGTTCCTACCCGCACTCTCCTGCGGGAGCTGCTGTCCCTCGGCCTGGAGGGACCCTCAGCGGGTCACCAATCTCTGAGCACTTAACCAGTCTTTCTGAACTGCCTTTCTGACTCAGCTGGGCTGCTGTGGGGCTGGGAATCGGCATTTCTAACAAGTTCCTCAGTGTTATGGCTGCTGCTGCTGGGC
>NW_006297152.1:354821-355646 GCF_000327345.1 Myotis davidii
CCCAGCGGGGGGACCCAGGAGAACAGTGGGGCACCTGGGGACCACTCTGTGGACATCAGCCCTGCCCCAGAATGGGGAGGCTCTCCCCCTGACCTGCGGACACGGGCCAGTGTCCCTCATTCCGAAGTCCACTGGAGCTTCCTCCCTGGTCAGAGCTGCTGTTGAGCCACCAGCTGGGGGGGCGGGGGGGAGGGGGTTGGGAGCAGAGGGCAGAGCAGCCACGCAATGGGTTTCTCTCTTGCTGTTGGGTTCCCATGGGTTTTCTGGGAATGAGAACTGCCTGGTGCAAGACCAGCTCAGAGGGGAAGTGGGCAGTACAGAGCGATGGCTTTGGTGTTAGATGTTAGAGCATTCATAGGCTTTGGTGTTAGATCGTAGCGTGAATATATGCCCTGCTTCATACTACCTACGTGACTTTGAGCAGGTTAGTAACCTCTCTGAGCTGAGTCTTCGCACCTGCATGTTGGGAAGTAGGTGGGAGTTGGTTAAATGAGACAGGGATTGCGAGTCCCCACACAGTACAGGATGTCCTCCAGACATTGGTCCGGTGCCCTTCCTCCCGCAGCATCTGCCTCTCCAGTGCAGAGCCTGGACAAGCCAGATGTCCAACAGCCTGCCCAGCCAGCTGAGTGCACGTCCTGGGAAGCCCACAGCTGTCACAAACTCTATAAAAGTGCAAATCGGAGCCAGTCCCCTGGGTGTGGGGCCTCCTGACCTGCTGTGTCTGAGGTCAGGCGACAAGGGAGAAAGCAAGTGGCTTTGTCTCCTCCTCTAGCTCAGATGTCCGCCCCATCCCTGAATTTCCGGATCACACAAGCTGAAAGA
>NW_006297152.1:355747-367136 GCF_000327345.1 Myotis davidii
TCCCAGGCAGGGCCCAACCAGCTGAGCCCTGGGCCTTGGGGCCTGGTAGGCAGGACTGCGGCTGGAGTTCGGTGTTCTCCCAGGGAGGAGGCAGCTCTGGTTCTCCGGGTACCCCCCACCCAGGATGATGCAGCATTTGGGGGCCTGACCACCCTCCTCCGTGGGATCTTAGAAGCTTCGTCCAGCCTCCTGTGCCTGGTCCCCATGAAATGTACACACAGGTGGGTTTGCTCTCCTGGAAACAGACTTTGAGTTTGGCCCTAGGCTGGACTCAAGCCCAAGTCTTAAGAACCGTTCACAAGGCAGACTTGCGTGAGCCTGCAGACTTGCGTGAGTCCTCCCAGCACTTTCCAGAACTCGCTTCCTAATAATCTTCCTATTAGCAGCAGCACAGCCAGCACAGCCTCCTCTGTGGCCACTGGGTGGCAGTGTGAAGCACGTTCCTACCCGCACTCTCCTGCGGGAGCTGCTGTCCCTCGGCCTGGAGGGACCCTCAGCGGGTCACCAATCTCTGAGCACTTAACCAGTCTTTCTGAACTGCCTTTCTGACTCAGCTGGGCTGCGGTGGGGCTGGGAATCGGCATTTCTAACAAGTCCCTGGGTGTTATGGCTGCTGCTGCTGGTCAGGGAACAGTGTTAGGGCTAAGAGCCCTTCTGGGAGCCCAGTGCCTGCGGTCCAACTCTCCCATCTCACAGGAAATGGGCGCCCTGCCCCCTCCTTTGGGAAAGCTCCTCTCTTCCCCTCCCCCTCCCCCAACGTCCTTTGTCACCGAATCCCTAGAGCAACTCTCCATCAAAGCCCTCAATGGCCAAACAATTAACCTTTCTCCAACCACAAGGGCTCCATAGAGGGGAGGCATCATTGGAGAGAGAACTGGAATTGGAGGGAAGTAACTGGAGAAGGTCAGAGAGGAAGGAGATGCAAGGAGTGAGCCCCATGCATACACAGTGGCCCAGAGCTCATCCTAGGATCACCCCCATCCTCACCACTACCACCACCACCAACATCCGTGGTACTCCTGGGCCCAGGATGGGGAGACAGTGCGGAAGACCCTGGGAGGCCATGCCCCTGAGGCCCCTCCTGCACTTCTTCCTGGCACCTTTCCCAGGCTCTTTGGGGCACGTGACTGTGTTCCAGCCGGTGGAATGTGGGTGGAAGTGGTGCCATCCTACCTGGCCCACAAAAGGCTCCCCTGTGATCCTGCACTCTCTCAGCTGTGGGCCACCTGGATGTCACAGCCTTGGGCTGCCTTGAGGATGATGGAGCCTCTGGCAGGCGGAATGACTGCATGGAGCTGAGCACCCCTCCCAGGCCCATTAGACTGTACATGAGAGAATGAATGAATGGCTACGAATTAAGGCACTGAGACTTCAGAAACTGCCCGTTATGGCATCAAGCAGTCCCTTTACCAGCATATCAGACACCTGCCCATTCCCTTCACCAGCGTTATCAGATACCTGCCCCAATGGAAAGGAGAAAGAGAGCAGATGCCATCACATCCTACAGCCTTGCTGATCTCTCCATGAGTTCAATCAGAAAAGAGCAGTTAACATCTCCTGCTCCAGGACAGTAACAGTCACCACCTGCGGAGGGGCATCATGTGCTGGACAGTGCTCAGCCTTCATTCACTCATTTCCTCTTCCCAACAGTCAGAAAGGTAGTACTGTTACATTCCCCACTTGAGATGCAGATCCGAGGTGGGCTGTGGGGTACTGTATCATGCCCAAGGTCACCTACTAACAGGCTCTAGTAAGAAGCAGAGACAAGGTTTGAGTCCAGGATGTCTGTCTGTAGCCTGCACACTCCGAACTATACCACCTGCTCCCCATAGACTCGAGACCCAGCCCTCGGCTGTGAGGACGTTAAGCTGAGTTGGGAAGAGATTCAGTAAACCTCAGAGTATGGATTTGGGATTGGGAAGCAGAATTTTTCTGATGCTAGGGTTGCTGGCTAAATGCAGATATGATGAGCCCACTCTCTACTGAAGAAGGAGGACAGAGGAAAGGAAGACGTGATTAACGCAACAAGGACAGATCCCTAGGAACGTCAGGAGTTTGATGATGTCATGTGTAAGTTCGGGAACAAACTTCCCTTCCCTCCCACTCTCTGCACCCTCCTGCACCCTTCTCTTTAGCCTCATGGTTTTAGGTGGATCACAGGAGCTGAACACAAGAAAGGGTCTGTCTCATTCACTGTTGTATCCCTAGCACGTAGAACAGTGCCAGGCACATAGTAGGTGCTCAATAAATAGTTGTGGAATGAATTAATGGGGGAGAAGCACAGCTGGCTGAAACTTGGCAGCAAGAGTCTCTCCACTTGGAGTCTCACATCACTGAATCTTAGGGCAGTGGAACTCTCACTCGGCCTATGGTCCATGCCTGGCTTCTGCTGAGGACTGCCTGCCAATCACCCCCCACTCCCCACCCCCATTCCTTAGAGGCTTACTGAACAGCAGGGCTCACTGAGGCCTTTAGAGACCATCTATCCCCGAGGGCCTCAAACTTGGCTGTGAACAGTATTCTGGTTTGCAGGATACTGACTCCCAAAGATGCTAACTTAATTGGTCTGGGCTGCCACTTGGGTGTCAGAATGCTCAGCAGCTCCCCAGGGGACGCTAATATGTAGCCAACATTCAGAACTAAGGAGCAGTCCCAGGAGGTGGAGTCCCCGATCCAGTAAGTGCTCCTCCCTCCTCCAAAGGCATCACCTCATCTCCCCTGAAAACACAAGTGAGGATGTCCTGGCGTTGGTAGCAGATAGTTCTTCCCAAGGCCACACCTTTTCAGCCCTTCCTTGATCTGCCCACAGTGGGTTTAGTCTGAATCCAGCCCCAGATGCGGCTTCACTCAGGTTCTTTCCTGCTCTGGGCGGGCCATGTGCATCCCTGTCTTCAGCCTCCTGGGGGCTGCATCCCTTCCAGCCTCTCTCCCCGCTCTCTCCTTCCTGCCCCATTGATTTCTGGCCTTCCTTCCTCCACCTCAGCTGCCTTTAACCCACTCACTCTTCTCCTGGCCAGACTCCTTCCCAGATCATCCCTCCCCCACTGAGCTGTCCCAGCAAGACCTGGAAGAAAGTGATTTCTGCCTCCTTTCCCACTTCTCCTCGTTGATGACTCCCCCAGCTCTGCAACAGGAGAGCAGGTCCCGGAGGACCCAGCACTGTCTCCCTCACAGCTGGCAAACAGCTAACTTGAGTCATGGCCTTGGAACGCACATAAGCGGCTCTCATTTATTTAAAAAACAAGACACTCGCAGCCCAAAAAACAACAAAAAAACCAAAATACACACACACACACACACACACACACACACACACACACCCCGATAAAGGCTTTGGTGAAAGATGATCCCAAGCAGATAAACTGTTCCTTCATCCCCAGCGCAGTACATGAACCCCTCCTGGGGAGCCTCACTCAGAGTATTTTGGGCAGTCTGAGAGTTTAACCCTCATTGGCCCCAACTAAAAATGGACCCGCTGGGATTTTTATGCGCAGCTATTAAGCATCAAGTAGAACTTTCAGAGCATTGTTACAAGCCCTCTTACTAATTATACCTCCCAGCCGCTCATGAGCAAAGGAGGCTGTTTTGTCCTGCCTTCCAGGGGCGAAGGCACAGTTGCTCTTATCCCTGACAATTTCTCCACCGCCCCGCCGTGCCCCTGGGCTCTCCGGAACACCCTCTGCCGCCTCGTAGAACTTTGCTAGTCGTTTCTATTTCAAGCATGTTACAGCCACCGAAGCCACCAGCCTCCTCTATGGAAGGAACTGAAACACCTGATAGGGGGAGCCCTGCTTAATGTCTGGAGAGCACTCAGCACAATGTCTGTGATCCCTAGGGTGCGCCACACACAGCTAATTCATTATTTGTCAGTTGCTTCCTCATGAATAGCCTTGTTTCATCCTTCCAGATCTCCGGTGAGGTGGTGTTACTGGGTCCATTTGCAGAAGAGGAAATGGGCTCAGTTACTTGGTTCGGCCACGTCTACCTGGCTCTTTGCACTGACTAGACCTTAGACCAGTGGTTCTCAACCTTGGCTGCACATTAGAATCACGTGGGAATCTTTTTAAAATCCTGATTTCTGGGCCTCATCCTCCGGAAATTCTGTTTCTTTGTTATGGGGTGGGGTCACAACATTAGTCGCAAAGAAACAGAGCCTCCCCACACAACCCTGGGCTCACATTGGACACTCATGGTCTGGATACACCGATGCCTTGTTCTCTGTCTTGTGTTAAGTCCTTGTTACACCTCATCTGTCTCCCTTTCATCCCCACGTGTGTGAAATTCCTCTGGAGGACATGCCCCACCCTGAGGTGCATCATCATCTGTTTGCCCCCAATCCACTTGCTGCTCTGCTTTCTGCCTAGAGATTCCCTTGACCTGCTCCTCACCTACCTCAAAACCACCTGGGTAGGTGTTTAAAACGCATTTTCTCCCCCCCTTCCAGCGTGTCAAGTGAACTGGTTTGCAAAAATACCATAGCACCCACCTGGTTATGCTTTATTATTGTGGATCCATGAATGCATAGTACAATCTGGTTCCGAAATTCCAAAAAACAAAAACAAACAAAAAAAACCCCCAAAAACGCATTTTCTAGGGCACCACCCCCGATTTCCGGAGGTCAGCATGGAGCCCACTCACCAGGTGGGGACCAGATCCCCCTGGCCAGGCTCAGCTGACTGCAGTCCTGTGCCCCCTCAAAACAATTGCAGCCTTCACCCTCTTCACCAGCACCCCCCATGCCGGACCATCTCTGATCTCCTCGGAAAGGCTATGCTCCTTGTGCCTTCACGCTAACGTTAAACCTAACCATACCCCTAATCCTAACACAGCCCTAACCCTAACCCTAATTCTAACCCTAACCCTAGCCCTAGCCCTGACTCTAATCCTAACCCTAACCCTAACCTTAACCCTAAGGGTTCCTTGCCATCCTTGATGGTTCCCTTCCTCCTAACTATGCCTCTGTCAAACACATATATCACTTAAATATTTTTGAGAGTTCCACCTGTTACCTGCTTGACCCCTGACTAACGTAAGAGGAACCAATCTGTCCATAGTTTTCAGGGGATAGCAGAGAGATCTGAACCCCCCCCCCCCAAAATCTGCTCAGCACCCTGGCATGCTCAGGGAAGATATTTCCAACTCCACTTTCTGTGAATATGCATCACACAGGTCCTGCGGCATTCATCACACACCCAGAAGTGGCTACCTGCCTCACCCAGGATGTGACACTCAGAGTGAAGATTAGCAGGTGGAGGTCCCTTCACATCACAAGGGTTTCTGAACCTTCAGAAACACCCCAGTGTAGCTCCCATACGATCCCAGTCACGTGCCTCCACAGCAACTGCTGTAGGCCCCTCTCATCAGATTGGGCCGGCCTGGGGCGGTGTGTCCCATTTTCTTTTGGGACACCGATGCCATCCTGTTAAACATGCTTCATGTTCACCTTCCTGAAGAGCCAGAGGGCCCAAAAGGGAAGCTTCTTCATAAAACCCCAGTGGTCTCAAGGCATCTGGGCAATTGCGCCTCTCTGAATTTCAGGAAAGCCCCACAAAGGCCACATCCAAGTCTTCACATGATGGTCGCTGAATGTGTGTGTCCCTCCAGAATTCATATGTTAAATCCTAAACCCCAACGTGATGATAGTAGGAGGTGGCGCCCGGGGAAGTGCTTAGGTCATGAGAGTGGATCCCTCCGGAATAAGATTAGTACCTTTATATGAAATGTCTAAGAGAGCTCCTTTGTCCTTTCCGCCATGGGAAGACACGGCGAAACGATAGCCATCTATGAACTAGAAGGCCCTCCCTCTCTAAACACTGAATCTGCCAGTGCCTTGAACTTGGGTGTCCCAGACTCCCGAACTGTGAGAAGTACATGTTTGTTGTATATAAGCCATGCAGCCTACGGTATTTTTGTTACAGTAGCCCCGAATGACTAAGACAGTTGCTTTCCTAGGAAGGAAGGGGCAGGCACAGAGCCTCCAACTGCACTGTCAAGTGGAGAGATCTGAGGTTTCTCCCTGAAGGCTGCCATTGTAAGAGAAGACAGTGATTTTACAGCAGGTGATCCTCTTCTCTGGGCAGAAAGTAGCTGGAATCCAAGAAAGTCTTAAATTTCTGCTCCCTCTCGCCAAATGTCCTCAAAGTACCTTAGCACCCTAACGCTGGCGGGAACGACTTAGTCCAGGGCCCCGCTCCTGCCAGTGGGTTTTTCAGGCCCTACTGTGGCCCTTTCCCTGGTCTTGGCCATTTTGTTTCTGATTCTCCTCCATGCTCCCCCTTCCCTGGCATCCCCTCTCCGAGGGATAGGTTAGGAAAACAAATGAGCCTGAAATTGAAGGGACTTCCCTGGAGGGTAAAAGTGTGAATCATTAGGACGGTAAAACTTTTTGATTGTAAAGATGTCTGGGAATTGTCTCTGATTACCATTTAAATCTACCTTCTTCCTGCTGTTTCAGAAAAAGAAAAGAAAAAAAGAGGGAAAATAAAAGACCTGCATTACAAGACTCTAGGCTTAATTCCCAGTTCTGACACACTTGCTAATTGTACCACCTTATGCAAGTTACCTAACCTTTTCAAACCTGTTTCTTCCTTTGTAACATGGAAATAATAATACCTATCTCACAAGGTTATTAGAGTAGACATTTATTATGGTTTCAGGGGTTATTGAGTGCCCCACCTTTTTCTATAACTTTTTACTTGGAAATAATTTTAAACTTATAGAAAAGTGGCAAGAATAAGAGTAGTTAGAAGAATGCCCATATACCCTTTTCCCGGATTCATCTACTGTACTGTAAACTTGTTACAACTCTTTATCCTGTAGATCAAATCTAACTTACAATCAGGCATCATATTTAATTGTCATGTCTTTTTAGTCTTTACTCTGGAACATTTCCACAGATTTTCTTTTTCTTTTTTTAATGTATTTTATTTATTTTTTACAGAGAGGACAGGAGAGGGATAGAGAGTTAGAAACATCGATGAGAGAGAAACATCGACCAGCTGCCTCCTGCATACACCCTGCTGGGGATGTGCCTGCAACCAAAGTACATGCCCTTGACTGGAATCGAACCTGGGACCCTTGAGTCCGCAGGCCGACGCTCTATCCACTGAGCCAAACCAGTTAGGGCTCCACAGATTTTCTTTGTCATTGATTATACTGACAGTCTTTAAAGCAGAACTTTCCTTATTATGGCCTGATATTTCTTCATGGTTAGATTCATGTTATGGATTCTCAGACAGAGTAGTGCAGAGGGGATGTTGTGTCCTCAGGGCATCACATATGGAGACTCATGGTGTCCATCTGCCCATTATTGGTGATGTTAATTTTGATCACCTGGTCAAGGTGTTATGTAATGACTCCACTGAATAGTTAATATTTTTTCCCCCTGAAACTATTAAGAAATGTATAGGAAGACACTTTAAGACCATCCAGATATCATGTTCCCTGAGATTTAGTATCCATTTTTGACTCTTGACTGAAATAATTTTACTATTATGGTTGCAAAATAATTTTCTAA
The DNA here is from genome assembly GCF_000327345.1 of Myotis davidii. Lineage (NCBI taxonomy): Eukaryota > Metazoa > Chordata > Mammalia > Chiroptera > Vespertilionidae > Myotis > Myotis davidii. Next base: position 363,264 of record NW_006297152.1, read on the forward strand.
CTCTAGCACTTTATATATTCATATTCTATTGTAAGCAAGAGTCTCCCCTTCTTCTCTAATTTGTCTATTTATAATCAATATGGACTCATAGATTCCTATCCCCCCCCCCCCAATGGCTTGTACTTCCCTCTGTAGTTAATTATTTTGTGTTCAAATTGTCCCAGATTTGACCAGTGGGAGCCCCTTCTAATTGACTTTGTTCTTGTGAAATGCCTTCACCATTTTTTAAAGCAATTACTTTCTGACCTAACAAGATATTCTGGGGTCCTCTTGTATTTACCCTGCACCAGCCATGGAACTGACCATTTCACCATAGAGCTTTGGTTCCTTTTGACGGGGAATGGTATTTAGATAGCAAGGTACGAGCTCTCGGTGTGCTCATTGCTACAGGGACATCTTTGCTTCTTGACCCTTTCAGCAAATGGTGCTCGTAAATGTAAATATATGATACATACACACATACATATATATGTACATCTTTATATACCTATACACATATTTTAGAAATAATAATTCACATCAATACCTATAATTCCATTTCATCCTACACGGTCCTTTTTTGCTTCCCTGATTCCATATTCTATGTTCCTGCTTCCACAGTGAGAACACTGTCTCCCAACAATAGTGATATCTTTACTCATTTGCTTAATCCTATCAGATATCTAAAATAGTGTAGGAACTGTGTAGCATCTTTTGAACACTCTTGTTATGTCTATGGAATTTTCCACCATGTGAATCTTTTTTTCTCAGATAAATCTAAGATAAAATCTAGACATTTCCCTCTTCAACTTCCTTTATAAGTAGGACACAAACAAGTGATCTGGGCTTCACCAGTATAGTCATCATATTCAATCAATGTGATATGTTGATTCACAACAAAAGAGGGGGGAGAAAACCCGCCCAGCACTAAACATCCATTTTGCTGGCAAGGGTGGGTGATGGCTAAACAGTCTGGATTTGAAGATTCATTGGGGGTATTAGGTTGAGCCCTACACAGAATTGGCGTTGAAGGGGCCAGCAAGATTCACTCCAATCAAGTCAAGTTGGCAAATTGTAGGCTCTAATATTAAAGGTGGTGGCAGCAATTCCTCATCAAGTCCAGTTCTGCACCATGATTTTGCATGTTGACCTTGGAAGCTTAGCCTCTAGTCCTTCCAACAATTCTGCAAGCTACTCAGCATCCCTTTAATACATGTTTTTTTTCTACTTGTAACAAGAGTCAGCTTTGGTGCTTATTATGAAGAATTCTGGCCTGATAAACTTTTCCCTATCCTGGGTAATTTGCCCATATTTTCCACTAAATTTTTTCAATCTGTTTTCCACAGTTAACTCACCTAGAATATTTTCAACATTTTTTTTCTTAAGGCTATGTCTTAACCCATAGAACTTGCTTCTCTCAAAGTGTGGTCCTCAACTAGCAGCATCATTGGGAGCTTGTTCGAAATGTGGACGGACTCTTAGGCTTTGCTCCAGAGCCACTGAATCAGCTAAGAGATATGCAATTTGAGAACTTCTGCCCTAAAAGCAGAGCCTGAAGCAAGGATTCCCTGCTGATGGTTCATTTGAGGGGTGTTAACTCACAACAGGATGAGTGAGAAAAAAGAGAAGTGAGGCCAGGAAAGCTGGGAAGTAATGCAAGGTGATGGGTTTCTACTCTGGCCTCAGCTTTAACTAGGTCTCAAAGGGAGACCTAGTTTTCTTAGAAGATTTGGGTACTTGACCATTGACAGTTTGTATGGAGAAACTGTACATACAACAATGGGGCGGGTGAGGGAACTTATTCTCATAGGACTTCCATTTCATGCTTCTCATTGGTTCCCCCATAGGGAGTTAATGATGATGCTTCTGGGACTCTTTGGTGGCCATTCACAAGCCAGGTTTCACATCCTATGATATGGTATTTCACCCAAGTCTGGAAATAATAGGAGGAGCCAGAGAATATATTTATCCACTGGCCAGCCTGGCTATACAACAGCAACCAAAGAGAAAAGCCTAGGAAGTAGAACTGTGTGGAGCATTCAAGGCCAAGGAAATCTGAAAAGGCATAAAAATATGCCCAATACAATCTATCTTTTTACCAATCAGAAAAGCTGTATGGCCAAAACCGGTTTGGCTCAGTGGATAGAGCGTCGGCCTGCGGACTGAAAGGTCCCAGGTTCGATTCCGGTCAAGGGCATGTACCTGGGTTGCAGACACATCCCCAGTGGGAGATGTGCAGGAGGCAGCTGATCGATGTTTCTCTCTCATCGATGTTTCTGACTCTCTATCCCTCTCCCTTCCTCTCTGTAAAAAATCAATAAAAATATATTAAAAAAAAGAAAAGAAAAAGAAAAGCTGTATGATATAACAAGTCAATGGATGAGACATTCTGTAAACCCTTAGATGGTGGTGCTCGTTGAAGCCCAGTGGACGATGAAAGCAAACCCATATATGGTATATATATGTTGATTCCCATAAAGACAGATCACTGCCCCTCCCATTATATATGGGTCCTGTATTAGAATATGGAGCCGCCATTCTTTTGGTTTTTTTTTTTTAAATGATAAGAATAAAATATTCTTACCTCTTTTCCAAAAGAGGGGGTAAAAATCCATTCAGTTATGAAATTCTCTGCAAGTTTGTGGCCAGTTGCAATCTCCAAGAAGACCTAAAGGGAAGATGCCAATGAATCAACTGACTGTAGGTTGATTCAAGCTACTATGGCTGGTCCTAAGGCTATAATTGATATCCACCACCCACTGTAGACTTCCCTCACTCGTGTCTAACACTTCAGCTGGTTTCTCTAGATTGGTAGCATGATTGGTTGCCTACTTGGGAGAGGGTCTGAAGCTCTTAAGTTGAACTGACCTTATTGAGTTGAATTGCTATCATTAAAAAGTTATTGCTTTGCCAGGCATAGAAGTACTAGGAGCTATCTCAGTAAACCCTGCAATCCAGGAGTCGTCGTCCAGGCTCCTTGAGGTAGTTAGAACTGCTATAATTATTTTTTTAAATATATTTTATTGAGTTTTTACAGAGAGGAAGGGGGAGGGATAGAGAGTCAGAAACATCGATGAGAGAGAGAAACATCGACCAGCCGCCTCCTGCACATCCGCCACTGGGGATGTGCCCGAAACCCAGGTACATGCCCTTGACCGGAATCGAACCTGGGACCCTTCAGTCCGCAGGCCGACGCTCTATCCACTGAGCCAAACCGGTTTCGGCAGAACTGCTATACTTTAACTCCTTTCTTGGCCCACTGACCTCACATGGCCAGTGCAGTTAGGTACAGTCACAGCTTTCAGATCAGTGGAACCTTACTGTGTACCCTGGCAGAGTGAGCTCTTTGGAAACCAGAACCTGTCACATAACAAAGTCCAAAGTTTTAGGAACAAAAAGCACAAATTCCTCACGGGGGTCACTGGATGTAACAGTGAAAGGTGCCACTTCTACGTCCCTTGGTTCCTGGATGCATTCTTTCTAGCTATTGGGGATTAGTACCCTGTATTGGTCATTAGTTTAAAGAACATTATGACCTAAAGGACTGTGCCACAACTTTGCCAAGTGTTGTCTCCTAGTTTTGCGTTAACTGAGTTTCAAGAGGCTTCTCCTCTATATTTGGGACAGATCTGACTTATAGACTTAGAAATTAGGTGAAGGTCTATGATGTTTCACCAAGGTGACCAAAGTCAGTCTTCTGCTCACCAGCTATTCTTTCTGATTATATTGATCAAGCAATAGCCTGCATGGCTGCTCATCTGTTTTAGCCTCGGTAGGGTAACACAGGTGTCAGTTTGGCTAGGATGGTCTTGATGTATACCATGTAATCATTACTAGCACCCCTTCTTGCTCTCAAAAGTAGCTCAATTTGGACAAGAAATTATATGAATACTC
>NW_006297152.1:367149-370683 GCF_000327345.1 Myotis davidii
CCATGAGTCCCAGCAGAGAAAGTCACCCTGATCATGCCTCCACCTTGTTGTTCATTGAGATATGTCCACCTGGTCTTTTATGACTTAGTACTCCCACCTGGCCTCTGCAATTCTGGGATTTTTGTCATTTGCACTAACAGTAAGGAGCTCAGTTACAATTAACCCTGGACCAAGGACAGCCGCTACTGAATCTTGTGGTGTTCTTTCCCATCAGAGTTATTACCATCTCTCTTATGACCAGCAAAGGGATCTCTATTGATTACAGACACATAAGCAATGCACTCCCCATATCCATCCTAGAACCACTGGTGGAACCAATGGCCTGAGCTCAGTTTCCCTAGGAAACAGAAATCTGAAGCAAAAGTTAAATCTGATTGAGAAGGCCGCAAGAGTGAAAGGGGAAATGAAGTAGGCTAGGATGAGAAGCAATGCAAGATGGTGTGTTAGCATGCAGGTAACTGCTACAGGACCAGCTGCAAAGAGCCATGGCAAGTTACTCAGTAGGTGCATCTCAGCAGCTCTGCAGGACATATCCGGGGAGGTTGTCCATACGAAGGAGGAATGAAAGAGAATGCATCTGTCCAGCTCCCTCCCATCTCTTGTTTCTCATTGGTCAAAATGCTCCCCACAGGGAATTTCCTAGGGTGCATCATCTAGTCTCTTTGATGGCTGCCTAGAAGCCACATCCTGTAGTAAGGCATTTCCTCTGAGTCCAGAAGTAGTGGAGGAGTCAGAGACTCTAGACATGTGGCTGGCCAGCCTGGCTGTGCAGCAGCAGCCAAGAAGGATTTGGCTGGGCAAGTGACTAGTCAGTTCCCAGCGGCTGAACTGCACAGATTTAATTGGCTGTGGAGGCAGCTATGGAGCCAGCAGAAAGGCAAGGTCTAGCCGATGTGAGGAGGGACATAAGCTGTGTCTGATACACTCATTAATAGGCTATTAACATCAATAAGTGATGGAGCTAGAAAAATGATCACCAGGTTAGCATCTTGTCTTATTTACCTTAGAGACCCCAGCACCAGGCACTTGAAAAATGAGATGCTGTTTAAACCGTTTTTCTTGTTCCAAACCTTCCCACTACACATCTCTGCTCTGTCAGTCATTATGCTAATGAATGGAAGTGACTATGCTCTTAGAGGTTGAGCATCGTCCCTGTTCAAATCACAAGTTGGCTCTGTCCCACTATGTCACTGTTATTATTGACCCAAACTTTCAAAACCCATAATCTGTCAGGCCCGGGTTCATGTGAGACTTATGTAACACAAAATACACAAGGAAAGGAAGAACGGAGTTGGCTGGTCCGTACAACTAGCACAACTCTAAAATGCAAAAGGATTCTGAACAAAAAGTCTCTTCTGCCGCCCAGTCCCTCCCTGGGACAGCACAGTTCACTTTAGAAGCCTTCTTACCATCTTTTGGGAAAAGTAGCTAAGTCTCACACTTCTTTTCATATGTCATGTAGCCTCCCACTGCGTCCCACTGCCCAGGCAAGAAGAGAATGCACAGCTGGAATATTGGACATGAAAACAAAAGCTTTTCAGTGAACTGTCAGGGAGTCCTGATGTGCCTGGGGCAGGAAGATGAACGGAAAACCCCTCTCTGGTCCCCAGGATTCTGATTCAGGCAGGGCAGGATCCAGGCCTTGGTTTAACAGGGTAATTGCAGTTGTCTGGACCTGGCCTGAGTGCCGACACTGGGAATCGATACCAGGGAAGGTGACACTTGCCAGACATTCTTCGATGTTCACCAACGGGTCTGATCACTTGAGCTTTGAGAGCTCAGTTTTCTCCTGAGGGAGTGTGAGGCCAAATCCTCATCCTCTGCACACAAGTCTTCATCCTGAAATTCTAGTCTCCTGGACTTGAAACTCCAGGGAAGTGGGGAGAAAAGGACAGATCTGAGAGATGGGTGAGAAAAAAGGGAGGAAGGACGCTTGAGATGAGAAAACAGATTGCTCCCTGAGGCAGGTTTTCTTTTAATCAGGAAATGAAAAAACGGGGCCAATTATATGGTGAGAGGGTCATTCCTCCTCGCCCCCTCCCCAATTTCCTGATATTTTTTCAGGTGTGATTCTCTCACTTGTATTGTTCAGATAATTTCCAGAATGAGCCAAACCGTTTCCTTTGTGTTGTTGGGACCTAAGTTATTATTCTCATTATTGAATGCATAAAATCCTAGGCATGGGCTCTTGTCTGCAGCCATGCAGGGCTGGGCCAGAGTCCTGGGCTCCTTACCCATGTCCGGACTCACAGCTATACCCAGTGACCTCTGCTGGCACTGGCCCTCTCACCACGCCTCCCAGGGAAGAGAAGTTCCAGAAACTGATCTGTCATCAGTGGCTCTTTGACAACTGCATTCTTAATTCTAGGTTAACTTCGCATCGCTATCACCACTGCTTTACCCTCTCAAAGCTGGCATGCTGGCTTGGAGTTGAAAGAGAAAGGAAACTAGAGACAGGTTCCTAAGTGCCCACAAGAGAGAGTCAGAGAATCACAGAACCTCAGACCCAGAACAGACCTTGGAGAGTGAGGGGCTTGGCTTGCTCTCCTCTCCTCAGAAAGAGGAGCTAAAACCCAGAACAGGCAAGTGGCTTGTCCTGGGTCACACAGCTTAGCCCAGTGATAAATGTGGACTTAGAGCCAGCCCTCAGGTCAGCAGTCTGGTGCTCTTCCCATCTCTCCTTGCTCTTCTCTTTCTTTAAAGAAAAGAAAAAGAGGCCTTTAAGGAAAAGTTGTTCCAGTGGGGAGTAGGGAAGGGTTTCCCCCTTCACCCTGACCTTGAAGCATCTCTCCAGCCCCTCCTCTAACTCTATAGTTCTGACCAAACGACCAGGACGCGGCTGACCACCTGGGTTTTAGTGTTACATGTCAGCTTAGGTTTAAAGGGACTTGATTGGCCGAAACCGGTTTGGCTCAGTGGATAGAGCGTAGGCCTGCGAACTCAAAGGTCCCAGGTTCGATTCCGGTCAAGGGCATGTACCTGGGTTGCGGGCACATCCCCAGTAGGAGATGTGCAGGAGGCAGCTGATCGATGTCTCTCTCTCATCGATGTTTCTAACTCTCTATCTCTCTCCCTTCCTCTCTGTAAAAAATTAATAAAATATATTTAAAAAAAAAAAAAGGACTTGATTGATCACGGCTAACGTCAGAGAGAGTACATGACTGTGCCCCCTTGTTCGTTTGGGGTAATTTGTCATGTGGGATTAAAAAAGAGATTGCTTTGTACCTTCCTGTACAACCCCCGGACAGAGGCAGGTGGCTGTGTCCAGCCTTCCTCAGGGAATGATGCTCAGAGGAGAAGCCCTCCTCTACTTCTGGGTCACTTCCCAGGTGACTTGGCCTCTGCTACCCACAGCTGCAAACCCTCGCAGTGCCACGAGCCCTGGGGGAACTCGGTCTTCCGTCTCTTAGACAAACGCTCCAGCCCCAGGACACGACCGCGATCGCAATTTCGCGTGGCCGTGCAGCTCCCCCTGCTCCTCTCCTCCACCCCCCACCCCCACCCCCCAGGCCCGGGAACCTCGGAGCCAATGGG
>NW_006297152.1:371484-389748 GCF_000327345.1 Myotis davidii
CAGCAGGTCCCGGAGCAGCCACGCGCGGCCCGTGAGCCTCGCCACCAGCGGGGGCTCCGAGGAGGAGGACAAAGACGGCGGGGTGCTCTTTCACGTGAACAAGAGCGGCTTCCCCATCGACAGCCACACCTGGGAGCGCATGTGGATGCACGTGGCCAAGGTGCACCCCAAAGGGGGAGAAATGGTGGGCGCCATCAGGAACGCCGCCTTCTTGGCAAAGGTCAGTGGCTTCGAAGCAGGGGGGTGGGGTGGGCGGCGAGGGGACATTTCGGTCTGCACAGGGCAAATAGAGGCACTATCCACGTCCCGGGTTCTGCTACGAACACCCTTCCCCTCTCCAGTCTTCCCCACAACCCCCCCTCCCTTTGCTAAATTGAGATGTTTGTCTTGGAAGCCTTAGAAATGGGGGAGGGGGAGGTGGTGGCTGGCTGTCCTGGGACTCTGTGGTCTGTTGTGCCAAGGTTTCCTTGAATCTCTATCCAAACTCTATTATTTATTTACTCACCCCCATGTCCATCCTCTTTCAGCAAGAGCTGTAGCCGCTCTGTTGCAGCGGCGATGCCAAGAATGCACAGGTCCCCTAGGGATCCCACCCTGCTTCTCCCCTTTGGAGTCTCCCCCTTGCAAATGATTTATTAGGCTGTGAATGAATTTGACTCAACCAGTCAGACTTCTCAGCGTGAATCATTTCTAGACTTTTTGCCAATTTTTTTTTTATGACAGTGACTTTCACCTCTGAAACTTGCAAAAACAGTGAACTATCTCTCTTTTCCCGGCTTATCTGGGCTCCAAGGAAAAAAAAAAAAAGAAGTTTTGGCCATGCCTTAAAGGGGATGTTCCAGTCGACATGATGAATTAGTCTCACTGGATTGAGAAGGAGGCTTGGGAGTAGAACTCCTTTTACCTTGGAGAGAAGCCAGTGAGCTGATTGGGTTTGGTGGCCAAGGATCACTTAGCAAGAGGGAGGGAGGGAGATGTGCAGTGGTCGCTGTATGAAACATAAAATGCGAACGGGGGGAGAAATGCTGCCAGAGCCTGGAGGGGGTTGTAGCATGGCAGATGGTTTCCCTGGCACCCTGGGGACACTGGCATGGCTGAGAAGATTCCTGGGCAAGTCTAGGAATGCCAGACCTGAGACCTGGAAGGCCATCTGGTCGAGTCCCCAACCTGGAGCATCTGGTGACCTGAGCATCTGAGCCCTACAGGCCAGAAAGCTGCGTGTGCCCTTGGGAGAAGTGGCCCAGCCGGTAAGCTTCCTGTCGCAGTCAGTCACAGTGTCTTATTACTCTGCCGGTCAAGGAGCTCTTCATTGTGCCCAACAAGAGTGCTGCCTGCTTTCCTGTCAGCCGTAATTACCCTTGCTGAGACCTCCTTGAGCGTGAGAACAACGTTGGTCCTGGCTTGTGGTTCGGGCTTTGTCCATACTTAAGTGAGCCTTCTTTACTCAAGGACGAGCTGGGAGCCCTTAAACCTGGAGGAGAGGTGGCCACAGCCAACAGAGGCCTGTTCCTACCGCCCCATGCTGCCTTCCTAATTCAGCAACCCTGCTTCTAATTGTGGCTTCATCCTTCTCCCTTTCTCTATGGGAATCGGGAATGTTAGTATCTCCCTTCCGCGTTCTGAAGACCTCCTGAGAACCGGGGGCTCGTTGCCTCCCAGGGCAGCTGGTCCCAGGCCTAGCTGGATTTGATTAGTGGGAAAATCTTTCCTGAGACTGAACAGAAGTCCTCCTTCTCTCCCCTTAGTCACATGTCACCAGGGATTCTTGGGTTGCCCTTTGAGCCAGAGTAGCACATGCCAACTTCCTTTGCTACTCACAGCTCCCTAGAATGTCACTAGACGGGGCTCTTAGAGAGGAAGGGACTGAATTCCAGTCCTAGCTGTGCCACTTCTAGCTTACTTAAAATCTCTGATCTCAGTTTTCTCATCTATACAATGGGAGTAGGCCAGACTTCAAGTAAAGTTCTTTCCAACTCTCACATCCCATAATGTTATGACCCGTGAGTCTCCCGGTTCTAATGCTGACCTGTGTGACACCAGAGGTGCACGGAATTACGAGTCCTCAGAACTGTGACATCTGTCAGTCTGCACCTTCCTTTAGTCTCCTTTGTCCACAGGTAGCTCCTTTCACCTTTTCTTATTTGTTCGAGTTCCCAGATCAACTCACTCTTCTCTTCTTTCTAGGACAATGGCTAGTTTGAAATCAGTCAGTCCCCTAAAATAAGCACATATGAAACACAATATTCTAAATGTTGTCTGAGCAGCTTAGAACATAGATCACTACTTCCAGAGACCTCCGATACTGTGGCTGAATGCTGTGTTCTTAAAAAGGAGTGGTCCCTGCCCTGGCCAGGTGTTCAGTGGTTAGAGCATTGTGGGTTTGATCTACGTGTATGGGAAGCAACCAATCAATGTTTTTCTCTCTGTCTTCCCCCCACCCCATACACACACTCATCCCCTCCCTTCCACTCTCTCTAAAAATCAATGGAAAAAATACCCTCTGGTGAGGATTAACAACAACAAAGAGTGGTCTCTCTTTTTTTTTTATTTAATAGAGTGGCCATATTGTACTTTTATTTTTTTTTAATCCTCATCAGAGGATATGTTTTTATTGATTTTAGAGAGAGAGGAAGGGAGGGGGCGGGGGAGAGAAAGAGAGAGGAGGCTTATGGGCCCTGACAGGGATTGAATCCTCAATCTAGGTATGTGCCCTGACCAGGAATTGAACCCACAGCCGTTTTTGGTGTATGGGACGATGCTCCCACCAATGGAGCCACCTGGCCAGGGCCACATTGTACTATTGTAGTAACTTGTAGGTCACATTCGAACTCCTGCCAAGCCAGGACAACCCCAGCCCGAACGTGGGCATTGGCTTTCTGAGCCTAAGTAAAGAACTTAACATTTCTCTCTCTTACATGGTGTCATAATGGTTGGTTCTCCACCTCCTGCCCCATCATGGGATCCTACCTCTCCCTGGTCCCCACATTCCCCAAACCTTGACTCCTACACAGGCTTTGAGATGGGGACCGTTTCAAAAGCTGCTTTTTCTCGGTGCCACTCCTCTTGGATTCAAGGGCTATTCCTGCGCTCAGATTGGCAGACTTTTTCCTCTGGGACCAAGCCCTTTGCTCCTTTAACCAAACCGTTGCTTTACTGAGGAATTTGTAGAGAAGAGGAGGAAGTGATGGAAGGGTTGGAGAGTTTCAAGGAGATTATGTTTTTTGGCAAGAAAATTTGGCGAATAAGTGGGCGGAGGGAAGGTGTCAGAGGCCTAAGAGGGGGGGGCAGAATGCCCTTTCATTGGCCAGGGTTTTTTAGGGATAGTGCAAGAAAGCAGATCAAACCAGGTGGAGGATGATAGAGGATGGGAAGCCAGGGGCAGAGAGGGAGCTGGCCCAGAAAAAAAAACAGCTGGGCTGTTTCTTGCAGAACCCACATTCGGTTGTATCTCATTCTCACGTTGATCCCAAATTGGAAAGTAATTCACATTTCCTGAGAGAAGAGGTGAATGCTATGAGGTGAGACTTTGCTGCAAGCAGGGCTCCACTCCTGCCCCCTGCTGGTTCACTGGGCAGCTCCCTCCCTCCCTTGTTCTGCATTCAAGACCATCCACTGGTCTTTCCTGCTCAGCCCAAGGTTGTGGCCCCTGGGCCTCCATGGCAGGCTACCACCAACAGATTCCAGGCTGCTGCTGATGCAGGGGCCTGGGGCCCATCTTGGGCTCACGAGTGATGTTCCTTGCTCTCCTCCAGCAGACTCTTCTGCCTGGTGTCTGCCAAGAGCAGGAACAGCAGAAGGCTTTGCTTTGTCCTTTTTCTCTCTTGTTGAAGATCCCTGGTACCTGGGGTTCCAGCTGCCTCCCTGGCTCCTCTTCTAGCTCCCCCTTCTCTCCCACATGGTGATGATATGCACTTGTGTCCATCCACATCCCTTCTCCTTGCATTCTTCTTTTTTAAAAAATATATTTTTATTGATTTCAGAGAGGAAGGGAAAGGGAGAGATAGAAACATCAATGATGAGAGAGAATCATTGATCGGTTGCCTCCTGTGCACCTCCTGCTAGGGATTGAGCCCACAATCCAGGCATGTGCCCTAACAGGGAATCGAACCATGACTTCCTGGTTCATAGGTTGACGCTCAGCCACTGAGCCATACCGGCTGGGCTCCTTGCATTCTTCTGACAGGTCATTGTATTTGGCAAGAATGGAGTGAAATTGAGTCTGTCCATAAAAACCTTGCCTGTGGTTTGTTTCATCATTATTCTTGAGCAACCCTTTTCCTGTCCACTCCACTTCCCCCTCCCACTCCCTGACCCCTGACCACAGGCATAGTATGGAAAGGGTCATTTTACTTGTGCCCTCTAGATTCTGCCGCCATCAGCGGGGCTGTGGCTTAAGGGGACTGGATGCAGATGGCAGGAGGTGGGAATCTTGAGGGGAGGGGCCATGGGAAATCTAGGCTGGCATTTCAGGTGAAATAGAGCAGGAAAATGACAGGAGAAGAGACTCTCAGGTCCCCAGTCATGGAGAAAACAAAAGGAGTGTGCCCTGGGCTTTTTGTTTTGGGAAACAGTTGTACCAATTTACACTCCCATCCGCTGTATGGGAGCATCCTTGTCAGCAGTGAGTGTCCACGCTTCAGAGCATCCCTGCTAAATGGAGAGGTTAAACTGACACTCTGCACTGGCTTTAATGTGCATTTCCTAAATTATTAGTGAGTCTGAAGTTTTTTCCCAACTATTTATCCACTATTTGCATTTATTTTTTTGTGTGAATTGTCTTTTCACGGACATTTAAAGATTGTGGTAAAATATACATAACATATAGTTTACTATTTAAGTGTTCGGTTCTGCCCATTGTTGTGCGTGTAACATCACCACCTTCCATCTCCAAAACCTCTTCTTCTTCCCCAGTTGAAACTCTGTACCCCTTAAACAGAAACTCCCTCTTTCTCCCTCCCACCCCTAGCCCCTGGCAACCACCCTTCTTCTTTCTGTCTCTATGACCTTGGCAATTCTAGGAACTCATATAAAGGAATTGAACGATATTCGCGACTGGCTTATTTCACTTAGCGTGAGGTCCTCAAGATTTATCCCTGTTGTAACATGTGCCAGAATGGCCTTTCTTTTTATTGCTGAATAATATCCCATTGTGTGTACATGCCCCATCTTGTTTATTCATTCACCTGGTTTGCTTCCACCTTTTGGGGCCATTTAAATAAAAGGGACAGATTTATTTATTCATTTATTATTTTTATTGATTTCAGAGAGGAAGGGGGATGGGGAGAGAGAGAGAGAGAGAGAGAGATACATCAATGATGAGAGAGAATCATCAATCTGCTGCCTCCTGCACACCCAACACTGGGGATTGGGCCTGCAACGTGGTCCCTGACCAGGAATTGAACCGTGATCTCCTGGTTCATTGGTCGACATTCGGCCACCGAGTCATGCCAGCTCGGCCAGTTTTTTTTTTCTCGAGGCCCCAAAGTTTTCTCATCACCTTGTGTGAACACTTCATGAATTCAGGAGGTTAATGCATGGTCCCAGAAGGAAGTGGATGGTTTCATCCTCTTTTATTAGGGTGAGAAGGCATCTCAGGAATGCTCCCGAGTGTCCAGGGACTCAAGCCCTGCTGATTCTGTTTTCCTGAAAAGTGAAGACATTTCAGGCCTCCCTGTTGTCTGCCCCTGAAGGCACACTTCAGACGATAATAACACAGTGAACACTTAGAGAGCACCCAGTGCCAAGCTCCAAGGTGCACGTTGGATACGTAGGTTATAGAATCCTCATGACCAGCCCAGAAGGTTTGGAGTAGGTGATATTCTCCTGTTTTATCGGGAAGGTAACAGAGGCTTAGAGAGGTCATGTAGCTTGACCAGGGGCCACAGCCAGCAGGTGACAGAGCAGGGACTCCAACCTCGTTGTGTTGGACGCGTCATCACAACTGAAGGAGCCCACCTGGCTAATAGTTCATCGTCCTGTGGAGGCATTGGCAGCCCGAGGGGCCGGTTGGGAGCTGAGTCCCAGCCTGAGTCGCAGTCAGCTCTCCCAGATGTCAGAGTTGTAGCCAGATGACATCATCCCCTCAGCAGCCTCGGCCCCTCTTCCTGCCACAGCTCTGCTCCTCAGCTGGGGTTTGGGGAATGTGGCCACTCGCTCTCGGCAGGGGCTGAGGTAACCAGGCAGCTGTTCTTAAAAACCTTTGGGCGCCACTGAGCTTCTATTCTGAGGACCAGCTGCCGCCTGACTCCCACCCCGTCATCCGGCTCTTGTGGGCTCTGTTGAGTTTGCTGGAGTTGAAATAATTTGGTGGTTGGCCCCCACGGCCGGTTGACTCAGAACCCCATCACTCTGGCCACCTCGGGGCTGTGGTCAACGGATGCCCCTCTGGGGATCCCTTAGGTGGCCCGTGCTTCTATGGGGCATTTCCCTGTGCTTACCAGCTTTTCTGTTAAATAGGTACTCTTCTGTGTGGAAGCATGCTCATGACTTCATAAACTGTATCATCCCGCCTCTCTCTCTGTGCCCCTCCCCCTTTGTGCCTGCTCTAGAGCTGGGAGCACAACAAGTACTAAAGAGATGTTTGTGCGCATCTCCCATTCTCTCTGCTTCTCTGCGGAATTTCTGGCACGCTCTTACACAGAATTCCCCGTTTGGGTATATCAGTGGATGTTACTGCACACACACAAAAAATAAGGACAAACCAGATACGTCTTGGTGTTCGTTAGGGTAGAAAACACAAAGGTACACTTCATTTTTAAAAAAAAAATACGTTTTTATTGATTTTAAAGAGAGAAGAAGAGGGAGAGAGGGAAACATCAATGATGAGAGAGAATCATTGATTGGTTGCTTCCTGCATGCTCCCTACTGGGGATTGAGCGCACAAAGCAGGCATGTGCCCTGATTGGGAATCAAATCAGTGACCTCTCAGTGCATGGGATGATGTTCAACCAACTGAGCGACACAGGCCACAGCTACACTTCATTTTTTGACTGTGTGTGTGTGTGTGTGTGTGTGTGTGTGAGGGAGGGTGAGGGGCATGTGAGCAAATGTTCCAATTTGCTCCCAAAAATGACTCTCCAAGACAAGAATGTGATTTGAGTTGATATGTTGTAATCGAAATGTAGTTCACAGAACAGCTGTGTGTGCACACACTCTTACATTCACACACACACACAGCACCTTGGCTGTGAAGTAGGAAGTGTGACTAGTTTCCTTTCTGTTGAAGGGGCAGTTGCTGTGAAGTAAGAAGTCTCAAAGCCAAGAGAGAATAGAGGCGCGGAGAGGAAAAGAATGTCAAGTAGCATTATAAGTAAATGCAGCCTCGGCTACAGAAGTATGAGCAGCCCTCTCCATTCCCCCTCCACCTCCCACCCTCCTCAGGCCCAGTGCCAGCATGCCCTCCAGCCTCACGGTGGGGCCTGAACCCAGGGAGCTGGGAGAGCTCTGGTGCCCAGCAAACTGCCCAGCACTGTCCCCAAGTCAGTTGACCAGTGTCTTCACTGTCCATCAGCTAAGCCCTAAATCCCCAGGGCCTCCCTGTCAGTTTTCTCCCAGGATGGAACTAATCTGTCCTGAAGCCCTTTCTGCTCCTTCCTAAGCACATAGGCCTGCAGGAGCCTCCTCTCCTTCCTGACAACGCACTGCAGGGACCTCAGGCCCACATGAGCCAAGTGCCTCTGCCCCCAATGGCCCTACCCCACCAGCGAGGCCGAAGATGAGAAACTGAGAAACATACAGGGGGAGAGAAAGCAAAAATCGTCCCTCACTTCCCAGGAGTGACTGGATTGGAAGCCCCAGCCTGTTCTCACTCCCAGCCTCGTTGGCAGCCTGCTCCATGCTGAGTGCTGTCTGAGCTCTCAATTCCAGACAAGAGGCACCTACCTCCCCCTCTGGCGTCCTTGCCTGCAATTGCTCCTTTCTCCTCCCTGCAGGGCTTAGCACTCTTCCCTGCAGGACTTGTAGACACTTGGTGAATGTTGACCAAGAGGCAGACTAGGGAACCAAGAGGTGGCGGGGCGGCCCTAAGGGGGGAAGGGTGAGGTGGCTTATGAGTCAGAGGAGCTGCACTTACCTGGGAAGAGTGAAGGCAAGAGGAGACTCTATCCTCATCCATCTGGGTCTAGACTCATAGGAGGGAGGAGATGGGCATTGCACGGAGTGGTGTTGAGAAGAAATGGCGGCCAAGGCGCCCAATATTGCATTTCTTCAGGGCACCATTCATCTTGCGTTCAGTGGGGCACATAGAATGGGTCACACCAACCATGCAGCAAAAGGTTCAGTCATGCAGTGAAAAATGTGAGGGTTAATGGAGCGCCTCTGAACATCCTGGGCCAGGCTCAGTGGGGGAAACTATACGGCATGGTCCTTGGCCTCAGTGAATGGCTGAGGCTCCCTGGGGAGGCTGGCTGTGTTCACACTCACAATACACAGAAGGCCATAGAGAGTCACTGTGACCCACGGTGGAGTGTGTATAGAAGGAATGCAGAGAGGGAGGACTTCAGCAGGGGACCAGCTGGTGTGGGGAAACCTTGTCCAGGAGGTACCACTTGAACAGGTGACCATGGCAGGGTGGCCATCTGCTCCCAGGAGCAGTTCTCTGGTGGTCTCAGTCCTGGGCCTGCCACCAAGCACTGGGCCCCAAAAAGATCTCTCTCTACTTCTCTGCAGCCTTCAATACCCCAGGTTCCAAACTACAGGCTGTCGATGACGATCCCAGACTGGCTCCAGGCAATTCAGAACTACATGAAGACACTACAGTATCCTTCCCACGAGGGTCTGAGCAGACACAGCCAGGGGACAGGCGTGGTGATTGCAAGCCTGGTGGCCTGTCTTTCCCCAGCTGGTCAGCAAATACTCTCTAAGGTTGGTGAGGCCGGCATGGAGGGAGGCCACTATGTGAGAGTCTAGAAGGAGTGATAACAGAGGATGTAATTACAATGATCAGACCCCCGCCCTTTTGAGCAGGATGTGGGCCAGGATGGCAAGAAGGCAGTGAGATAGTGGTGGGCCACCTTGAGCCCCTCTGCCTTCCAGCTTCTCTTTCTCCACTTCCTCCTCCTCAGTCATCTTTCCCTCTTTCTTCCTCTGCAGTCTTTCTCCCTCTTCCCTCCTAGTCTTCTGTTCCTTTTCTTTCCTCTCTCACTTTTTGCCTTCATCTTGACTGCTCATAATCTACTGGAGGCCCAGCTGGCGCTGCTTTTGGCTCCCCAAGTGGCCTCGGCTGGTGGCCTTACGCCGTTCCTTGTGACTGAATGGGGCTCTCTCCCCTCATTTGAGCTTGAAATAGAGCTGGGGATCCCGTGGGTCCAGGCTGGGTTCAGACCAGCCAGACTGTTTTTCTTCACCTCCAGGGTTCCCAGGTTGTTTGCAGTCAGGTTAGATCAGTTCCGAGGTTCTGCGGCAGCAACATTGTCAGGACAAAGAGCCAGAGGCGGATGGCCCACTGGCTGCTCTGGTGTTTTATCAGGGGTAGGGGAAGAGGGGAGCTGGGCTGGCAGAGGTATATGTGAGAGGGACAAGCCATTTGGCCCAAGCAAGTCAGTAGCATCTCGGAGCTAAGCCAGCATCAGACGCCCTGTAGACCTCCAGCACATTGTCCAGGATGCCAAGTCTCTTCTGGCCTCTGTCCTTCTTCCCTAAAGACCTAGAATGTAGCAGAAAGGATTTCACGGGCACTGGCCTGTATCCCACGCGCTCTCTGTGCTATAGGCAAGATTTATTGTGACTTCCCTGAAGGGATGAATACTACCAGGTGGGAACAACACCAGTTCTGCTGTTTGGGTCGGCAGATTATTCGATTAGCCTCTCAGTTTCCACTTTATAGATTATGAACTCCCCCACGGGGCATCTTCCCGGTGGGATCCTGAAGCGATGTTACAAGGAGAAAGTAGCGCCACCCTCTGCTCCAGCCCTGGGAGTGTGTTGATCCCCAAACTGGACCCCACCTGGGGAGCTTTGTGTGGTCCAGAAGCATAAACTCCTACCAGGGTAGACTTGGACCCCAAGAGCTGAGCCTTCCTGGATGTGACTGACTTCCTCACAGAACATTCCAGAAAGCAACAGAAATTAGAATGGTTCCTTCCTTCTGTCTATGACATGGGCTTCACAAGGACCACTTGAGCAGAGATGAAAGAGAATGAGCCTGGTGGGGAGAATTTGCATTCTCTGGTAAACCCAGCAGCACACCCTCAGCCAGGTTTTCATTGTTGCCCTGAAGGAGCTGCTTTGGCACTTTTCTCTGATGCATTATGATGGTCACTGACCCAGGTCACTGACTGAAGGGACGGCCCGGCCGGCTGCTGGACTGTGCTCCCTGTCACCTGACCATTGGAGCCACCACATAAAGAAAGCAGAGGGTGGTCTCTGTTCTAGCTTCTGTCCAGACTTTCACTTAGTTCCTTGGAATTTCCTATTGCTTTGTCCTGAACAACATGACCAGTGCTAGAGTCAGGGACCTTTCGGGGCCAGTCCTGACTATAGACGTGTGCAGTGGGCAGTAGCGATATGGAAAGACAAATCCTGCCTTCCCTTCTGACAGCCTCGGGGTCTTGGCCAGCAGGAGTGCTGATTTTGCACTGTGTTCTGGGAAGAGGTATCACCTGACTTTGCTGAAGGCGAACTCAGTCAGTGAGTCTTTCACCCTGAAGGCAATGTTTATAGGAATTCCCTCCCCAGCTCACTTGCAGGAGCTGAAAACTCTTAGGAATTGAGAAAAGATGGCCAGATAATTTTTCATTATTTTATTACCATGAGTTTGTCTCACTTTATGTACAAGATGTACAAACTATATATATATATACAGGGAAAGCTGGGCATCTGCATTGCATTTTTGCCATTTGAATTCTACTTTAAATATACCAGAATCTCATTGTTTGAATGGCATCTTTGGTAAAGTAAAAAAATCACCTAACAATGAGAGTAGATTTTTTTCTTTCATCTAGGTTTTTGTGTATTATTTTTCTAAAAACTAGGCAAGCCTATATTGTTATTGGTTATTCTTATGTTCGTGCCAGTACTTTCCAAATTATGTGCTTATTAAAATCAGCCCCTGGTCCTTGCCCTGGAACTTCCAATTTAACAGTCCAAGATGAGGTGACTCTGAATGGCATTTAGGGTTAAAACCATGGCCTGAAATCAAAATCTCCCAAGGTCGAGCCCAGAATGTGCTTATAATGAGCTGCTCAGGTGGTGGTTCCATGTGCTCGTGTCTGAGTGGCCAAGCACATTTGTGGCAGGGAGGACACCGAGCCCTTCTCAGGAGGGTGTTTAGCACCAGCCTCTACAGCTGCCTCCACCACAGTAGGGGCACACATCTAACCTCATACACCCTCCCTGCCTGGGCTACAAGTTCACAGTTCATTAGCAATTCCCAAACATACCCTTTTTAAATAGAATTTTGTTTGAGGCAGTATAGGGAAATGCCCAAAGCAACGTTTTTCAAGCTCAGAAAAATTAAGATCCAGTCTCAGAGAAGAGAGCATGACATTAGGGAATCTTTGTCATTTACAATGACCTGGTACCGGCTCTCCAGTTCCTGAGACCGTCTGGGCAACTAGCTAAATCCAAGGCTGTGGGTAATATTGTCATCTCGCATTTAGTAATCAATGTCAAGTGTCAGTTCAGGCATGAAATGAAAGTAAGCTCTGCTGCAGTCTGAGAAACTCTACTGCCATCCATCTACTCTTCCGTATATATTTATTCCCTTCTTCCTTCCTTCCTTCCTTCATCCATCTATCCAGCCAGCCAGGCACCCATCCACCTACCCTTCTATCTATCCAACCATTTATCCACCCTTCCATTCATCAGTTATATTCATCCTTTCTTCCTTTCATCCATTCACCCATTCATTAACCCACCATCCATTCATCTACCTTTCCACCCATCTATTTATCCATCTGTCTACCCATTCATTCACTTATTCCTCATTCACTAGATTTATGTCGGGCTTGATGGTTGATATAAAGATGATAAACAAATGGTCCCAACTCTCAAAGAGCTTTTAGTCTAGTAGATGAATTAAGACATGTATTCAACTAACCAGAATACAGAGCAGATTGAATACGGCTATTCTAAAGGTCGAAGGTGCTTTGGGGCCTAAATTAGAAGTTAGATTTCCAGGCAGGACAGTGGAGGATGTTGACTACCTTCTGGCTACTGGACACCTGGAAAGCTCTCACTCCCTCATCTCATTGAGAAATCAATGCATAGCTTCCTCTGTTGGATTCCTGGGACTTTGGAGTTTTCTCTTACTTTCCCTTTACATACTTCACACAGATATAATCATACAGGGACGCAGTTCTTTGAAATTAGAAAAATGAGGCCACTGAGTGGGTAAGTGGTGCATGATCTGTGGGCCAGGTGACCTCTTTCCTACCTGAAAGCTGCTAACTCCCTCTCCCGCCCTCCATCCCTGTATCCCAGTGCTCACTTTCCTGGTCCGTAAGGGGTGGAGACGGGGTGTGGATTGTGGGTGACCCAGGGCCATGTTGGAGGTGGGGTTTAGGTCTGAACCACCCTGACAGCTGAGCTCAGTGGTGGAGACTAACTCGTTCAGGGGGTGGGGGATGCCTATGAAATGTGTTTCATGTGGCCTCCTTTACTCCATGTGATGCCCCTAGTCCAGGGGCAATGGGAGGACACTATAGAATATGGTCACTAACATCCAGGAACTAGCTCTTGGAGAGAGGAGTGGAGAATTTAGGATTTTATTTCTGCCAGGTGTGTATGTGCTTTGGCGTCCTCCTGCAAAGTGGGTCCTCCCTTTTCCCTCTGTATTCCTACATGGTGCCTAGTGTGAGGACAGGCATGCTGACAGATTAACAGACAGACCAGTTGCATTATTAAGTAAGTCCTAAGACCCTTTGCTGTGCTCTATCCTACAGGTTAATGGAAACAGCGAAAGAAATGACTCGAGAGTCCTTGCCTATTAAATGCCTTGAAGCTGTCATCCTGGGCATGTATCCTTTAAGTTACCTTTGCTTAAGTTTAATCCACAGTTGGACGGTGGCCTCACTGGGGGGCTGGTGTGTCTTCAATGTCCTAGGTCCACAGAGGTGATGACCATTGTCTCTTTGGAGGACTAAGCTCCCCTGTTGTGTCTCTTTAATGTCCACCATCTGGAGTGGAACCAAATCAGAGCTTGGTTCCTTGGACCATCATCACTGTAACCTGTTAGCTAGAGCCTGTATCAGGGCCAGCTCTTAGGCCGGCCTCACTAGTCCCAAGGAGAATTCTAACTTGGAGGGACTAGAGAGAGTGCATCATTGTATTTTGCATTCATCTGGCATCGCAACAGGAAAGGCACTCAAAGGGAAATGGGGTCTTCCAAACCCATCTCTAGGGAAATTTCTAAGAGTGGATTGTGGAAGAGACCGTGTAGTGGTGTAGTGTCCTGACTGCAGAACGTAGAGCTAAAACCAAGGCCTGGTCTCTCTCACACTCTCTGTTCCATTTTCCACAAGACTCCTGGCTCCTCAGCTGAATATGGCCCAGAAAACTGTGATGGCACTGACGTACTAGGGGTGAAGGCAGTAGAACATGATCCGATAGAAGAGCAAAGAAACTCCCAGTCCTTTGGGGTGATGGCTAGAAGGGCCTGTGACCAAGAGAAGAACATGGCAAGATGTGGGCTTGAGAGGTGGTCCCAAGTCAGACCAGTTAGGTCCTTGGGTGCTGTGCCAAGAAGTGTGACCTTTTGCAAAAAGGCAATGGGCAGCCCAGGTGAAAGCTCTGGAGCAGAGCTGTGACATCATCAGGTGTGCGCTTCAGAGAGGTAATCCGTAGGGCAGGTTGAAGAGCGGACGGGAAGGTTGGGGCTGGATCTGCAGAGCCAGGTAGGAGCAGTTACATGAGGGAAATGGTGGTGCTTGGACCATAGTCCTGGCAACGGGAATGGATTGGAGAGACAGTTTCAAGAGATATGAAGGAGATAGAATTTGCAGGCCTTGGAGGCCAGCTAGGTATAGAAGCTGATGAGGAAGGGATCAGCAAATACAGGTTTCTGGATTAAGCGACAGTCTGTGCAGGAGGGGCTGAAGGGGTAAGAATGACAGACAGGTGAGATACGTCAGCACAGATGTGAACGAAGATAGCAGCAAGGAAGGCGTTGGGGGTGTCATCAACTTGTGGACCAACAGATGGGAGGAGTTAGAGGAGAAAGAGGCGGTGACTTTACATTTCTGCTTGGAAAACCGGGGATGGGATGATCCTTCAACAGTCCAAGGGAAGGACTTAAAAAGGAGGATTAGGTTTATGGGGAGATGAGTTCAGATTTGGCTGTGTTGGATTTGAGGTGCCTGTGGGGTGCCGGGTGGGGTATCGGGAGTGTGGAGCTCAGGAGGGGCTTAGCGCCCGAAATGCCACTTTGGGAGCCGTGTGTTTAAGGGGTGGCAGGTGCTGTTCATGAAGAAGAGAAAAAACTCAAGGATGAAATCTCATTATTTTTTGGCCTAATTGACACACAAAGCCCATAAACGACACCGACAAGGACAACTCCAAAGGTAGAAGGTAATCCGGCAAAGAGGTACAGAAATGAGCGGAAGGATGGGTGGCTGAGAATCAGACGGGACAGTGGGACATTTTTATGGAAAGGGTACTTTCCGCCCTTCTGCAGTCTGCAGAGCACTGGCAGGCCTGGTCTGAACAAGATTGTCCACAGGTGCCCGGGCTGACATTTCAAGAGTGGAAACTTGAGCCTTACAGAAGCCCCTCCCCAACCCCCTGTCAGACCTCCTCCCTGCTTCTCACAGAGATGAAAGGGGTGTCTGGGGAGTCCAGCAGGAGTGCAGGATCAGGGTGGGTGGGGGCAGCAGACGGCTCAGGGCCCCACTCCCCCCTCCCCCCCGTGGCAAGAGGCAGCACAGCTGTTGGGCAGAGCCTCCTGCAAGTTTAATGGGGGTGAACAGTTGTTGGGGATTTGCTGGGGGAGATCAGAGAAGGAGATCACAAACACAGACCCTTCGCTGGGTGAACAGTTCCCTTCAGACCACCCGCTGATGGATGTCCGAGTGCACCTGGGCCATCTTGCTTTACAACAGTCATGCACACAGGAGACTTGACCCTGTGCAAATTTATAAATTCAAACCTTACTTGAAGTTACAGGAATTACCTAAAAACTTTTAGGCCTGGCCAGGGTGGCTCAGTGGTTGAGCATCAACCTGTGAACCAGGAAGTCACGATTCAATTCCCGGTCATCGCCCATGCCCAGGTTGCAGGCTCAATCCCCAGTGTGGGGCGTGCAGGAGGCAGCTGATCAATGATTCTCTCTCATCATTGATGTTCCTATCTCTTCCTCTCTGAAACCAATAACAATATATATATTAAAAATCATTGCCGAAGCCGGTTTGGCTCAGTGGATAGAGCGCGGGCCTGCGGACTGAGGGGTCCCGGGTTCGATTCCGGTCAAGGGCATGTACCTGGGTGGCTTGGCTCAGTGGCTGGCTAGAGCGTCAGCCGGCAGACTCAAGGGGCCCAGGTTCGATTCCGGTCAAGGGCATGTACCTTGGTTGTGGGCACATCCCCAGAGGGGAGTGTGCAGGAGGCGGCTGGTTGGTGTTTCTCTCTCATCGATGTTTCTGACTCTCTATCTCTCTCCCTTCCTCTCTGTAAAAAATCAATAAAATATATATAAAAACAAAAACAAAAAAAAACAACAACTTAGAATTGTGGGGCTAGACCTATGACGAGCCTCTGGGCCTGTCCAAATCCAAGGATATGCTCTTGCTTTTCCTTTGTTCTTGCTGGTGTCACATTTAAGAAAACTGTGGGGAGGGTGGAGTAATTCGGCTCTCACTGCCGAACTCAGGGAAATTTGACCCTTGGACACAGACAAGAAACACAGCCCTGAATTCTAAAAGCTACAGCGTCTTTGTCTTTGCTCTTTGCTCTGTGTCAGCATCCCTGTGGCCTGCTTTGCTCACGGGCACAGTGAAGGACAGGACTTGGGTCATCTGTCTGGGCCTTCACGCCCCCCGCCCCCTGCCCCCGCCACAGGGAAACAATTGGTGCCTTGGCAACCTTGGCTCTTCTTTGAAGCCTGTGTCCTTCCTGTGTTCTCTCGTCTCGCTAGCCCGGAATTCAGGATTCATTCACAGAGAGCCACGGTTTCCGTCTTGCCCGAGCACGTGGGCACACTTTCTCGTGCGTGCTGGAGTGATAGACCTTTGGTTCCAAATGGCTTTTGAATAACGGCAGCGCTTTTGGGGACCCTAGCTGACCCTGGCGGGGCTTAATTGTGGTAGTAAAGTACAGTGGGGCCTTGACTTACGAGTTTAATTCGTTCCGAGACCGAGTTCGTTAAGGAGCTCGTTAACTCAAATTACTCTAGCAACGCAAAAAATCGGCCGAGAGACAGCTGATATCTCAAAAAACTTGTTAGTTGGGACACTTGTAAGTCAAGGCCCCACTGTACTATGGTTTATTTATGTGATTCATTAGCAGAGGCACATTAGGCACATCCCCAGCAGGCTGGCTGGTGGGGCCTTTTCCAGGGGCTCAGGGCCGTGCTGGTCCTTCTTTCCCAAAAAGCTCAGGCTATTTCCCTGCCCTCACCACACCTCCTTGTCTCCCCCCACCCTCGCTTTGGTTCCCCACTGCTCCAGGACCCATGGCTTTACTGATGGCTCTAATGATGGAACGTCCTAGAGATAGTGACTTGTGACAAGATGCACCTTCTAGTGGTCTCTCCCATCCTCTCCCCACGCCCACTCGCCCCGTGGCTGACTCTACTTGTCCCAGGAGAGTCATGTTGGGGCCTCTTCTCTTAGGTCCCCAGGCTTGCCTCTTACAGCACACTTCATATTGTGAGTTTGTTTTTTTAGTTTTATTGATATGTAATCAACATATAGTACTATGTACAGCACAATAGATTTACATCTATTGTGACTGTGGGGTTTTAAAAATTGTGGTAAAATATTCATGATATAAACTTACCACATCATTTAAAAAAAATTTTTAATCCTTACTCAAAGATATATTTATTGATATTAGAGAGAGAGGAATGGAGAGAGGGAGTGAAAGAAACATTGATGTGCGAAACATCAATTCGTTGCCTCCAGTACGTGCTCCAACTGGGAATCCAACTGCAACCCAGGTTATGTGCCCTGTCTGGGAGTCGAACCCTCAACCTGTTGGTGTGTGGGATGATGCTCCCACCATCTGAGTCACCCGGCCAGGGCTACCCTCTTACTTTTAAGTGTGCAGTTCAGGGGCATTGAGAACGTTCACATTTTGGTGTAGCCATCACCACCGTCCATCTCCAGAACTTCCTCTCCTCAACTGAAATGGCACACCCATTAAACACCGACTTCCCATGCCCTCCTCCCCAGCCCCAGGCAACCATCACTCTACTTTTTGTCTCTCTGAATTTGACTACTGCAGATGCCTCATAAAATGGATTTATACAGTATCTATCCTTTTGTGACTGGCTCATTTCACTTAGCATAATGTCCTTAAGATTCATCTATGTCCTAGCATCTGTCAGAATTATCTGCTTCTTAAAAATGTATCGTTGACACTATTACAGATGTTCCCCATTTCCCCCTCCCCTCACCCACCTACACCCAGCCCCGTCAGAATTATCTTCTTTTTCAAGGCTGAATGATACTCCATTGTATGTACTAGTATATACCCCACTTGTTTATCAGTTCCTCTGTCCATGGACACTTGGGTTGTTTCCACCTTTTGACAATTGTGAGTGATGCTGCTGTGAACAGGGGTGTGCAAGTATCTGTTCTAGTCCCTGCTTTTAATTCTTCTGGATCTAGACCCAGAGGTCGAATTGCTGGATCATGGGGTTAAGTCTACGTCTAGTTTTTTTCAAGGAATCACTATTCTGACCATATTGTGTCCCTTTTGAGTCTCTCTCTCCATCAGACTTGCAAAGAAGGGCTGCGTTCTTCACCGTTGGCCCTACACCCCCGCCCAGCAGGCCGTTGGTCCAGGACGCGCTCAGTGTTTGTTACACTGACTTAAATAACTGAGGAATGCCCTTAAGCCAGCCCCAGAGAACTCGCCCCAGAAAGCAAGAAAGAATTTATGTAAGAGGCCTCAGAAGGATGTGATCTCACTCCTTGACTGCCAGTTCATCTCACATGACGAAGTGGCGAGAAAGCAGGAGAAGTCATTTTGGAGAGAATAGCCCTCCATGATCACATTGAGGTCAAGGCTAACCTCGGGGCTGTGGGCTGAGTTCTAGCAGCTTCTGTTTTTTAAGGGTGTCTGGATTAGCTCCCGCCCGCTGCCCCCCACCCCCCCGCCCCACCCCCA
>NW_006297152.1:389760-397178 GCF_000327345.1 Myotis davidii
ACACACCCACACACACACACACACACACACACACTGAATGCAGTCCTTTTAAGTGTAAGGGAACATATCCTCTTAATCTAAGGCTCAAGTACTTTTAGCAAGCATTCTGTGTGCCTGGAGCGCTCTGCCAGGGAGAGGTAGCAGGATGCCCAACACAACTCCTGCCCTCACAATATACAAACAGCAAATAATCAGAATGCTGTATGAGTAAACAGCAAGTGCTCTGGGAGTTACTGGGGGTGGGTAGGGAAATACCCGGGCTGAGGAAGGTCAGGGAAGCTATCATACTAGGAATGCGGAGGGGATACTAGTAGTAGTGAGGCTGTTCCAGGGGTGCAGGCTGTGTGAGCCCACAGCATCCTTGTCATCATGATTCTTAGGAGACCCCAAAGCTCTCTACCAGGTGTGAATCCCTCATGCTGGAAGGCCGATGTGTGAGTGGAGGCATAAAACAAGTTAGACCACAGCAGGGACGTGATGTAGAGCGTGTTTAGTGGCATGTTTCAGGAAGTTTCATAGATCACTTTGGCCTTATAGCTTGGTAATGTAAAAGTCATTTAAAAGGCTTTACATTTTTTAGTTATATTTAACTTCGCATTCTGGGGAGGAGGGGATGGGGTGCAAGATATATCTGCTGAGGGCAGCGGGCACAAATCTGGGCATTATAATGAATGGGTCTCGGTGCAGCCTTCAAAAATGTCACGGGTCTGGTGTAGGTCAGGGTGCTAGTCCAGGTTGATGGAAAAATTAGACTACACGAAGGAATGACGAGCAGGGACCAAATTGTGGCAGGACTTTGTGAAACGCTGAGAGGATGGCAGACACTAAAAACATAAGCAGGAGAGTGACATGTTCCAAATTCTCGCTTAAATAAGATCCTTCTGGCCGCTGTGTGGAAAGCAAATTGGAGTGGGGGCCAGAAATGGGGAAGACAAGTCCTAGAGGGTGGAGGACTGTCCCCACCTCCTGAGCCCTTACCGCACACAGGCCACCACGTTAAGCACCTGGATTGTTATTTACCTGAGGACCACTCCGGAGTCACCAAAGATTTCAGCCCAGGAGTGACTTTATGAGATTCCAGTAACCCTCTCCATAAAGGCTGGGTCTTCGAGTGGCCATGGCCTGGCCTGGGCTGTCCAACAGACTTCGAGATGGACTTGAGGATGCGGTGCCTCTTGTCCATCGTTCCCCAACGTGGAGCCGGTGGGGCAGTTACTTGGAGCTGCACCTTATATGGTTCCTGAGCCCAGACTGAGGTAATAACAGTAAGAGGCTGGGCTACTCCATCCAAACGAGCCCATGTGTGGAGAGATATGAGCTACGGTGCCAGGTGGGTTGGGGACTGAGGGAGCCCTGAGGTTCAGGGGTTGCAGGTGGCTTTCTGTGTGGTCCCCAAGCCTGTGTCACTTCTGTGACAGGGCCATCGGGAGGAGAGGCGGACTGCACATATGACCATCCTGACACCTGCCCCTACCATCTAGTTAATCAGCCAGTCTGTCCCTTTTACACGTCCACGGCCTTGCCTTGCTTCTGGTTGTCATTTCTCCCCTGAACATTTCAGAGGCCTTCAATTCTTGGAATGTCCCACATACTCCAGCCAGAATTAACATCTAGGAATGTCATTCCCAGTGCATATCAAACCCTTTAAAAGCTTGTCATTCGAGAAAGTACTTGTTATTGTTTTGTTTTGCATTTATTTAATTACTAAAGAAGATGGCCGTTTTTCCTCTTTGTCCCACATTAATTTGGTTCTGGTGCACCAAATAGTAGGTACTCGAAGATATCTGTGAACCCTTTCAAAGAGGATTAGTCTGGAAAGGTTGGGTGTTGGCCGGCTCAGAGGCAGAGGGATGGACTGACCCATGGCCCCTTTCCCTTGCTGGGAATCCCAGCGCTGTGAATTTTCAAGGCCCCCTTTATCTTCCTTGATTCAGAATTATCTCAGATATTTAACCAATGGACAGCCTTCCATTGAGCGATTCCCCATCAGCTTTAAAACCTACTTCTCAGGAAACTACTTTCATCATGTTGTGCTGGGGATTTATTGCAATGGCCACTATGGCTCCCTGGGCATGAGCCGGAGGGCTGAGCTGATGGACAAGCCGCTGACCTTTCGGACTCTGAGTGACCTTATCTTTGACTTTGAAGACTCCTACAAGAAATACCTGCACACAGTCAAGAAGGTCAAGATCGGACTGTACGTCCCCCATGAGCCTCATAGCTTCCAGCCCATTGAGTGGAAGCAGCTGGTCCTCAATGTCTCAAAGATGTTGAGGGCTGACATAAGGAAGGAGCTGGAGAAATATGCCAGGGACATGAGAATGAAGGTCAGTGCTGGGAAGATCTCTCTCTCTCTCTTTTTGTCTCTGTCCTGTCTCCCCAATAACTCTTGCCTCATCCCCACATTTCTGAGATGGTGAAAACTTTCTTGGGGTTATCTTGCTTGGTAGCCACCCTATTTTTAAAAAGAGAAGATAAGCCATTTGCTGTTTGACATGGACAATTGAAGTATCTCATTGCATATACTACCTCAAACATGAGAGCTAAAGTCAACTTAGATGTCACAGTTAAAGCAATGTGTTGGTCTGCAGTTCTTTCTACGAAATCAATCTAAAATGTTAGTCATTGTATACTAAGGCTTTGTTCTGTTTTGCCTGTGTAATAGAGTGGCTGATCATCCCAGATTCCCTGAAACTGAAGATTTTCCCAGGATATGAGATTTTCAGTACTTAAAACCAGGAAAGTCCTGCCCTGGCAGGGTAGCCAGTTGTCCAGAGTGTTGTCCGTAAACACCAAGGTTATGGGTTCAATCCTCAGGGCACCAATGAATGCATAAATAAGTGGAACAACAAGTTCTCGTTCTCTCTCTCTCTCTCTCTCTCTCTCTCTCTTTCTTTCTCAATTTAAAAAAAATTTTTAAACCAGAAAATTCCTGGGCAAACCAGGATGAGTGAGTGGGTCCCCAGCTTTAGAAGAGTCACATTATATGTCTGCTTTGCTTAATAAACAGCAAAGCCCTTCAGCAAAAAATTCTGACCTGGTGTCACAGTGGCAAACAAAGGAGCAAGCGCTCTGCTGGCTTTATATAAACTCATAAGCCCTTCTTCCTTCCATCTTGTCACTTTCAATGTGACATGATGCCTGCTTGTCCCTGTCCCTCCAGGGCCTGTGGAGTCACTGAGAAGCCTGTGCAGGCACTGAGGACCACAGGGGGAAGGGGTTACCACATTCAGGCTCGGTTATGTTTATTACCTGGGGACTTGTCATCTTCTCTCTGCGGGACCTGGAATGGAGATTCTTGGCAAACTGAAACCACTCCGTGCATGTGGGTGTGTGGAGAGCGAAAGGAACAAGTGATTTCTGGGGGAATGAAGATGGGACTTTGCCTGCACGAGAGAGGAGCTTGCTGAGCAGCTAAACACAGCCCAGGAGGCTGAGGCACTGGGCTCTGCTCCTCTCTCTCTCTCTGCCTCGGTAAAGGGGGCATCATATCCCCTGGGGAATTGGTACCTTTGCTTCTCGCTTGTGCAGGAGGAGAGAGAAACTCGGTGTCTCAGACTTCCTCCTGGAAGTCTCCCAGCTCAGGGCCTTCTAAACCATGTGATCATGAGGGGGCTGCGGGTTGGAGGCTGTGCTGTGGGAAGACTCAAGAACGGGGCCCGTTAGAAACCAGTGTGCCAACTCTTCATATCTCCCTCAGATCCTGAAACCTGCAAGTGCCCACTCTCCAACCCAAGTGAGAAGCCGGGGAAAATCCTTGTCCCCCCGAAGGAGACAGGCAAGCCCCCCGAGACGGCTCGGCAGGCGAGACAAATCGTGAGTAGTATTTCCTCACCTTTGTGGGTTTGTCCTGGCCCTGGGGACAAAGCTGTGTCCTGGGTTTGACACTTGAACCAAGCAATGCTATCCAAGAGGACTGCCCCTCATTCGGGAGACATCTCTTATGGAAAAGGACCCACCATGCACATCACCCCTATTACTCGTACTCCCTGACAGTCAGCTGTAGACACAGGTGGAGGGGTAAGCCTATGACTGTGTGAGATGAAGAGTAGCCCCAAATCCTGGCAGCATGGAAGGAACACTGGACTTAGAATTAGGATCCTGGGTCTGGACCCATCTCAGCTACGGGGAGCTCCGTGACTGAAACCTTTCTGGACTTAAGTTTTCTCGCCTCCCACGATGGGATTGTTGGAACTGATGAACTTCCTTAAAACCCTGTAGCCCTCCGTACCCAGCAGAAACTATGATCACCCTCTGTGGGTGGTGGCATCAGAAATACCCACAGGCTCATCCTCTTCCTTGGCTGCCTCTACTCCCCCTGTTGTAGTCCTGAGGCTAGTGACTCCACACCTACTTCCTAGATCAAAACGACCCACTTATGAATTGACAGATTGGAGATGCTGAGGATGCTCAAAGTAACCAGTGATTAATCCACTGGCAGATATTTGGGCCATGATTACACTGGGCGGGGGGAATAATGCTTTTATTAACAACAGTCGCATGCTGTGTTACATGAGGTTCTGACCCTAATCCTGCCCCTGATGCTAACCATCACCCTTGACCCTTGACCCTGACCCTAACTCTACCTCCCCTTTTGGATCCAAACATCCATTCATTGCTTTCACTAACAAAGTAGTAGTTGTCTCAGAGGACTATGAATGTGTAAACCCTCCCCAGAGGGTCATTTAGCTTAGAGCGAGTGACCCAGAAATAGGAATCTGATTGCTCCTGGAGCAGGGGAGGAGGCCCTCTCATCTGATTTATTATCCTTTCTGCTCAAAGAGGGCTGAGTCCTTCCCTTAGGAGCTCCTAATCTTCAGCAAATGGTGAGCAGTCCACAAAGCCTGCTCTTCCCTCTAGACCAGTGGTTCTCAACCTTGGCTGCACATTAGAATCCCCTGGGGATCTTTTTAAAATATTGATTTCTGGGCCTCATCCTCCAGAAATTCTGTTTCTTCGTTATGGGGTGGGGCCACAACATTAGTAACAAAGAAGCAGAATTTCCAGAAGATGGGGCCCAGAAATCAGGATTTTAAAAAGATTCCCAGGGGATTCTAATGGGCAGCCAAGGTTGAGAACCACTGTTCTAGACTCAGGTCCAAAGCACGAGAAACCCTAAGCATTCTAGCCGATGAATTTAGGCACAGAATGGATGGCAGCTGTTGGCTTTTAAGATAATTCCCATTGGATCCATTTTACTTGGACCCACAAGAACTTTGGAATCCATGGCATGCTAAGTTTTTAATCAGAAAAGTTACCGTGGTTGACCAGGAATGGTAAAACCAGTAAGATCGCAGAAGTTGGTTGTGCAGACAAAAGTCAGAATGATAATAGGTGGTGGTGGTGATGGTGGTGGTTAAAGAAAAGTGGAGGGAGAAGGTGTCTTTGAGTTTGGACTGTGCAAATTGAGGTGCATCTTAGGCAACCAGGGGCAGTGTCTTAGAAGCTGCTGAAAATGCAGATCTGGAATTTGAGGAAGTTGGGGTATAAAGATAATGATATGAGAACCATCTACTTAGAAGAGACCATTGAAATGATAGCTGGATGTGTTTGCAAGGAAAGAAAGAAGTGATGTAAAAGCCCTGCATAGGCCAGAGTAAGAAGAATCTGAACAGAAGATTGCAAAGAGTTAGAGAGTGAGGTTGGAGCAGGAGTGTGAAGGGCATGTATGTGCCACGGAGGACAGCTGTTAAGAGGGAATCTGGGAAATGAAGGAGGGTTTGAAAACAGTAGATGAGGAGATGGAGGTGGATGGACTATATACTAAATGCTATTATCCTGCCTGTGAAAGAGGCCGAGTCATCTGGTGGGAGTGTCAGTACCAGATGAAGAAAGGGCTGCACACAGCATGAGGGCCCAGTGGAGGAGAGAGAGAAGGGTCCTATAACCCTGTCCTCCAACTTGAGCAAGTGGAGAATCACCCACAAGGCTTGTTAAAACAGATTGCTGGGTGCCTCCCCCAGCATTAGTGATGCAGCAGATCCGGATGGGGCCTGAGAACATGGTGTCCTAACGAGTTCCCAGGCAATGCTGATGGGTCAGGTCCAGGGACCACACATTGAGATGCACTATTTTATCAGTCAGAATGGGAGAACTGACTGGGGGGTTGGCCTTAAAAAATAACAGGATGTCAGCCCGCTGGCATGGCTCAGTAGTTGAGCATCGACCTATGAACTAGGTGGTCTTGGTTCGATACCCAGTCAGGGCACATGCCCAGGTTGCGGGCTCGATCCCTAGGTGGGGGCGTGCAGAAGGCAGCCAGTCAACGATTCTCTCTCATCATTGATGTTTCTATCTCTCCCTCCCTCTTCCTTCCTCTCTGAAATCAATAAAAATAAATTTTAAAAAAATAACAGGTTGTCGAGATGAAGGAGCAGAGGAGGCCATCGAGTGTGGTTCAGGGGCTTAGCCCTGCCCAGTCCTGCCTGGGCTTCTAGATAGTGAGGTTGCTTAGATAAAGTTAGAGGGTGTGACCCTGGCCTGGACCCAGTGGTTGGGCCCCACTGAAGTCCCTCTGGAAGCAGTCCAATGGCTCTTGTCCTGAGGGCCAGATAGAGAAACCCAGTTCTCAGTCCTCCCCCGGCCAAGCCCAGACCCTGATCTCTGGCTACTTTGTTATGCAATCAAGGCAAGCGACCAGGCCTGTGCCTCAGAGGACAGA
This sequence comes from Myotis davidii, assembly GCF_000327345.1. NCBI lineage: Eukaryota > Metazoa > Chordata > Mammalia > Chiroptera > Vespertilionidae > Myotis > Myotis davidii. The sequence continues at coordinate 396,422 of NW_006297152.1, forward strand.
TGTTAGACTGCCGCAGCTGTAAGTGCAAAGCCACCCAGTGTCGGGCCCACTCGCCCTCTCCCCTCCTGCCCACCTGAAGCCTGGGAGTGGGCCTGGGGCATGGGGAGAAAGACTGGGGAGAGGACAGTAGTCACTGGGGGCGTTGGGAAGGAAGACCTGCAGGAAGATGGGGGTTCACTTCCATCACCCTCCATGCCCAGCGGGGAGGCCCCTGGAGCACAGAGGTGATGATGGTTCATGGTTCAGTGAAAATAAACTTTTGCAAAATGGTGAAGAGTGGCTGCCTCCAGCCCCTGAATCCCCCACACCCATGCCCCTACCCCACAGCCCTTTCTCATAGGCAGAGCCCTCATTCCCTGGAGTCTCTCTTCATAGATTCCTCCCAATGGGTCAGAATTTGGGGACTTTTTCAGTTGGCATTGGGAGAGTTTTATCATCGAGGGAGCCTAGGTGGCTTGTAGGTTCCTGTGGACAATTTTATATGAGCAAATCCAGTGAGACCATGGTTATCCTTGGAGTTGGAAGCCCCTGCCATTTCTTTTCTCTTAGCCCTAGAGGACAAATATCTTGACTGAAGTTTCAAAATGGATTGATGTGATGCAGGAGAGAAGATTCTCTCCCCAGTTCCTCCTACACCTAAAATCTGAACTGCAGGGCTGGGTAAGGGTTCCCAGGGCTGCCATGTAGGAAGAGAGGGAAGTGAGATGAGGAAATGAGAGTAGAACGAAGGGCTGCGAGAGGTGAGGATCACCGGAAG
>NW_006297152.1:397201-404503 GCF_000327345.1 Myotis davidii
AGCACAAGCCCCTCCCTCCCTCTCTAGATCCCTGCTTCCACCAGGGGTCACACTAGCACCCCAACACCCCAGTTCCCAGAGGTGTGTCCAGAGAAAAGGAGCTTTTCACTCGCCCAGGGCCTTCATCACGTAGGCCTTTCTGCAGGTAACCTTGCTGTGGGTGAGGAGAAAGTGACGAATTTTGTTATGACTCACTAATTCCGCCAACGCTGGGGACCCTACTATAGTCGGTCAGGGCGCAGTAGGGTTGGGGACTCTGTCACAGAGTTATTATTTCAGCAATGACTTAAGGCCATCGAGTCATTTCTAAATGTGCTGGGTGCCGTGATGCGGCTTTGGAGTGGCCCAGAGAGTGGAAAATGCCATATCAGGCAAGAGGCCCATCAGCTGTGGGGCCAGGCCATCTGTGTGTGGGTAATTTTAGTGGCTGTGCATCGCCCCTCCTCCCCGCAGCTGGAGCCACTGCCAGCCCTGCATGCCTCTCTATTTTTGCACTTGTCCGAATAATCCCGGCAAGGAGGATCCGTGTCACTGGGTTGACAGTCAGCTGAGTGGCACGTAACGAAGGGTGCACTAGCGCCAGCTGAGACAGTCCCAGAGGGAAACGACTCCCCCACTCTCCACCCACCAGTCCTTTCTCATTCTCTCTCCCTGAGGAGAGCTTAAAGCACCTTCCACGTGGAACAGTCGAGTGGTTCCTGTGGTTTTTAGAGACAGGGAAATGGAGGTTGAGATCCCTGTTGAAAAGGTCTCCTGTGAACTCAATTAAACCTCTGTCTTCACAGTCAGTTCCCTCCTAGCTCTTTCTTCACGGAGGGGCGTCCATAGTGGTTCTCAACAGGGGCCAGGACGCCCTCTGGAGAAGGGTTAGAAATGCGGTGGGAGGGGAAGTGAGGGGGTGCTCTCCTCTAGGGTCCCGGGGTGCCAGGGACCGTAAATGTCCTAGGGAACTCAGGACCATCCTCCCCAGTAAAGAACCAGTCCACCTAAAATGCAGCAGCGGCCCCACTGAGCACCCCGAATGCCGTTTGCGGTCCTTTCCAGTTCTGACAGTCCTCGCTCCATGCTTGCTGCCTGTGCCCTGGACCTGGGAGGATGGAGGTGAGGGGACAGTGGCTTTCTGGCTGGACTGTCTCTGTTAGCATGGAAGCAACTCATCATACCCATTGGAGTAACACATGGAACGTTCTTCCAAATTGGAGCAAGAGTCACTGAGGACGCACCAGAACCTCTGTCTTCTCTCCCTCTGTCCCTCTTTCACTCTTCGTTGCTGTTCATGATTCTGTTCCTCTCTTTTTTCTTCCTCTTTGATTCGCCTTCTTCATCATTCACTATATGGAACAATCCCCGTCTTTATTCTTCTGTGAAGGGGCCAGCCCCATGGTTCTTTCCTGCTGTTTCTTTCCTGTGTTCCTCCTTCACTTCTCACACAGACACGTCATCTCTGCTGGTTACCAGATGTGTGGTTTTCCCCACACCAAGCAATTCTCGGTGACGCCAGCTGGGTGTCCTACTCAATTCTGACACTGCCTACCAGCTGGGTGTAACTCAGTTCTGACACTACCTACCAGGAGGTAGCGTCAGACCTCACAGATTAAGGGCCCAGCCCCACAAGACTACCCCCAACACATGCACTTCAGATGCCAGTCGAAACCCCAGGTTATCACTGATGCTTCTGACCAACAAGCTCTAGATCAGAGGTTCCAAGTACCTCCTCCTCAGGTTCAGTTAATTTGCCAGAGTGGCTCACTGAACTCAGGGAAACCCTTACCTATATTTACCAGTTGATTAAGAATGCAGATGATCAGCAAGATGAAGAGTTGCATAGGGTGAGAGGTCCCCGGGGAGTTGGGCATGTCACCCTTCCGGTGTGGATGTTGTTCGCCAGCCTGGAAGCTCTCCGAACCCCATACTTTTGGGAAATTTTTGGAGGCATGATTGATCATGAGCTCCATTTTCAGCCCTTATCTCTTAAGAGAATGGGGAGTAAAAATTCCAAGCTTCTAATCATGGCTTGGCCTTTCCGATGACCACCCCCAGCCAGGAGCCCATCCACAGTCACCTCTTTACTACAAAGATGTGCCTAGTGCTCTAGTCACTTGGGAAATTCCAGTGGTTTTAGGAGCTCTGTGCTGAAAATGGGGTTGAAGCCCAAATCGAATATTTCTTCTTATAAATCACAATGTCCCAATCTCTGTGGTGGGTCATGGCTTTAGTGGGCTTTGCTCACCCTCAGGGTTGCAGAGGTCAGTCAGCCCCACCTTAATACAAGGTCGCCTTTCACTGCTGGGCCACAAGCTGGACAGTGGAACTCCCACTGCACCCTGTGGCAAAGGATCAGGAAAACGTCTCCAGACATCTGGTTGAGTGAGGGCCAAGTCTGGTGCTGTTTAATGAAGTCACAGATAATCCATTTGGTTCCGTGGTCTAATCACATTGGCAGTGTGTTGAATGGGACCCAAGAAGTCATTCTGTTTAGATCCCAAATGAGAAAAGATCCCCAAGAATGGGAAGGAGAAAATTTCTTTAGCGTGGAAGGCAGAGGGGAAGAGAGAGGGGGGGAGAAGTGTGTGTGTGTGTGTGTGTGTGTGTGTATGGAGGGAAAAGTAAAACCTCCAAGATGGTGTGGGGTTTCTTTCCAGACTCCCAGAGAAGGTAGTTTCCAGCTCAGCTCGCCATGGGATTTCACATGGCCCAGGGTCCCTGGGGATGCTTGGAGAAACCAAGATGGAATGATGGGCCTCATCAGGGGAGACCGCCTTAGGCAGAGAGCCAGGTCTCCAGAGCTGACCACTGCAGACAGTCAGACAGGGTTGGGTCCTAGAGGGTTCTCCACCACAGAAAGGAGACGTGAGATCAGAGCCCCGAAGCTGTGCCCTGGAATCTTAAGAGCTGATGGCTCTTGGTCTCCGGCCAGAGCCTCCTGCCTGGGGAGGGCTTGGAGGGAAGGGCAAAGGGCTGGAGAGCCTCTTCAGAGCCAACCCTGTCTTGGCCGAGTCCTATTTACATCGCAGCCTCAGCTGTCTGCCCTGTCAGCTGCCAGCAGTGGTGTCTGCAGTCCTGGGAAGTAAAGAATGCGAGCGAGGAGCAGGACGGGCCTTGAACGAGGGTGACAGGTGTGAAGGAACCAGTCCCCATCCCAGGGTCCCTGCAAATAGGCCACAGTCCTAAATCGGGGCCTGGTCTGAGCTGATTCCTTCCAGACTCTACAAGACAGGAGGGCCTGGGGTCTCCCGCTGAGCTTGTGAATGCTGGGCCAATACCACCCTGACCTCATCTGTTCCATGTCCTTTACTGACTAAGAGGCTGATGTTAGAGCTGCACCTTTTCCGTGCAGCCCTTCCTAGAATCCTGAGTCCACAAAGAATCGAGTGTCTGGTTGTGAGGGCGCGTGCAGGGGAGCACATGGGCGCGTGCACCCCACCCTAAGGGGCTGTGACCTCGGGAGACAGGAGCGAGAAGCATAGATGGACTGACTGGTGGCTGGTGGGTCCCCAGCAGGCAGCCCTGAGTGGACCCAGAGGTCCCATGTCCCTGAAGTGTCTCACACTTGAAGGGGGAGAAGCAAGAGGTCAGGTTGCATGGGAAGAAAGGGAATGGATTTGGCTCCACTGAGAGCACCCAGGACCTAGAAGGTTCTTGGCACAAAATGTTGCTAAATCAATTCTTGTGAATGAGTCAGTGGCGAGCGGGTCTCAGGAGCCCTGCTTTCCCGCTGCCACTCGGGTCCTCGGACGCGTCCTGACAGCAGCCAAGCAGAGTGGAGGCAGAGGGGCCGGGAAGGGACTGCATGGTTTAGGGGGAACCCTGGAGGCTGGAGGCTTGCCTTCCACTTACTGCTGCTTTCTTGTATTTATTAAAAAATATTTTTATTGATTTCAGAGAGGGACGGAGAGGGAGGGAGAGAGAGAAACATCGATGATCAGAGCGAATCATTGATGGGCTGGCTCCTGCACGCCCCCACCCTGGGGATGTAGCCCGCCATACAGGTATGTGTCCCCAACTGGGAATCGAACCTCGACCTTTTGATTTATAGGTCGATGCTCAGCCACTGAGCCATCCCGGCTGGGTACTGCTGCTTTTCTTAAACCTTAAGTCTCAGAGACACGCACCAACTCCTACATTCAGCCCCAGGATGCAATGTCATCCCCAGCTGGGTCCCCAACATGCTGCCCACTTTCTGGTTCTGAGGCTTCCCTGGCATCAACATCCCGGCCAAAGCTCTTCCCAGCACTGAGGCAGAGATGGTCCGCCCTCCCTGCAATGTCGAGGCGTAGGCAGCGGTGGCGAATGCTGGAAGAATTCCCCACAGAATACCTTCTCTGGGGCCACTGCCTCTCCTCCCCAACCTGCCTCCTGAGTAGCCCGTCTCAGCTGACCCTGGACTTCAGGCCTGAGGTTGGGGTTCAGCGTAGACGTGGGACCGGGCCATCGAGCATCACCCTAGTTCTCCCTGGATACATTGACGTGAGAACAGACGCAGCTGGGGTTACCTCCAATTGGTGTTACCCCCAATTTCCTTCCACAGAGTGCGCAGAGAAAACATAAAGACCCCGCCCCCTCTTCCCGTAAAACAGAAGGCGGCCTGAGAGCCTTTCAAAGGGAAATCTTTTGATTTCTTTTCCTTGTTGGGGCTGGGGGAGGGGTTTGGAGAAATATATTACTCCGTCTAAAAGAATAACTCTGGCTGTGATGAGAGGTTCTGGGCAAGTGCAGACGCGGCTGAGTCATCATCCTGGTGCTTGTGTTTCTTAAAAATAAATCCCCTGCAATGTTCTAATAATAGCCGGGGGAGCCCTTGGAAGAGCCTCTGCCCACACAGTCGTGCCAGCTCTGGCCCTGAGCGGAGCTGGCAGGGACGGAGCGGCGTTTCTGGCTGGGCCTGCAGGCAGGTGGCACTGCGATAACCCACTTCCCCCCTTCGCCAGGCCAGGAAGTGGTGGCCAGTGTGACTGTGAAAGACAAGGGTTTCCTCTTCCAGGCAGTTCACCGGGATTCTCATTTCCTGCCAATATTAGTCTTTTTTCCTCCCCTAGTTTCTGGGTACCTATGGGGACGTAGGAGGGGCAGGGGTACAGCCTAGTCCCCTTCCTTCGGAAGCCCTCACGCTACCTGTCACTGCAGAACCACACTGAGCTTTCCAAGAAGGCAGGTTCCCCAAGTGGCTTCCAAGGTGAGGTAAAGCCTCTCCTATACGAAAAAACAAACAAACATGTTCTTCCTGCTTACTGATTCTTAGAATGTTGTCATGGTGACTTGAATTTCTGGCTCAGGGCCTTGTCTCTGTTAAAATGAAAATAACCCCCGGTAAAGGTAACAGAATGAAGCCCTGTCCCCATTTGCATGTTAGTGAGAAGCGGACCAGTTTATTGAGAGATTTGGGATTTTCATCCGTGGGGATTCACAGATGAATTTACTCAGTCCTGCTCTCAAGCTGATCACAGTCTCCAGGGCAGGCACAAGGTTAGGAAGCCGCAGGATGCTGGAACCGATGAACAAAAGGAAATGCCCTAGGAAGTCAGGAAATTCTTCACGGGAGAAGGGGCGTTTGGGCTGGGCCTTGAAGGGAAGACAGAAAGGAAGACATGCGGGAGGGCGTTCCGGTGGATGGGAGGATGCTTTGCGTGGGGCGCGGAGGACAGGGCAGTTGGCATCTGGTTAAGGACATGGGCTCTAGATTCTGGGGGCAGACTCTGGCTCTACCACTGGCTAGCCATGTGACTTTGAGCAAGTTCCCTAACTTTCAGTGCCTCTGTTTTCTCCTCTATAACATAGTAACTGTATCAACCCCATAAGGTTATGGTGAGAATGAATCACCATATAACCCTCCTACAACAATGCCTGGCACATAGTAATGCCTAATAAACAAAAGCTGTTTATAATGGACGTCTCTGCACCTGGAAGGCATGGGGGGAGCTGGTGGAAGTGCTCAGGGAAGGGTTAGAAAACGGAGGCCAAAGACCCCAAATTAAAGTGCCAATAGAAGAACATGAGTAAAGGTAAATGGTGGAGTGTTAGGAACACACAAACCATGAGAAATGTGGTGAAAATTCTGTTCCATGAGGCCGAGGGGCTCCAAAGTGAGCCCCTGAGGAGGTGGCGTGCCTGTGATTGGATGCTGCGGGGACCCTGGAGACACCCCGATTACAGGGCTGAGTGGGGAGGCTTTGTTCTCTCCTTGACCTACCCTGTAGCCGATCCTGCCACCGACTTTCCAGCAGGCACTGCTGGTGACAGGACTGAGGGAGAGAAAATATAGGTGAGTGCAGATTTCTTTTTACCCCTGAAAAACAATAGTAAGCCGGTGTCTTACTAGCAGTATTGTTACATAGGAAGGGCAGCACATTGAGTTTCAAAAGAGGTGTGACTTGGTGTGGAGGAAGGTCCCAGGCCAGGAAGAAGGGTTTAGAACAGGGGTGGGCAAACTTTTTGACTCGAGGACCACAATGGGTTCTTAAACTGGACTCAGAAGAAGGAGCTGCGGCCGTGTTTCCCGACGTTGCCATGTTAACACTGCTGCTGGTGAAGGAGCGGAGGGGAGAGCAAGAGAACCCTCTGCTCTTTCGGCTCCGCGGGCCGGATAGAACAGCCGAATGGGCCGCAGTTTGCCCACGGCTGGTTTAGAACCTGGGTGAGCTCATTGGTGGATGCTGCAAGGGCCATGGGACAGGGGTTGTCTTGTTAAACACAAGGAATTGCTTCATTTTCAGAGACAACCAGAGAGCTGATGAGCCACCAGGGCTTAGGTCCTACATAGGGTTCCAGGGAAGAGATGGCCTGTTAGAACCGTGGTCAGCAAACCACGGCCCGCAAGCCACATGTGGCTCTTTGGCCCCTTCAGTGCGGCTCTTCCACAAAATACCACGTGCGTGAGCACACGTACAGTGCGATTGAAACTTCGTGGCCCACGCGCAGAAGTCGGTATTTTGTGGAAGAGCCACGCTCAAGGGGCCAAAGAGCCACATGTGGCTCGAGAGCAGCAGTTTGCCGACCACTGTCTTAGAAGTCAGTCTCTGGACTTAATTTAGGGTGTGGCAGCTTGCCCTGAGTGGAGTTGTAGAGAACTTGCTAGAAACATGTTACATTCTCTAAACATGTTCTCTAAATACTAACCTTCAGACCTACTCAGCACTCACTGTTCCTAGCATGTGTCCAAATTAGCATTGTATTCATGAGCTAACGGAGGGAAAGGGGACCAGTTAGGATAACCTTCCCCTGGCCGTGGGGAAGGTTAGCTTGAAGCTCTAGTTTAGCCATGATTCACTGTATGTGAAAGAAGCTCAACTGGGAGGGGGGGGGGGG
>NW_006297152.1:404618-424510 GCF_000327345.1 Myotis davidii
GAAGGGCACGCCAGGTGTCCTTTGAACAGGTGTCCTGGGAACTGACAGCCACTCCACATGTCTACTTAGTCCAAGGCTACGCCCAGCTTCAGGGAGGCTGGGAAACATGGTTTGTATTCTGGGCAGCTCTGTGCCCAGCTAGAAATCAGGGGTGTCTTTATTGAGGAAGAAGGAGAAGAGTGGATGCTGAGGGGCAACTGACAGGTTCTGCCATACAGCGCATTAAAATCATCTGCTAAAAACAAGTGTCATTTATATCCAGGTAAGAAATTGGCTTCCTGGTGTCCTTACGTAGTCACAGTATTGGGAGAGGTAATGTGGAAATCATAATTTTAATTGCTCTAAGAAAGTAAAGATTAGCTATGAGTACTTCAAACGTAATCTTTGAGAAACTGAATTTTTGATGACTGAATTTTCTAAAAGTGGGGCACACTGAGGCGGGGAAGACACATAAATGCTTCGGTGTAGTTGTCTGTTGGAAAGTACCGTAGAGAATGTGTTTAGGGAAGAAAGATGTTTTGCCACTGAATGCTTTCGCAGTGTGACATGCTTTTTCGGATGTATTCTCAAAGGTTCACTTGATGATATATATACATTCAAGTCTGGAGTAGTAACCCTCTCTCAAAGATAACAGCATCTCTCCTTGAGACCAAGTCACCTGAGACCTCTTGTAGCTGCTGGCTTCCCCCAGGGCACGGACACCAGGAAGCCAAGGTTCCGAGGAGACTCTGGCTCCAATTTTTAGTCCTACTGAAATAAATGCAATTCTTTAGACCCTTGTGGGGTCCACAAGTTAGAATGTGACTGAATTTTCAGGCTTAAAGTTGAACAAACTCATTCAGCAGCCCGTACATCTTTTTGAACTCTAGATTGAAAGCCTATTAAAATGTTCCTTAAGACTTGCTCTAGCTGGTTTGGCTCAGTGGATAGAGCATTGGCCTGTGCACTGAAGGGTCTCAGGTTTGATTCCAGTCAAGGGCACATGCCCTGGTTGCGGGCTTGATCCCCAGTTGGGGGCATGCAGGAGGCAGCCAATCAATGATTCTCTTCATTGATGATTCTATCTCTCTCTCCCTCTCCCTTTTCCTCTCTGAAATCAATAGGAATATATTTTTTAAAATGTTCTTTAAAACCTATAAAAGGTGGACAAGAACAAGAGGTAGAGTTGGGAGCTGAGGCTGGTGGAGCGGGGCGGGGCACATATCGCAGGGCTAGGAAAACGGAGTAGAGGCGGCCCCTGAAAATGCTAAGGATGTTCTTTCTCCGTCCCATCCCTTTGCCCCACCCCCTGTCTTTTACCCCTAGGCCTGCTCTGCCTGAGAAGAAGGTGGCTGACCTCAGCACCCTGAACGAAGTGGGCTATCAGATTCGGATTTAGGCAAGCCATACCAGCCGGCCAGAGGGCTTCTGTGGTGCTTCTCTCTGCACTTTACCCAGCATCGTCAGGAGGAACTGCAACTATTTATGAAGACCCTGTGGATTTTATTTTTAAGGATCCACTTGGAAATAGAATCTGAGTGGGTGGTAACAACGTAAAAAAAAACTCACAAAGGGGCAACCGTGAAAAGGCTAGTCATAAACCCCACTGGGGTTGGACTGTCTCCCTCACTCCTGATGGAAAGGATAATACTGCCACTGTAGTTCTCTATTTTTCCATTGACCCGCATTCTTTTACTTGCTTTCACCATTATCCCTCACCAAGTAAATGTTTCTGAAACCCTCCCTCCCACTTTTGATATATAGTAAGGTAACTCGATCAGTATTAATGTTTTTTGCAGCAATAACAGAGGCAAAGATTGGTGGGTGTTTTTTTAAGCCGTCAATATTACCTCAGCATTTTGACATCAGATATGCAAGCTTAATGGTGTTTTGTGTTTTATATATTCTATTTGTATGGGTTCCCCAATATTTCCCATGGGGACCGCCACAAAGTTTGGAATTCTTTCCTGGTGCATACATGTGATGAGATTTAAGGTATTATATGCAGGTGTTTTGCTAAAAAGCACTGAAATTCTTCTGGCAATACGGGAAACCATTTTTAGGATGTTGGAGTCACTTCTTTCTTAAAGCATTCACTGACAGCAGCTTTTGTTCTTTCAAAACAAAACAAAAACAGCACAGTGAGAGCTAGTCTATGTTCTGTCACTAACATTTAAACTTTGCAGCCTCTACAAAAGTAGAAGCGATCACGCAGTACTGGGAAAATTTAGCAGTATGCCAGTTACCTCTAATAACAAAACTCAGAAAGGCAAAGAAGCCAGGCATGAAACAGCAGGTCTTCAGAAACAGATCATCTTTCTGCTCACATTTCATCTGATCCTTAAATGCTGAGCTGGCCCTTGATTCTGAAGGACTCACTGTTGTGAGAGACGTGTTCTGATGTCTTATATTAAGACCAAATGGGGTGCGAAGGGAATCTTTTCCAGTACCTCGCTTTTCAGTATGACCCCATGACATTTAGGAACTGATACTGGAAAAATGCAATGAATTAGGGAAGCACGGGACCTTTTTGTAAATGGAAAAGCCTTCAGGTCCCACGTTACACCTGAAAGCGTGACTTGGTCCATGAAGCACAGTATGACTACCTGGCCTGCACGTGGTAGTTACAGTGACTTCCAGCTGCAGATCACACAGCATAACTCCAACAGCATCCCAAGTCTGTATGTTATCAATATCGGGGTGCAGCTTCTATTTCATTTGTTTTATCTTAGTAACCACGCCAACTCATGAGACCGAAAGGCAGAGTTAAATGAAGTCCGGTAGTCAGCAAAAGTGTTTGTTCAGTCTCAGGGCTTCCCTCTGGCTTTGACGAGGTGGTTTTAGGAAGGGTTAAAAAAAGATGAGAATCTGCTCATTCAGATTCTTTACCTCTTGACATGGAGCGCAAAAGAACTTCATTCTCTAGCCATCTGCACATGAACTCATGTTACCCTCAAAGTCAATGTTATGACTGGAAAGTATTGTTTTCTAGGAAAAGAAGGAAGTCTAATGTCTTTACATAAACAGGAGCACGTAGGTATACATCTCAATTAAAATACAGCATTAAGTTAACAATTCTGAACCTAATTGCTTCAAGGATATATTATCAGTCAGCAGAATTTAAAATGAGTTATCTTTGTATATCTTCCCAAGGCAAACCCATTTGCAGCCCATGGGCACGTGCATTTAGAGTACTCAGTAAATCATTTCATTCTCATGCCGAAAACGATACTATCAATCTGAAATTCTATTATATATAAGAAGACTACTTATAACATTGCAATCGTTCTAAGAGCCTGGAATAGGATTTTCTAAGCATTACCTAAGTACTGTCCCAACTAAAATATAAAGAGTCCTTAGCTACACAGCCTCTTGTTTCCTACAAAAGAGAGGAAAGTAGGGATATAAACTTTCTAATATGCTGATGGATAAACCTTAAAACTGCCAATTGTCTTGATGATTCAATTTCTTCCATACTAACTTCTTGATTTTAATCATTTCCCCAAAGCAATAGTCACAGAAACATGAAAATTCATGGAACATGTTTTAATTGCCATTCTATTTTTAATGCCTATGGAATGTTAATTTCTAAAAGATGTGAGAAAGAAACCAAACTTGTAAAGTCTAATGCTGTAATTTAAGTCAAAACGAACCAAAAAATCAAAAAGATCATGATATGACTTACCTCCCCAAAATTGATTTTGAAACCGGCTACAATTAAAAAAGATAAAAAATGAAATGGAGATGATTTGAAATCTAGTTTTGAAAAAGTTATTTATCTAAGAGAATTTTTATGCTTAAGCCACTGTGGCAATGAATGCAAAGTTTAAATGAATGACAGGAATCTTGATTTTAGACTACATGTTGTGCTGTTTTGAGTACACTTTATTTCAAAAAGTGATATTTAGTATTTTCTATACACTCTGAAATCATGAACATTTCACTTTTTCTAAGTCAATTACTTCATAAGGATTTTATTAATAGATATTGGTAAATAGAACTTTGGAAATCTTAATTCAGTATTCTTACTATACCCAAGGCTTTTGTAACCTAGTTTTATGTACAACCTTGTACAGTTTTTTTGACATACAATTCAGAATCTTGTTTATTCTCTTGGACTTTGTTCTGGCCAATACATTTTTTTTAAATCTTTAAGGAAAACTGTGATTGTTTTAGTGGGTATTTTTCTAAGTAAATGACAACTTGTACAATGTATTTTAGAGAATGCCAGATAGTGCATGTTTCGAGTTCATGTTTTTCTCATCACTTATATGTTTATACAGCATGAGACTTTAATAAAACCATCCTGGAAACTTAAGGATTGTTTTTCTTCTAAGAATGTGACAGGATGTAGTTTTTTTCCTTGTCCACTTGTCCTAGTCAACTAGTTTCTCATCCTCTCAGCTTTGACTTCTTCCACTTCTCAAACTCTACATTAGACATCACTCTATTTGGGCACATCTTCATTCACTTGTATTTTAGCATCAGCCTAAGTAATAAAAGCTGAAAAGGGTAATGGAATAGTTTAGAAGAGGCAACAGGCCAGCTTACACAGCTTAGTATACCTTACTAAGAAAACCTCAGACACAGCCCTAGCCAGTTTGACTCAGTGGTTAGAGCACCGGCCCTCGGACTGAAGGGCTACGGGTTTGATTTTGGTCAAGGATTCATACCTTTGTTGCAAGCTTGATCCCCGGCCCTAGTCAGGGAGCCTACAATCGGTGTATTTCAATCTCTGTCTCCCCCTCCCTCCTACTCTCTCTAGTATCAATAGAAAAAATATCCTTGGATAAGGAGTAACAAAACAAAAACACCCTCGGGCACAGATGGACTAGTATAATACTTTATTAGGTAATTTACAGGTACAAAGTGCAAATGACTTGATGGCTGTTTCCCCAACCCCTTATACTTTCGGGATTCTTACATTTTACTCAAGCCAAGGGTTAAAACCAGACTGTGGCTAAATTAAAAAAAAAAAAAAGATATAAAGGATAAGTTTTCAAACATGCCTATTATCTTGATATCAAAGGAATAATCAAACCAAAATTTCATTACTCCACAACATCCCTTTCCATTGAGAAGTTGGATAGTACAGCACTTTAGGCTGTGGGAGACTTAGTTTCAGCAAACAACCAGATTCCATTGCTTTTGGCAGGTAAATAGTAGGCTCTCACTGAGTTACCAACTCTTCTAACCAAAACAGACAAGTGGATAATTAATTTTAGTGAAGCTTTAAAAACTTATGAAAAAGTTACATTGACCTTTTTGGCCTCCAGTCCTACAAACTAATACTTCTTCATTCTATAAGATAAAGGAGAAAGCAATTTTATGGATTAACACTATAAAAGTGAAGCACATGAAAAGGGCCTAAAAATCACAATATATTAATCAGGATATGAAAAACTGAATTTCCACAGACGTTTTCAGGGATGTTAGTTATATATTAACAAATAACTTTATATATATAAATAATAAATAACTTTATATGTATATAAAGTTATTTGTTAATAAATTCACACAACAGAAAGCAGTAATCAAGGAATTTTCATTTTTCTTTCCCAAATACTAAAAGGGGATGATTATACTATCTGCTGTTATTATTTGATAATGATAATATCTGCTAATTAGGACAGGTCAGAATATTCTGAAAACTGTGACTAGAAAATGTGGAAAATCCTAGAACTATAGTTAATACCATAAATAAAAGAGCCCCAAAGTGAAAAATTAAACATTTAAAAGTATTTTCTTATTACAATTTTTACTAGCCAGATCCTTATAGCCCACATGCCTTTTGGGGTACTCATCTATTTTTTTTTTAATAATGGCAGTACAAAATACAAAAACTTTTAAAGTCCAAGACTATAAAGTAACTACTGCTTTCTAATTTAAAGTGAAGCATTATACTAAGAAAACTCACCATAAAAACTTTACTAATTCAGTATAATTCAATATAAAATTATTCGGTAAAAATACACATAATTCTTTGATTACCATGTCTAAAAAAAGAAAATTTTCTTTTTATGGTTTAAAATTTTTGATTCAAACACATAGAGCCAAATGCAGAATTATTAGACCCGCTCTTAACCACTTCATAAAAAATGTCAGGACTATCTCACACTGCTACATCATGTTAAAACACATTTTAGAAACAAAACACTGAAACAGTTAAAATTACTAAAGAATATTAGATCTCCAAGTCAGTATTTGCCCACTAGATTTTTGCTGGCTTCCTCAAATTTCTGAGGCAAAACAAAAATAATCTTATAGCTGCCACTTTGTTCCAAGACAAGTTTCCTAATAAAATAAATGTCTACAGTATTAGTTCACTAAAATAAAATCTTCCCTAACCCAGAGATCTTTTCTTGAAACTGAATAGAGAAAAGAAAAAAAATTGCTAGGGAAATGAAGACATAAACCCAATCTGCCTCCTATAATGGTCTCTCTGTTACAGGATGGAAAAGTGGGCTTTGTAGTCTTCATCCCACTAGTTATGGGACCTTTTACCCCAACAAAATGTAGATATATTACATGTCCCAGGATAGTAACAAGATGGATTAAACAATCTGTACAATTTTAAAAAGCATTATCAAGCCCCCTCAAAAACACATTGAAATGGTTGGAGACTTGAAAATGACCCAATGATTTCTGAGATTAACTAACTGGGACTTAACAAATTTATGGTTCTCACAATGAAATAAAGCCTTCTGGAAGGGAAATGAGTTGTGGTTTGCAAGAACTCAAAGACACTTTGGGATTCACTGTAAAACTTGCCAAAAACATGAAATGGAATTAAGAGTATTAAAGATGCACTATTTTTAAAAGTCACTGTCTATTTTACTAGAATTTAGAATAAAAATTTACAATTATTTTACAATAAAGAGCATTTAGATATCATTTGTCAGGAAAATATTCTTTCATTATGAAAACAGAAAATTGTTGTAAACTTGTGTCTCTGATATCAATTCCAAGCATTTAACATAACCTCTTCAGAAACTCCACAGCGCAAAAATAAACAACATGCAAACTCTTAAGAACAACTTTACAGTCTTTGAAAAAAGAATATAAATTGCAAAGAAAAGTATATATATAATCAAAGAAGAGTCAGAGTTCAAGTCTGAACTTGGCCAATAAAGGCAGATGATCTGAAGAGTTGTTTTCATTTGGAAGTCCATTAACTGTCCACAAGTCTTGTTCTGTAAGAAGTGACAGTCTAGCTAGAAGTTTCAAGCCTCCAACCAAAGCAACTTCAGTTCCTACATTAAAGAAATACATTTAATGAAACTGTCAACACGTTGTAAATTAATCATATGAAGTCTTTTCTTTCTAAACAACACAATATAGAACTTAAGACTCTTCTGGAAGTCTAAATGTGGAACAGTTTTCAGAATATGATAAAAATTTTTACAATATAAGTTGTTAAAAGAAGTTTTTGGAATATAATTAAATATTTGTTGAATATAACCTAATTATAGTTCTCAAATACACAGCAGTTTCAGATGCTTGTTTTTTTCTATTTAAGATATGTTTTCTATTTCAAGTTCTGAAAATAATCCAGAAGAAAACATCAATGTAATAAGAATGTTAAGACTGATTTGGTATTGACAACTACATAAGAAATTTATCCATCAACCATTCTATAGTTGTATAAAACCAGACAGGCACGGTCAAAGCTAAGTAGAAAGTTTATAAGGTGACTGGAGAATAAATTTACAATCATTGCCAATTGGGTTAACAGGAAAAATAAAAGTGGACATGCTCTTAAATGTTAAAATTGGAGGTGTTGGTCTATAGCACACTTCTGCCACCTAGTGAACAGTTCTTGCACGACAACTACCAGAACCTTATTACAAATTCAAAGGAACATATTTTGTGGAGCTGATCTAGTGGGGAGGAGTAAGCCATCTCTTGAGTATTACTAATAATGTTATCCTCAGTAGGAAGAAAAAACAAACAAAAGGGGAAAAGAAAAGTAGCACCAAGAAATGAAAGCGAAAATAGGGAAAATCAGAAAAGACAACAGCTGCCAACATTATGGACTACCAAAGTTTTCTAAATGGTGTTTTCTGACTTCTACTTATATGAAACTGCACTTTCTTTTCTACATTAAATCCTTGGTTAATAAAGTCTTGTTTTCATTGACTCATACCAAGAAATGTTTTATCACTTTTGCTTTTTGAAAACACACAGTCACAGACCTCTTTCCAGAAAAAAAAAAATAGTCTACGGTCAATATGACAAAACTGTCTATTGTTGGAAGTTTAAGCAAGACCCTCCAATGAAGGCAGGGTGTGGCAGTACAATTGAAGTACAAACAATATGATGCTGCTGGCACAATAAAACAGTAAGTCACAGCAAGTAAAACAAAACGGCAATATGAAAGACCTAGAACTCAGAAGGTGACTGGGCTGGAGGGTAGAGCTGAGGATATAATTCCTAGATAAGTTGTTTTGAGGTGTTCCACTGTCTCCATCTTTTTCAGGTGATTAAACGATTATTCAAATGCATTACTAATCTGTCAAATATATTACCAATTAAAAAATATTTTTAACTTGTAAAGCTAGAACTTTATCTAGATGTTTAGCTAATAACTTTGCCAACTTCAGCCCTGAGGTTTTAGTTACTGTGTTCTGGGCAGAACTTAAGGTTCCATGCTTTCTTTACCTGGCTCCCCAGCAACATCTTTCTTTTCCCCAGAATAGAAAATATAATCCACAGTTATGGCACTTCGGGAATGACAGGTGGTCACTTCTGGAATTCCAGTGTCAGGAAAATAATGCGAATACACAGATGACAAGCTGAAATGGTGCTGTAAATGTGAAGATAACCTAAATTAAAAAAAAAAAGTGGTTAGCATCTATCAAGTTTTTCATGATTTATAATTCCTAATATTAAAGCACTTTTTCATTTAATTTCCAGACAAAGCCAGACATTAGGACAGCTTTACTTAAACAAACGCTATCACAATTTGGCATTCATGCAGTGATATCAAAATCCATAAACAAGGCTGTGAAGCATGGCGGGGGGAGCTCAATAATTAACATATGCATGTGATTTATTAATTCTATTCAGAGCCTCCACTTACCAATAAACACACATTCTAAAACAATTTACAGGCATTCCTCATTTTACTGCACTTCACTATTGCACTTTGCAGATGTTGCATTTTTTTACAAATTAAAAGGTTTGTGGCAACCTTACAAGTCTAATAGAGCCAACATTCTTCACCAGCACAGAATATCTTCATTTTTTTATCACTTTTTTAAAAGTCAGTTTTAAGGAACTCTTTTAAACTAAAGTCAGCTAATGTCCGCTATTGCTTTTCAGAACTCACTTTTCAGCTGTTGCTAGGACTTCTGTTTTATCCAGCTGTGTTTGTGTCGGATCACTGTCTGTAAGAACAAAGAAAACTACATATTTTAATACTGTCAATATACTGTTTTATTCTAGTTTGCCTTAGTACAGTCCTTTTATTCTAGCAACAATATTTAAGACATATCTAGTTTAGATACAATGCCTAGTTAAATGTTTCATACTAAAAGCTATATGTTTTGATGATCTCCAAAATTAGCAAAACATAAAATGCAAACATTTCCAAAGCAACATGCAAGTAATTCATGCAAAGATAATTTGGGAAGTTCAACTTTAAAAAGGTAAGTTTAGAGCTCTCTGAATAAAGGAATAAGTAAATAACTTCATGTTTTTATAGTATATGAATATTTATTCCTGAAATGTTATCCTTTTATTTTTTTTAAATATATTTTATTGATTTTTTACAGAGAGGAAGGGAGAGGGATAGAGAGTTAGAAACATCAATGAGAGAGAAACACTGATCAGCTGCCTCCTGCACAGTCCCCACTGGGTATGTGCCCGCAACCAAGGTACATGCCCTTGACTGGAATCGAACCTGGGACCCTTTAGTCCGCAGGCTGACGCTCTATCCACTGAGCCAGACCAGTCAGGGCCTGAAATGTTATCCTTTTAAAATTTTAGTTTTATGTTCAAAGGGAAAGCATTATGAAGAAGACTGCCAAAATATATTGCAAACACTTACCTGTCTTTTCTACTTTTGGTACCTGCTGTACCTCATACACACAGTTCTGTGAGATACCTAGGTTTGGGGGCCAAATTGGAATAGATAAAATTCTTTGTCCCCGTGAAGACTGTTCCTGGCCAGATACCTAAACAAAATTTCAACAGGTATCTTAAGTGAGTAGATTTTAAATCGTTTATGTATTGAAAAGTTTGTTAAATGAAAGGGAATCCAAGAATGATAAATATTACTTTTTATTCATTATATTAAGTGATTATTTGTGCTTATAGGATCTTGTTCAAATACAGTTCAGAAAGCACTTATTTACATGGAAATGGCAATCTTTTCTTATACGTGTTTTCCTCTAATTTGGCCACCAAAATGATCACTTTCGACTAATATTGCCCCTTCTATTTGCTACCTGCAATTTAGTTCCTATTATAGAAAAAGCTAAGAGAGGTAAACTGTTACAAAGTTTTAAACTATCAAATGTCAGTGGTGAAAAACTTCTTTGGTTAAATATACTGAAGATCAAAGGACCAAAAGTAAACAGAAGAGAGCACAATGGAAATAATAGGATAAATGATACTCAGCTATGGAATTAAAATATTTATCATTATGCAAAGGAAATTATAAAGAAATATTAAATTACTGTTTTGCTAACTGTATTGCTCACATCCAGCATTCCAAAGTCTATTCTGCCACCTTGTGAGTAGTTTCTTATTTATGAAGTATTCGTGTTTGTCAACGTTTCTTTTTTTTTCTCATCCATTTTGGATTTTTTGCAGCCCACTAATTCCTCCAAGCAGAATGTTGCCACAAATAGATGGAAAAGATGAAATTCAACCACGTGGATAAAAGTAATTATTAGTAGTCGTGGAAAATCAACATAGGTTGGTAAAGTGAGGGTACTGGATCATTCAAGGTTTCAAACAGGCCTGTGATGACTATGCTCACGTTACTGTGAACAGAGTCAAGTCCATCTCCTAGTAATCATGTGAGGACTTACCTTTCCTATGGCAAGTCCTTCATAATTCAATTTCCCGTCCTTTATGAAACTATAGAGCGGAGAACCAGGAACAGAATTAAAGTCCCCACACATAACAATAGGGTAGAAGCTGCCATCTTTCTGATGGGCAACACTGGAAATCTCTGCCAGAAGCATTGCCAATTGGGTCAGCTTAATGTCACCTCGCCTTGGGTTATACAACAGATGTGTGTTAGCTACACAGATTGCAGGAGAGGCACCACTTGGGATTTTGGGCTGCAAGAGTAACACTAATCCAACATTGTCTCTGTCCAACAGAGGAACATCAGGGCGGTAGAATTCCACTGGGTTCACTGATAAAAGTGAAAATTTGGAATGTTTGAAGCAAATGGCACAGCCATCCGGTTTCCTTCCCGTACGCATCTTGTACTCACAGTGATAACCTATAAAAAAAAAAAAGAAATTTAAAACAATTTAAATTGGGACTTTTGCACTGGGGGGGGGCGGGGGGTCCCACAGCCCAGCCTGCACCCTCTTGCAGTCCATGAGCCCTTGGGGAATGTCCGACTGCCAGGAGGCAGGCCTAAACTGTCAGTTGGACATCCTTAGCGCTACTTCGGAGGCAGGAGAGGCTCCTGCCACCGCCACTGCAGTCGCCAGCAGTGAGCCCGACTTCTGGCTGAGCGCCACCAGGGGCAGCTCATGTGTTGAGCGTCTGCCCCCTGGTGGTCAGTGCACATCATAGCGACTGGTCATTCCACCGTTCGGTTGATTTGCATATTAGCCTTTTATTATAAAAAGGAAGTATACACACACACACACACACACACACACACGGCTAATATTTTTGAACAATGTTTACCAAAGTGTTTTTTGCAAATACACTTTGTAGGAATAAGTGGGATCAAAAAAGTTTGGGACTAGGACTAATAGGTCTCTTTATGGGTAGATTTCAATCTTAAATATGCTAATGTGTAACATCATTGCTCTCATTTGCATCCTAGTAAAAATCAGTCATGACAAGGACAGCAGGGACTTATAATAACCTACCCACCAAGTACCTCTTATCTTTTTGCTCTAACTCTTCCCTTCTTGCTCCACTCCACACACACTAGTCTGCTTGTCTGCCTTAAGGACCTACAACCGTAGGGCCTTTCCTTTGCTATTTCCTCAGTCTGGAATGGTTTGGGCATGGCTTTTTCATTCACCTCCTTCAAGTCTTTGCTCAACTGTCACTTTCTCTGATCATCTGTTTACAACTGACATCTGATTCATTCCACTTTCCTGCTTTTCTCCAGAAAACTACCATTACTTCATGAACTATTTACACATTTATTTGATTTATTGTCAGCCTTTCTCCACTAGAATGTACACTGCACAAGGGCAGAGACTTGTTATCTGTTTTGCTCACTGCTGTATCCCCCCTGCCTAAAACAGGGGTGGGGAACGTCCAGCCCGAGGGCCATGTAAGAACTGCGAAATCGCCGAAACCGGTTTGGCTCAGTGGATAGAGCGTCGGCATCCGGACTGAAGGGTCCCAGGTTCGATTCCAGTCAAGGGCATGTACCTGGGTTGCGGGCACATCCCCAGTGGGGGATGTGCAGGAGGCAGCTGATCGATGTTTCTCTCTCATCGATGTTTCTGACTCTCTATCTCTCTCCCTTCCTCTCTGTAAAAAATCAATAAAATATATTTAAAAAAAAAAAGAACTGCAAAATCATTCTGTCTGGCCCTGCCTAGGCATTAGGGGTGAATTCATTAAATGTTTGACCACATATAGCGGGCTAATTTTTAAGTTGATAGGGCCATGTAAGAACTGCGAAATCGCCGAAACCGGTTTGGCTCAGTGGATAGAGCGTCGGCATCCGGACTGAAGGCTCCCAGGTTCGATTCCAGTCCAGGGCATGTGCCTGGGTTGCGGGCACATCCCCAGTGGGGGATGTGCAGGAGGCAGCTGATCGATGTTTCTCTCTCATCGGTGTTCCTGACTCTCTATCTCTCTCCCTTCCTCTCTGTAAAAAATCAATAAAATATATTTAAAAAAAAAGAGAACTGCAAAATCATTCTGTCTGGCCCTGCCTAGGCATTAGGGGTGAATTCATTAAATGTTTGACCACATATAGCGGGCTAATTTTTAAGTTGATAATTTTGTATGGACCACGAATGATGTTACAAATATGCAAATGGCCCTTGGCAGAACAAAGGTTCCCCACCCCTGGCCTAGAACAAACATTGCATGATGTTCAGAAGGGATTCAAAAAATATTTCCTGAATGAATGCAAAGTAGGCAGCATTTCTCAAACAGATAATTTAAAAGTGTTCACTCATCAAAGAAGTTTTTAGTTTCTATCCATTAGGCACTGGTAAATACTTGTGTTAAAATAATGACCTAGATAGAATAGTCCCTCATCTCATGGAACTCAGAATTCTGAGTCTAGTAGTGATGGGCAAAGCAACTCCTACAAAGGAAGCTATTAAGAGATTCTTACACATCTTTCCCTTTGAATTAAAATTACATACCAGCACAAAAGTTTTCACTTGAAATACGTCAATCTTTTCCTGGCCTTTTGAAATAGATATTACATTTTTCAAAATTAAGATTTTGGGCCCAAATACACCACACTTCTTCGTTAGCAAGTTATGCTTTAACAACATACCAATCTTCCAAAGTAAATTTGGCTAAAATAAAAGTTACATTGTACCCAACGATTCCAAACTTGGCCTGATCTCTGTTCCATAATGATCTTCTTGAACTTCTTGCAAACAAAGTACCTTGGAAGAAAAAAGAGGGTTTGAATTAAAAAAAAAAAAAGAGAGAGAGAGAGAGATAAATGTTCTGGTGCTTCCATCTCTGAACATAGGCTTTAAAATTTTAAAAGCCTGATGAAAATTGCAAAATCCTTGTTTTTCTTATAATTTACAGGTCAAATTAATGTTATATTTCCAAATTTGACCAATGCCCCACGCCCTGGCCTTTAATCACATGAAGCTTTTTTACTATATAAAACTTACTATATTCTTAATTTACACATCAGAATATTTTCCCTGAATTTATACATGTATTAGTACTAAATCCTTCTTGTCCTTTCTTAAGAAGTGATTTCTTTGAAAGTCACGTTTTCGATTAATTTTTGCATCAATTACTTAAATTTAAAATAAAAGGAAATATTTACTAAATACTTAATATGTTGCTAGACCCTATCTCAGAACTGACCAATACTTAAGATTTTTGGATCTTTTTGAAAAGTTAGATGATTATTTGCACCAACAACCATTAGCAAATGATTCTTTGGAAGTCATACCACCTTGTTAAAAACTGTTCCATCACTGTATTTAAATGTCTTCCCTTCTTACAAAACAACAGGGAGAAAACCATTTAGTTTACAAATAAACCATTTAACCCAATTCTTTCTTGTGTGAAGAATTTAGATATTGTGTACTTACATCTGCATCAAAGTTTTTAATTTCTTTCAGAATATTGGGAAACCTAAAACTCCAGTGTAATACTGGTCGCCGGCAGTGTCTATAGAGGTGTGAATTATCTTCCAATAAATTTTGTGAAAGTATATTATAGGACATCACTGTAAAGTCAAACTTGTTCTCACTGTCTTCACATATGGGGTCAACATTTTTGTCTCCAAGAATCTTTGTATTTTCTTTATTATGGTTACATATATATTCCCAATGCCGTTTGATGGTGCCTGTTAAAACATTGGACAAAATATAAAGAATTAATTTTAAAAACAGGCCATATGTTTTCTTGTATATAAGTATTTTCTTGTCTTTTAAAAATTTCCATAGGCAACGAACACAATGTTTTCCCATAGAAAATGGCAATATAGCACTGAATAACCAGAAGTTGTCACCAAACTGATTAAAAGGCTGTAAAATGAAATACTGGCTAACAAGAGGTACACAACAGGTTAAAAGGATGTAGCAAGTCATTCTGGAGATGACGAGTGTGTGTTAATAAAACTAAGACTATACAGGGGTGTGGTTTCTCATTTCTTTATGGTTAAAAAGTGACTTAGCAACTTTGTAACCATAATAAATATTTGTATGTCACAGCTGGCTTTCCAATAAGATCATTTCACATATTTTATTCCCTATTAGTAAGATAAGATCATCCAGTGATTCCATAAAGAACACATCTCAGAATTCTGCTTTAGACACAAATGAAGGGTGTATAATGACAATATATAGAAGCAGTATTTAGTGTCTAAAACTGAAGTGGGACGATGCAAACAAAATGAACAAAAAAAATCTTTTTAATGCATAACAAAGCAAAAGTTACATGTAACATAGTTACAGAACGCTGGTAAATGATAATGGCTGGTTGACGAACCTAGCATGCAGCAACCAGGAATGTGTGATGATTTACATTCTGCAAAGACATCATGTACCCTGAAAAAGTGATGAAAAGAGAATCAAAAAGCATGAGATTTTGCAATTACAGGCAGTCCTCGATTTAGAAATGACCACCATATATGTTTTCACCTTTGATCTTGTCTCCCTCATCCCACCACTAAAGGGCATACTTTAACGGCCTGGAAGCCATGAAGAAAAATGTGGAACTTTTAGAGAATGTATGAACTCAAAAGAAGGAGAAAACAAGAAATGGGAAGACCTTGGAGAAATAAACTAGGAGATGGACTTCCAAGCATGATTCAATAATATAAGAAATCTCAGCCCTAGAATCTCTCCCTTTTCTTGTGCGAAGGTTTTTATTTTATTGGATTATAAATACCTAACATTCCACCAATACAGTGGCTTTCAACCTCTAGAGTTTGTACAACCCTTCACATTACGTTTCATGTCATGAACATCGATCCCTGGTATACTGGGACGGGGAGTGGAGTGATGGGGTAAATACATTTATCCTGACCACACGGCTTTGAATAAACATACAGAAATGTGTTTGAATGCTAGAGTTCCATGGAAGACAATTTGAAAACCACTGATGGAGTAAATAGTCTTTGGCCTTCATATACTTCACAACATAAATTCATACCACAAAAGCTTATATACCTTCCATGTCAGGAGGACAAGGTGATCACAGCAGAGAAGACAGATGAATCAAAGAAAGTAAGCACTAGGCCTGATCAGGTTTTTAGGGTGCCTAATTAAAAAGTCTTAATTGTGTCACACAAATCCTTCAAATACCACTTTAAAGTGATAGGCAAGTTAGCAATGCTGTTCTCTTGATTGAAAAGTATTAGTGAAATATCGGAAGTCACAAATATGGCTTAACGAAGAGCATTTTCCTTATTCACAATACCTAGGAAGAATGGACATATAGAGAGTCAGGTTGCAATCCAAGTTTATCAGTGTGTAAATGTAATTCCCCATCCATTAAAGGGAAAACACCACCACCACAATTTTCTGAGTACCTACTATGAAGCCAACAGTATGCTGGGCACTTTGACATATCATTTCATTGTCAACAGGCTTTGAAAGTAAGCATTACTTTACACTAGGAAACCAAGGAGCAGATTCAATAATCCGTCCAAGTTCACACAATCGGTGGAGCAGAATGACAGCAGGGAGTGGTTCCTAAGCCCATGCTTACGTCCTATGGCACATGGCACAGCTCCACCTGACAGCTACCAGATTTACAAAAGAGAAGTGTGCTGCCTCGATAGGCAATGAATACATCAATGAAAAGCAATCTCACATCATATAGCCCTGGATTTACAGACTATGGATTGTTCTTAGGAAACTAATTTTAATGCCTCTAAATCTTTCATTGATTCAAACTGTGGTTAATGGATTCTCATTTCTGAGTGAAAATAGATTTTCACTTCTGAGTGCTTAGAATTTCTACTTAAATGTGTAGTAGAATTTCATCTTAAAAGAACACTAACTAATCTTCTAGCTCTGACTTCCAGGTTAATGTCTTCCTTTGACAAAGTTATGTCTGCTCTCTACACGTTAACACCTACACCGCCTACTTTCAATTATCTTCAGAGGCATCATCTTCATGGAAAACCATAGCTCAGTCAAGAAGACAATTCCAATTATATCCTTGGGGGCAGGGTTAGGACTGGCAGCATAGAGGGAGTCTTGTTAATTGTTTAGAGTAAAAAGAATATGAGAAAAACAGGAATAACCAACACATTTAGAAAAAAGTTTCTTAAAGTTGAATATTTTAAAAGATAAAACTTCCCACAGCCTCTCAAGATTAGATCAATAGACCGCAGGATGAAAATACAGATTTCATAAGGTAAAATCCTATTCTGTGAGAAAATATCTTTCAATTGATTATTTCTATTTAAGAAAATTCTTTTGTCTTATTTTTTTAAAGTTAGCTTAAAAATGAAAACATGACATTTAGTTTTATAGATCTGTGGACTTCTAATAATACATCCACCAATTTCTAAGAAATCTAAGAACCTTTGTTTCAAAAACACTGGACTTAAAAATTATTCTTAAACTTAATGTTTCAATCTAGTCCTCCATTCTTTTCCACCTTATCCTATTTGTAGAGTCACTTCTGTTTTTACTGCCAGAAATACACAATTAATTGAAGATAAGAATAACTGCATTTAAAAAAATAATGTCCCTTTTCCTTACAGAAAACTACTGGCTGAAAGTAAAAAGCAAACACCTCTAAAACCTGCAGGAGGTTTTCTTGAAGATTAGGCATGAAGGTTGCAATCAGTCCATGGCTTACATCTATTCCTGCACCAAGATAAATGTCACCTTTACCTTGGCTTTTTCTTCGTTTTGATGAAGGCTCATCTCCCTCAGAGTTCATGATGGAACTAGAGAGATGAATCAAAGATGTCTGGCTCAGGCTGTCAGGTCTCCAATTCCAGTACTGAAACTGAGTTCTAGACTCAAACAAACAAGGCGGTCTCCAATTTAATGAGAAATGCCTACTACTGAAGTAGGGGTAAGGAGCACGAGAATAATGTCCAGGCCACCTCATACAACTAGAAATATGTCTGTTCCAGCAACACCTTTGCAGATTCTCCCACGGTGTAGTCCAGTCTCTGCCCAGACTCCTCTGGTGATGGGGTAACATGGGGTATCTAAAAGAAATAAATACACTCCTTGAGGCACCACTTTAGGTTCTGCTACAGTACACAAAACCCAAACCTGTTTCCTCGAGGGAAGTCAAGGTCTCATATTTACAATCTGACTTCTAAATCTGTGAAGGAAGTGGGAAAAGCAGCCATCATTTAACTGTTAGAGCAGTATATCAATATTCTCCTAAACAACTAGGACTGGTATTCTAAACACTTAATGTAGAATCCACCAGTTTCCAAAACAACACATTCACTTCAAAAAGTCCACCACAGTTCAACTGAAAGCTAAATCAACCATCAGTTTAGCTTTCGGGCATCTAATAAAACTTAATGGACAAATAAAATCCACAGCAAGCATAATACTCAAATAAGTATTAAATAACACATAAGCTGACTACAATTAAAGTGAACCTGTCTTCCAACTTGGTTTGGAGTAAAAACCAAACCTGTTTCTGAACAGTTTTTTTTTTTTTTTATACCAAAGTTGTATCTTCCCAACGTTTGTATAGCTAAAACAAAACCCTATCACAACTTCACAAAAAGACCTCTCTGGCTAATCAGGTGGATAATTTATTTCTCTCTCTCTTTCTCTCTCTCTTTCTTTAAAAGCATGCTTTTCCTTGAGGGAAATGGAAGAGTATAGAGATTACTTACTAGAATTCACCAATTCAACCCATCATCCAAAATATCTCCAAAGTAGCAGTACCATTATGTTCAGTAGGTATGTTGCTCGGGCTCTATTGGGCACCATCTTCTTACTATACTATTCTGGCAAAATATTAGGAGTGAGGACTTCTATCCTTCCCTTCCAGAATTCATTAAAGGTACATTTTTCCAAGGTGGTGTCAATAATGTCCACTTCTGTTACCAAAGGAATTTCGCTTAAAGTGTATCTTCCGTTACTTGACTTTTATAGGTTATGTTCTTTTCATTTTAACAGCATCTAATTCTTATTATATATTTATGGTGTCTACAGATTTTCAAACTGTTCTCTAAGTTCAACTTAACTGTAAATCTTTAAAGGCATGACATGGGCAGACTAACATGTCTGGTGACATTACTTGCTCAATACATTTTCCATCCTAATAAGCGATCATGTTGAAGTATCATCCTGCAACTACAAAACATTCTCTCTATTTGCAGTTAACTTTCAGGGGAGGGCAAACGTAGGTTTCCTGTTGTGAGTACCGAAATACAACTTATTCTTGTATTAGTTATTAATTGTTGTATTATTTTCCATGGGAACAACTGTAAACCCTCTTTTGCCCCACCCTGGTAGAGATGTCTTATGAGCTCCTGCAAAGCCAGAACTTTGTTCATCGTTGTCATTTTAACCCCCGGCCCTTCCCAAGTGCCTAGCACAGTGCCTGGCACACAGCTGGTACTCAAGAAAACATGGTTGAACCGAACTGTCAAGTCCCAGGACGACAGGAGTGAACACCCAATTCCCGCAACTGATGCCATCATTAATACAGGGCTGTGCTTCCCACGTGGGGGACAAGAGCCAGTCCCATACGGCACACAATTAAACCGCTTGGTTTTTAACATCGGATTATTTACTTTAAAGGTGTATTAAGAAAAAAACCCCATCGATCCATCCAAGCCAAGATTCCGCAGGTAACTGCTCAGGGCTTCGCTCCTGTGGGCGGCACTCATCCAAGTGCTTTTTCAAGTGAGTCCATTTCAAGGGGGAAAAAATCTCCAGTAAATAACACAGGTGTGAACGAGAATTCGGTTGGTACACGAATGACTCGAGTTTGGGACACACGAACACACCAACTAAGCATCCCCGGCGTGTGTGCGGCGCGCGCCTCCCCCGGGTCAGAGCGCGGGACCTATGGGGACCGGCGGCCCCCCGGGACCC
>NW_006297152.1:424664-432093 GCF_000327345.1 Myotis davidii
TCCCTCCTCCCTCCGCCGCCCAGACCTACTGACCGGCCTCTGCCCACCACACAGCGGCCGTAGCCCCTCCTCATACAGCGCCACGCTTCCATCTCGCTCACGGATGGCCGTCAGGGCCTCAGGCTCCCGGCTCCACCGCAACCTCTACGAGAGGTTTGGCGGCCGAAAGCCCCAGGGGCTCCCCATCGCCAGACACCGGCTCCGCGGCCGGGCTGCAAAGCACGCTGGGAGGTTCAGTCTCGCCCGCGGCCAAGTCCCCATATTGCGCCGCGGAAGTCCCGGAATTGTGTTCCGGAAGCAGCTTCGCGGGGCGAGTGAAGCTCGAGCAGCCATTTCCGAAGAGGGCAAAACACCCGCCCTCCGCCTTAAAGAAACAGGAAGAAAGAAACTGCCGACCAGCTTTTAAGGCCTGTGGGAGGGGATACAGAGTGGTTACTGTATGAGAGTAAGAAAAAAGAAATGTTATAGTCTCGCATTTTTATAATGTCCTTGGGAGATTCCGAAGGTGGACGCCCAAGGTAGGGAAATACCCTTTTCTGGGTTCCCAGAGAACTCGCGCACCACGGATTTGGGCCATTAATTCTGCAGGAACACATCCGCAGAGTTCGCTTTTGAGTGTACCTGTGGGTCGTGCCTGTCCATCTTTATGAATTTTGGGATATGACTCGATATGATTCTTGGAAAACAATATTTAAGTGAAGGACCCCCACTCCCCCTCCAAGAGAAAGAACTGCGCAAGAACAGAGCGGAGAGAGAGCAGCCGTTTTTACAGGCTCTTTGGAGAGCAGTAGAGTAATGTCTTGGAAAGACTTTTTTCCCTGCTGGGTTAATAAGGAAATCAGAGGCATTTGAAGAACACCCTTTTCCTTCAGTGTAAATATAGGTAGTTCCCGTTATTTGTGCTAGTTATGTCCTACAGAGCTACTACCAACCCTAAATTAGCGAATACTGAACCATTGCTCCTAGGGGAAAACCGGGCTATTCCCGGTGAGCCACTCACTGGTCACAACGTTTTAACTCACCTAATCAATACAAAACCCTGTTTTATGTGTTTCGGCTTAAAGACACTTTACCTAATATATGTTTTTCTATTAACTTCGAGTTCATCATGGCCAATAGCACTGTAGCTCATGCCCGAGTGAAGCTTATCTACACATGCGTTTTCTCCATAAGGCACATCACAGAGTTCTTGCACTTAAGAGCAGTGACTAGCACTTCAGCACTGCCCTTAGGGACCATTTTAAACAGAAAAATTACCAACAAAAAGCACAAACGTGTGAAAGGCGTGGCACTAAATAGACTGTGAAGAGGATACTTGTTTACAGTGTGAGAGCTGAAATGAGAAGGCAGAGCTTTGCTTCCTTTCACCTAAGGAGGGAATGTGCACTTTGGGCAACTGAATTTTTCACCGCTCTGCACAGATCCATAAACGGAGATAGTAATAATTATGAAAGTGAGGATTTAATAAAAGGTAGCTGTGAAGATTCTGGTATAAGACAGAGAGACAAAAACGTTTTATTTTTGCATCGACTTTGCGAAACAAACGAATACATAAAATTGGTTAAATAAGCTATCAGATACTGAATAGATAATACACATACTGTAACAGAATTTTATGCAGATCCTTTGGGAAACTCAGAGGAAATTGAAAAGATAAAAGTGTTATAAAATCAAAAAGTAATATAGTGTAGATTCAATATATGAGGCATCTATTTAATACTTAGGTATTTTAGCCAAGAATGAGTATAATATGCCCTAAACCCGTGGACAGCAAACTGTGGCTCGCAAGCCACATGCGGCTCTTTGGCCCCTTGAGTGTGGCCACGAAGTTTCAATCGCACTGTATGTGCGCACCGGCACGTGGTATTTTGTGGAAGAGCCACACTCAAGGGGCCGCAGTTTGCCGACCACTGCCCTAACCGGTTTGGCTCAGTGGCTAGAGCGTCAGCCTGCAGACTGAAGGGTCCCAGGTTCCATTCCGGTCAAGGGCATGTACCTTGGTTGCGGGCACAACCCCAGTAGGGGTTGTGCAGGAGGCAGCTGATCAATGTTTCTCTCTCATCGATGTTTCTAACTCTCTATCACTCTCCCTTCTTCTCTGTAAAAAAAAAAAAATCAATAAAATATATATTTTTAAGAAGGAATGGGTATAATAACCTATTTGGAATTATTGTTACAAATTTCTTCTGTTCTTCAAGAAACCTGTACCATTGCTGATGTAACCTCCAAGTTAATGAAGTTACATAATCATATATACATGTGCCTAACATTCATATATGAATATAGAGTACAAAATTATTTTTTCCCTTTGGCTCTTAAAGAGTAGAATTTAGCAACATGTGGATTGCAAGGAAAAGCTAAAAAATAAAGATAAAAATTCAAGCTTAACCGGTTTGGCTCAGTGGATAGAGCGTAGGCCTGCAGACTAAAGGGTCTTAGGATTGATTCCAGTCAAGGGCATGTACCTTGGTTGTGGGCATATCCCCAGTAGAGGGGGTGCAGGAGGCAGCTGATCGATGTTTCTCTCTCACCTGATGTTTCTAACTATCCCCCTCCCTTCCTCTCTGTAAAAAGATCAATAAAAATATATTTTTTAAAAAAGATAAAAATTGAAGTTTGAAATGTCTCTCAACATCTACACATGTTCTTATACTTCATGCTCAACCTCCAAATTCTGGAAAATGTTTCTATATAACCTACTAACTCAATAAAAATATCCCAAGTTGTCATGGTGACATAGTTCTTTCCCCTGCAGAACATTGTAGTCTGGTGCAGTGGTTTCCTAATTCCTATGGTTGTAAAATCTTTCTTTTTCTGTGTTTCACCTTTCCAGCCTAATACTACATCTGAGCCTGCTAGACTGGTGGCAAATTAAAGATTTAATTTGGAATAAGGTAAACTTAATTAATAGTAAATCAATCTGGAAAGCTGATGAGATCCTTTGTGGGTATATGTCCCGCAATGGTCCGTGATGAAAACATTACAGCATTCAGTCCTTGCTAGAATTTCTCCTTTATTTCTTAACCTGTATGGGCTGATTAAATTTTAAAAATCTTGTCCAGGTTTTTAGAACAATGATAGGAAATTGGTAGTCAGGATATGAACTTTGGGTTAGCCATTCTCTTCCCTTCACCACTAAACCCTTTTTTAGTCCCATCTCTCAGTCCCAGATGGGAGCTTTGCAGGTTTGTGAGTTCCTATAGTGCAGAGACTTGTGGATGTCATGGATTTGAGCTCAGTTCTGACAAATGATCCTGCTGCCTATCTTGGTCTGCTTCAGCGCTCCTTGAGTTATCTTTGTGGGAAGGTATTCAAGAGCAAGGGCAGATCTTGGCAAGGATTCCTTGGAAACAGAGGAGAATGAAGAGGCTAAGAAATGGAACAGCAGAAGAAAGCAAGAGAAAGCTGCATGTAAGCAACAGGAAAACACTCTTTGTGGTTGTCTAATACCCATTTGAGGAGAGAAACCATATCTTTTGTTTGTTTACATAATGAATAAATAAATGGCCATTTGGTGGTACCATTACCAAGTATTTTGACTTTGCCCTGCCCAAAGCATGTTCTTCATGAAGGCTAATATCAAAGTGTAAGGTATGTATCACTTTATTCTCTTTCATGAATCTTTACTTCATAAGTAGTTATCTAAACCTGGAAAGTCTGGGATCCTAGAGGTAAAAAAAAATATATATATATTTAAGGGAGTCTTTGAGCTCTTGCAATATTTTGAAAAATCTAATCGAAATTGAGGGAAAATCTGCAACAAGGAAGCAAAGGTTTCCCAAAACATTGAGTTTCCTTGCTCTTGACTGATAATACATGAGTTTAATATGGGCAAATATGTTATTTCATTTTGGTCAGAAGCTCACGTCAGTAGTTATATGTCAATGACTTTGGTGAAGAAGATGAAACAAATCATTATAATTTAATATACTTAATTTTATTGGGAAGACAGAAACATCTTCAGAACCTTGGAGTTCAGACATTCCACAAATAACTCTTATCTTTTATTCACTGCAACACATACCTGTCAGCCCTAAGTTAGCCAACATAAATATCACCACCCCGTCATAGGTGCTGTGCTTGAGAGGTAGATGAAATAGAGATGTGGGGGCAGAGAGGAAGGAACATCTAATCCTCCTTGAAAAAGAAAAGAAAAGATGGGGGCTGTGAAAGAAGGCTTTGGAGAGAAATTAGTCCGTGAGAGAGCTGATTCCTGAACGCTGGTGGGGTTTTCAAAAGAAACAGATGGCTTGAAGAACCTTGGAGTTCAGACATTCCACAAATAACTCTTATCTTTTATTCACTGCAACACATACCTGTCAGCCCTAAGTTAGCCAACATAAATATCACCACCCCGTCATAGGTGCTGTGCTTGAGAGGTAGATGAAATAGAGATGTGGGGGCAGAGAGGAAGGAACATCTAATCCTCCTTGAAAAAGAAAAGAAAAGATGGGGGCTGTGAAAGAAGGCTTTGGAGAGAAATTAGTCCGTGAGAGAGCTGATTCCTGAACGCTGGTGGGGTTTTCAAAAGAAACAGATGGCTTGAAGATCTGGAGGTGCTAATTACAAAAGGGTTTAGCTAAAACCTGGAGAAATGAGACTGACAGTTGACAGGGACCAGACTTGACGAACCCTAAAAACCATGGCAGAGAAATCATGGCAACAGGATCCACTGAAGACTTTTACAGAGGAGTAACCTAATGACATATGCTTTAAAAATGGGTAATTTTAATGATAATATGAAGCATGAATTGGGCAGGACTAGGAAGACCAGGCTCATTATTTTCTTAATTAAAAAACTTGTTAATTGGGTACAGCATGCACACAGGAAAGTGCATACATATGAAATGTTTAGCTTGATAAATGTTTTCATATACATATGTATGTATACATATGTATATATTTTATGTAACCACTAACCAAATTAGGAACTTTCCCAACATCCCAGAAGAGTCTCTCTCCTGTGCTTCCCAGGCAATACCCATTGTAGCTTCCACTCCTTCACTCCACATCCTATAGAGAGCCTCTATTCTGGCTTCTATGACTTCTTATGCTCAACATTACCTGTGTAATTTCTCCTTGTTGAATGTAGCAGTTCATCCTTTTTAATTGCCATGTATATCCGATAGTATGATTTTATACCACATTTAACTTATCCGTTTTACTGATTGACACTTGGGTTGTGTCAATTTTTTTGACCTTATGAATAATAGTGCTTAGAATTTTAATGTATCTTTTGTTAATGGATATACCCATGCACTATTCTTGGGTATATGTCCAGGAGTGAAATTGCTATTATAATCAGTATGCTTACTTTTAGTCATTCTGGTACCAGACTGTTAGGTGGACATCAGGCTATTATGAACAAAGCTGCTAAAGATATTCCTGATAGATCCTCCCTTCCCCCAACTGGTGGGTAGAGTATGGTGTAACCTGCAGCCTGGATATACCTGAGTGACTAACCATGTACCTTATATGGATTATACATTGGACCACCAATCCACACCTGCCAAATACCCTAAGCCCTTGTCCTATATGGACAATGCAGTAAGCCA
Organism: Myotis davidii; assembly: GCF_000327345.1. NCBI lineage: Eukaryota > Metazoa > Chordata > Mammalia > Chiroptera > Vespertilionidae > Myotis > Myotis davidii. The sequence goes on from NW_006297152.1 coordinate 430,220, forward strand.
CCAATCAGTGTGTGCCGAGTACACTAAGTCCCCCACCCCTTCCCATTCTGCCCCTCAAAAGGCGTGCCCACCCTGCACGTGCTGCTGTCCTCCGCTCGCGAGACAGCCTGGCAGGTCCTTCTTCTCTAATAAAGCCTGTAGTCCTGGTTTTAGGCCTCTGTCTGATCTTTCAATTCCCATATAGATCTTTCTATGGACATATATTTTCATTCCTCTTGAGTTCAGGTACCTAGGAATGAGATTGCTGTGACATCTGGTAAGCCTATGTATCTAAGAAACTGCTAAATTGTTTCCCAATGTGGCTGTATCATTTTGAATTCCCACTGGCAACTTCTGAGAGTTCCAGGTGCTCCTGTCCTTGTCAGTATTGGGTAGTGTCAGTTTAAAAAAAAAACTTTAGCCATTGTTATAGTTCTAAGGTGATATCTCATTGTATTTTTTTAAATTGAAATAAAATTTATATAACAAAATTCATCAGTTTAACCATTTTAAAGTGTACGATTCAGTGATTTTTAGTATATTCCCAAGAATGTGCAATCATTACCATTAATTACTGATTCAATTGTTTTAATTGTTGTAGGTCATGTATTCAGATGTTTTCTTTAGTCTTGAGCCAGTTTTGTTTTTGTTTTTGTTTTTGACCAGTTTAGACATGCTTTCCTTTAGCTCTTTGAAAATATCTAAAATAGCTTCTTTAAAATCTTTGTCTAGTAAAGTCCAACATTTGGGCTTCCTCCTGGACATGGTTTTTGATTGCTGTTTCTCTAATTATGAGTTATACTTTCTTGCTTTTAGGATGCCTCATAATTTTTTGTTGAAAACTGAACATTCTGAATATAATAATGTGACAATTCTGGAAATCAAATTATTTTCCTTCCTCAGAGTTCGCTGTTACTACTTGGCTATTCCCTATCTCTCTTTCAAGATTCAGCTATAGTTTCAGCTCTATCATAAGAAAACCTTAACTAATCTTTCATTCTGAATTAGATGTGCTCTACAGCTCTCTCTCTCTCTCTCTCTCTCTCTCTCTCTCTCTATATATATATATATATATATATCCTGGTACTTAGCATGATATATTTTAATTATTCTCTGTTTTTTTCCTACTAGATGCCACTAGATAGCAGGGACCATCTTTTTTAACTCCAATGCCTAATTAACATGTCTGGCATGTAGAAGGTGGTGAATTCAAGTTTAATAAACGAATGATAGATTTATGCATATGTAGGCAGAGAAGGAGACAGTGATGAGGAAGAGATTAAAGGTACAGAAAGCAGCCCTAACCGGTTTGGCTCAGTGGATAGAGCGTCAGCCTGCGGACTGAAGGGTCGCAGGTTCGATTCCAGCCAAGGGCACCTTGGTTGCGGGCACATACCCAGTAGGGGGTGTGCAGGAGGCAGCTGGTCTGTTTCTAACTCTCTATCCCTCTCCTTTCCTCTCTGAAAAAAAAAAATCAAAATCAAAATATATATATTAAAAAAAAAAGGTACAGAAAGCAGAGTTGGGATGCCATTGATGAAACAATGTCTGCCAAAGAGGATAGGTTTCAGTGCACAGGACGAGTGATTAGTTTTAAAAATGAGAGATATGTCTACATCTCAGGTCGGAATAGAAATGTGAGAACATGAAGGGATTGTTATAAGGGTTCATCCTTTTCTCCCTCTGTAAAGAAGTGGGGGCAGAGGGCAAAGGGTAGGGAGTCAAGGCGAAGAGGAATAGAGGATTGAAGAAAATGACAAAGACTTGGAATGACTGTTATGGAGAATGGCAATTTCCTGATCAAGGAAAGGTAAAGGAATTGCCAAGCAGTGGAGAGAATTGAAACCGGAAACTCTATCTTCTTAGTTTTGAGAGCTCGTCTGATCCGCCTCCCC
>NW_006297152.1:432133-432695 GCF_000327345.1 Myotis davidii
CAAGCAAGACACAGGCTCCCACTTTTAGAATCTGAGGGGATGAATTTCAAAATTGACATAGGGTTGGGGCTTGCGGTGCAGGCAGAAAGGCGCACAGGTGGACAGGATGCCTGTTAGAAGAAAGAGTCATGTCTGCGGAAAGTTCAAATGCTATCTATTGTAGGTATTTAAAACGACAGACCGTGAGTGGGGAAGGAAAGAAGATGCTCGGCCAGGGTATCGCTCCACCCTTAATACTTGTGCACATCGGCTGGGCAGGGGGTGGAGGTCAAGCTGCCACCGGAGAGTCCTGGCCGTAACAGCTGTCACAGAAACCGGAAGGGGACGGCGCTAGCGCACAAGCTGACTTGGGAGAGGCGTCTCGGTCCTCCGCCGCGTCTCGGTCCTCCGTCGCGGCGGTCCTCTCCTTCTTGCCAAACCCAAGCTCTGGGCGGTTCAGAAGTTAAAGGGAAGTTTTCCGCCCCCGAGTGGCTCCGAGCAGCCTGACCCGGAAGTTCCTCTGCCGACCCGGAAGCAGAGCCGTGCGCCAGCGGCGCCGCGGCGGAGCCACCGCCCCCACCAC
>NW_006297152.1:432742-465393 GCF_000327345.1 Myotis davidii
GGCCGGCGGCGGCGGCTGCGGCGCAGGGAGGATGACCTCTCCTCGGGAGCCGGGTGCCGACCTGGCCCGTTTCTACACGGTCACCGAGCCTCAGCGACACCCGAGGGGCTACACGGTGTATAAGGTCACCGCCCGGGTGAGTGCGGGTGTCAGGCGGGGGTGGTATCTTGAATTGGGAGGTGAGGGTCTGCGATGGGGACCCTGGCGTAGGGGTGCCTGGCCCCGGTCGGAGCCGAGGGTGGGACTCGGGGCGCCTGGTGCCGGGCGTGCGTCAGAGGGGGACTTGGGGAAGGCTGGGGAGCGCTCAGGGTGGGATGCTCGGGACTCCACCCGGGAAGGCTGCGGAGTCGTCCCCGTTCCCGGTGGGGCAGGGATTGATGGTTTTCCATGGATGACTCAGCCCCCCATCCCATTTGAACTTTCTCTTCGGAGGCTGAAATTTGCAGAAGTGGGTTTGCTTGCTTCCGAGGGATGTGCAGGTTAAAGATAGAATTTATTGTCTTATCTTACTTATGTAATGGGCCTTTCTTCCCTCGGCCATTTATACAGCGTCATTGTTTGCACTGAGGCAGACGGACTCTCGAGGATGTCGGTGTTAGGGTCACAGCCCAGGACCTCTGCCGCCTGCCTTTTTGCCTTTGAGTCTTTCATGGTTTACGGTGGGAGACAGAGGAGACATTCCGGGGAAGGTTACTTGGGCGAGCTGCGTTGAGAGCACATTTAAAGTCTCCGCTATGTTAACTTAACCGGGTTCAATTCTTAGTATCCCCTCTGGTACTAAAAATTGCTCTTGCTCCTTGTAAAGAGAGCTTGTGTCTCTCTCCTTGGGAAATAACGAAGAGTACGATTAAGTAAGTCTATGTGTAGGAATTATGTGTGCCTGAATATGCATATGTATCAGGCATTTTGTACACATCACCCAAGCTACTGCTAATTTTTACGATGAGGAAACTGAGGTTGCCGGAGGTGTTGTAACTTGCCCAACTTTACACTGCAAGTCAGCAGCGCATCTGGGATTTGAGGCCACTTCTGCCTAACTCCAAATTATACAAAAAGTTCAGAATTAGCTTTATCATTGCCATTAATTGCTTGACAAAGGAGAGGTACAGATAGTAGTGATACCACAATACACATTTGGAGGATGCAGTGATCATGTGTGACAGCTCAGGAACTAGGTCTTGAGAACAACTTGGCATGTGCTTTATAGAAATGGTGCACCGTTGAGACAAATGCCAGAAGGTGGGATGAGCAAGTTTGTTTAAAGATAAGACCAGACCTGGCCTAGAGGGCTGTACTGAAAATAGAGGGAAATTTGCTACTCCCTGTTTGCAAGTAAAGTTGTTATATAAATGTAGTGTAAACTTTTTTTTTTTTTAGATTAAGGGCCCTTATTATACCACTCTTGAAACCATTGTAGGCATTGGGACCTTCAAACATTGAGACTTAGTTTCCTAATATAATTTATGGAATTGGAACAATTTTCAACATATGTAATGTTTCCCTCATGGCACCCCGTTCATCCCTTATTATAACACCGCAGTTATATTGTATTGATCTGTTATATGTCTGTGTCTCTAGTATATTCAGAATAGGTCTTTATCATTGGTATTTGTTTCCTTTTATAACAACTAAGACAGTGCATGGCACACAGTGTCTAAAAAACATCATTGAATGTTTTCCTCTCCATTCTAGGCAACACAGTCAATAAGTGTTTAGTTCCAGGCACTAAATGCTGCAAGGGATAGAGGCTGAATAAAGCATGGACCTTCTTTCAAGGATATTCATAGTAGAAGAGAGTTTACAGGTTTTGAAGAAGTATAGTACAAGACAGAAAGTGTTAAGTGCCACAAGAGAATAGAAAGGAGCTATGGGATTTCAGAAGACAGAGATTGCTTCTGGCTCAAGGGATCTGGGAACATGTACCAATTAAGACTGGTGGTGAAAGATGAGAAGAATCCAGATAGGTGGTGACAAAAGGGGAGGGCGTCTTAGGTGGAAGGGTAGCTAGAAGGAAGAGAGCCAATAAGGGCTTGAAGGCATAAATGTGTTTGGAACTTGAATAGCAAACACTGTATATGATAATTGCTTGTATTCTTACTTTACAAAAGGAGAGGTTCCAGCCGATCCAGCCGTTTGAAATGAATAAAACTAAAAAAAAAAAAAAAAACCGTACCCTTTTATGTAATGATGTTTGCTTTGAGTTTATATTAGTTCACACAAACACTCCATCCATGCTTTTGTTCCGGCCCTCCGGTCCAGTTTAAGAACCCATTGTGGCCCTTGTGGCCCTGGAGTCAAAAAGTTTGCCCACCCTTGGGTTAACCCAATTCAGATCTTAAGTATCTTTTCTTAAGCTGTGAGCTATTTACTGGCCTAACTTTTATGACAACATGAATTAGAACACAAAGTAGCACATTGCCTCAGGACTAACCAAATCTATATAATACGCATGCTACACATTGCTGTGGTTATTTGAGCTTGAAAATTGCTCATACTGCTTTTCTTCTCCTTGTCAATGTTATGTCCTCATTTGTTGCTTTGGGGACAGATTTTAATTTTAATGTTTGAGCGTCAACATGGAGATATACTTAAAAAGTAACTGTACTTAATATTACAAAACAAGTAAAATATTGGTTAATTTTTTTTTTGAGACTAAAGGAGGAAAACATCTTTCCTCAGGAGAATTAACCAGGTAGGTAGTATTCTCCTGAGAGAACTTGATGAGATGAAATTAGGAATGTCTTCTCTACGTTTCCTGCTACTGATTTACTTTAAGCTTTACGGAATAATCTCTCAATTCTTGATCCTTGCAGGGTTCTTTATGAAGGAGTAGATTTAGAATAATCAGAAGTACCATTATTAAATTTTGGGTAGCATAAAAGCTCTTGCATCTTCTTAAATCTCCTTTATACTTTTTAAAAAAAATAGTTTTCTAGAACCTTGTGGCCAGTTATAGCTTGTTAACATATTTCCTAGTTAAACTCTGTGTTGCTTATTACTTTTTATCTAGAATAAGTACCTCTATTCAGAATTGGGAAATTCTTTTGTAGGTTTCTTTGATTCTTTAGTTGAAGGAGACAGAGATATAAAAGAACTATTAGCAGTTTCGGCTTGTTTCATCATGCTAAGTTTACAAAATTCTCATACTGTGATATAGATTTCTCATCAACATTAAGTTAATGGTAGTTCTTGCTTGTATTCTTTCCATGAGTATGGAAAGCAGAAGGTATGCCTTTATGTAAAAAAGACAGTGTTGCTTTATGACTTTATTTTGTTTATATGACTTTATTTACTTTCTATACAATAAAATTCACCAGTTTTAAGGGTACAGTTTGATGAGTTTGGACAAATATATACATATTGGGTGTCCCCCAAAATATAGACACACATTTTGAATAATTATAAAGGTAGTGTGTATTAAAGTACATTTTATTTTCAAAATTGAGCTATCAGCCATAACAGTGTGTGTACATTTTTGGGGGACACCTGTAGTTGCGTAAGCACCACCACGGTCATCATGGCAGAAGCTCCCTGATGCTCCTTTGCGGTCAATCCCCTCTCTCCACTCCCTGTCTCTAGGCAACCACTGGTAGCCTTTCTGTGATAGATTAGGTGTGTTTTCTAGAATTTTATATAATTGAAATTATACAGTATGCACTTTTCTTTCTGGTCTGGCTTCTTTAACTTAGCATGATTATTTGAGATACAACTATGTTGTCTGTTTTTATTCTCTTTTATTGCTGACTGATATTCCATTGTATGGTTATATTACAATTAATCTGTTTACCTGTTGATGGACATTTGGGTCGTTTCCAGTTTTTGGTTATGAAGACAGCTATTATGAACATTTGTATACGAGTATTTGTATGGGCATGTGCTTTTATTTCTCTTGATGGCATATGTACTTATAAACTGTAGCTTAATACTATGTCTTTAAAAAAATCTTTTATTTGTAAATTATAGTTAACATACAATATTATATTAGTTTCAGTTGTATAACCCAGTGATTAGACATTTATATAACTTATAAAGTGATCACCCCGATAAATCTAGTACCCGTCTGACACCATACATAGTTATTACAATATTATTATTATTTTTTTCTTTGTGATGTGATTTATTTATATTCTTTCTTTTTCCAGGTTTTTTTTTTTATTGCTTAAAGTATTACAAAGAGTATTACATATGTCTTCTTTTTTATTTTCCCTGCCCTTGACAATCCCTTGGCCTCCCCTACCCCCCAGTGTCTTATGTCCATTGGTTATGCTTATATGCTATTACAATATTATTGACTATATTCCCTATGCTGTACTTTACATCCCCATGACTATTCTGTAACTACCAATTTGTACTTCTTAATCCCTTCATCTTTTTCATCCATCCCCCAACCCTCCTCCCATCTGGCAACCATCAGAATGTTCTTTGTATCTATGAATCTAATTCTATTCTGCTTGTTTGTTTATTTTGTTTTATAGATTCCACTTATAAGTGGAATCATATGGCATTTGTCTTTCTTTGTCTGACTTATTTCACTCAGCACAATACCCTCTAGGCCAGTGGTTCTCAACCGGTGGGTCGCGAACAATGAAAATATATCCTGCATATCAGATATTTATATTACAGTTCATCACAGTAGCAAAATTACAGTTATGAAGTAGCAACGAAAATAATTTTATGGTTGGACGTCACCACAACATGAGGAACTGTATTAAAGGGACGCGGCATTAGGAAGGTTGAGAACCACTGCTCTAGGCCTTTCCATGTTGTTGCAGATGACCAGATTTCATCCTTTTTTTATGATTGAGTCATATTCCATTCTATATATGCATCACTTCTTTATCTGTTCATCTATTGATGGGCACTTAGGTTGATTCCATATCATGGCTATTGTAAATAATGCTGCAATGAACACATGGATGGATATGTATTTTTGATTCAGTGTTTTGGGTTTCTTTGGAAAAATACCCAGAAGCACAGTTCCTGGATTATATCTGAGCTCCTTATGAAATATTTGTTAAGTAGATAATATAATTTAGCACACTGGAGAGGACCTAATGACAGTTTGATCTTTTGATTAGTATGGGCCTGAGGTAGGCCAAGCTACAAAGTCTGGTCTTTGTTTAAGGATAGGCAAGAGGGCTCATTTTAAGATTTTTTTTATTTTTATTTTTTTATTAGGGAACTGGTAAAAAAAATTCATGGCTAGTGCCAGAGCAAGTATTCAAATCCCTTTCTTCTTAATTCTTTCTGTTCTGCGAGCGTGCTTCTTCAGCTTTTGATTGGCATTTCTTTATAAAGACAAAATGGATTTACCTAACAGCCAATAGGATTATTTCTCACATACTTGGAATTTTAATGTCTAGGAGGGCTGGTTTCATTGTGTCCCGGAAAGAGCACTTTGTTTAGAATCACAGAGTTGTGAGATTAGGTACTGCCTTGTTATTGATTAATATTATTAGTGTTATTGTGTTACTGTATGCTCCTGGGCCTTGATTGTCTCATCCTATGAGGCAGGGTTTTGCTGAATGAAGGAAAAGATTTAATTTCTTAGCACAGTAGGAGATAGTTACTTTATTTGTTTTCCTAAATTGAGAATTTGCTTTTGACATTAACAGAGGCGGATGGATCACAAACATCACAGTAGCATTTTCCACTGTGTTCCAAATTTTAGTAGGTGTCACACTAAATACAAAAATAATAATAAATAAAAAAACATATGATAAAAATAGAAAGTAGAGTAGATAGATGACCTTGGGAAATACTATATAGCTTCCTTTTGGAGATTTACAAGGCATCATAAAGTACTGTGTGTTTCTTTTTTAAACAAAGGTAAACTGAGTTCATCATTAGTCTTTTGAGATCACTGATTTTAAAGAATACCAGTATTCCATGCAGTGTGGTTTGTGAAGCACTGCTTTAGGGTAATGATTTTCAACATGACTTGGCAATAGAATTCTATCTATCTATATCTATCTATCTATCTATCTATCTATCTATCTATCTATCTATCTATCATCTATCTATCGAGACTTCTCAAGTAAGTACTTAATGAGCCATTGGTAGTTAACGCTTGCAACAGAAATTTATGAACTTTAAATAAAAGATATCACTGTTTTAAATTCCAACTTTTATGGAATTTGTTGGCTGAATTTTATGACAAAATATTGAAATTCACCTCAGGGAAAGATTACGAAGTAGTAACAGTCTATATCAGAGTGAATGTTGTATTTTTGTTTTGGAGTTGATATTACTTGTTGAGATCATTGCTAATATAGTATTAAAAGTTATAAATAGCTTGGTCTCAGGGTTCAACTTTGTTCATTTTCAGTATGGTCATATTCTTACTTCAGATTTCTGATTGGTTTTCTTATTTTTCATCAGTTTTGCTGAAGAGAATTATATAATTAGAAAGAGTTGTTACTAATGGACATCTGGGCTCAGCTCATGTTAATCTAACCCCTTTGTTTTTGGTGTCAGAGGACACATTCTTAACTGATTTAAATGAGATTACACCTGTGGGTCTACTGAACACCTCATAGTGGGTTGTCATTTGGTTGAACTTGGTAAGGTATCTGGCAAGTGATGTTTTTATAGTGTAGTGGCATAGGAATCAAGCCTGATGTATTCTCCATTATACTTCAGTACCTACCTGCAGGGTAGGCACTAATATTTGTTGAATAAGTGAAAGAATAAGTAAAATCTAATGGTTGACAGGGTTTTGTGGAGTACATAAACAATTACTGCTGTTTTTGTTTTGGGCTGCAGTAGTGTTGAGTTGATCCTAATCCCCAGTTCATGGTACTGTCAGTAGTTATCAAAAATGTTTTCTTCTTGTCGAAACCGGTTTGGCTCGGTGGATGGAGCGTCGGCCTGCGGACCGGAGGGGCCCGGGTTCGATTCCGGTCGAGGGCATGTACCTGGGTTGCGGGCACATCTCCGGTGGGGGACGTGCAGGAGGCAGCTGATCGATGTTTCTCTCTCATCGATGTTTCTGACTATCTATCTCTCTCCCTTCCTCTCTGTAAAAAATCAATAAAACATTTATAAAAAAAAAAAATGTTTTCTTCCTTTCATCTATAGGCAACCATTTTTATGTTTTTAATGTATCTTTTAGTTTTTGCAAAATGCGTATTGTAGCATCAAGTTCATGAATTTTACATTTACATAGATGTTATTATGTATTTAATGTGAGATTTTCCCACTCTACATTGCTTTTAATGATTTAAGCACTCAGCCTTCTTTTCTAATTTTGTGAGGAAATCTTTCTAAATGGTGTTAGACTTTTTGGCTTTTGTAATTAGAGAAACCTGAAAGAATCCTCCCTCCTCCTCTTTTTTTTATTTTTAAAAAATATATATTTTATTGAATTTTTACAGAGAGGAAGGGAGAGAGATAGTTAGAAACATCGATGAGAGAGAAACATCGATCAGCTGTCCTCTGCACATCTCCCACTGGGGATGTGCCCGCAACCGAGGTACATGCCCTTGACCGGAATCGAACCCGGGACCCTTCAGTCCGCAAGCCGACGCTCTACCCACTGAGCCAAACTGGTTTCGGTCCTCTTCCTCTTTGCTCAGAGAATGAAGATAGCATTGTCCTTGAATGCTGATTATAATTTTTTATAACTTACTTTTGTTTTCTTCACCATTAGGTGGTCAATGATTACTTCTCATAGATATTGGTGTATCTGAGCATTGTGGCTGTATTTTTTTTTCATTGAAATTTTTATTGAGCTAATTGTAGATTCACTTCCAGTTGTAAGAAATAATTCAGAGCAATCCCTGTGTACTTTGTCTATTTGCAGCTGCTTTATATATTTTTAATTTATATGGAGTCTGAGAAGAGGATTAGACAAGTTTGGTAGAATAATGTCAAGTGAAAGTGAAGGCTGAGGCATTCTCGTGTAAATGTAATACATGAACTTTAGTATTTGGACTTTATTTCAGCTGCCTTTTTGCTGGATTTTTTAGTATGTGTTTCAGATAGTGAAATTATATAGCTGAGTTCTGTGTAAGTGACATAATATGGTATTTCTTTCTTTTTTTTTAAAATCCTTACCTGAGGACATTTTTTCCATTGAATTTTAGAGAAAGTGGAAGGGTGAGGGAGAGACAGAGAGAAATACTGATGTGAGATGTGAGAGAGACACATTGATTGGTTGCCTTCCGCATGCCCCTGACCAGGGCCAGGAGCCTGCAACTGAGGTACATGCCCTTGACTGGAATTGAACCCGAGACCCTTCAGTCTGCAGGTCGACGCTCTATCCACTGAGCCAAACCGGCTAAGGCTATTTCCTTATGCTTTAAGCCAGTGGTTCTCAACCTTCCTAATGCTGCGACCGTTTAATACAGTTCCTCATGTTGTGGTGACCCCCAACCATAAAATTATTTTCGTTGCTACTTTATAACTGTAATTTTCCTGCTGTTATGAATTGTAATGTAAATATCTGATATGCAGGATGTATTTTCATAGTTACAAATTGAACATAATTAAAGCATAGTGATTAATCACAAAAACAATATGTAATTATATATGTGTTTTCCGATGGTCTTAGGCGATGTGACCCCTGTGAAAGGGTCATTTGACCCTCAAATGGGTCGTGACCCACAGGTTGAGAATCGCTGCTTTAAGCAAATTGAAATTTTTATACAAATACTATTGAAAGTAACTGTACAATGTGAAATCTTAAATTTTGATAATGATGAGATATTTCTGTGTATGTTTTGTTTCAGGTTATTTCACGAAGAAATCCAGAGGATGTCCAGGAGGTAACATGTTATATGAAAATTTTATTTTATATATTTGACAAAAAATTAACTAAATGCTCGATTGAACAAATTGAATTGTTTGTCAGTCTTTGTGTTGGTATGTTTGTGTGGAGATTGTCTTCAGCTCGCAAAACAGTATCAGAAGTGTCCTAGTTCAGACCTATTAAGTATATTTTAAGTAGATTTTAGTCGATGTTAAATTATAAAAATAAGATTTTTAGGAATTATAGTGCTATTTAATAATGTAATAATTTTTCTCATACTCATCAGATTTCAATATTAGTTAAGGGCTCCTATTTACCTGTTTCTAAATTATGATGCCTGATTAATATAAACTTGAAAAGTATTTGGTAACTAGTATTCATTTTAAAGATGAATGTCCAAACCCATAATATTAAGTTATGGATTTCTGTGTACTTCCATTTTTATATTGAGTTGACATGTTGACATCTTGGAAAACTGCTTTGTGTGTAGATGTTTCTTTTTTAAATTTTGTAGATGCTAAGTTTCTTTTGTCAACTCTCCCTTTCTCTAAAATGATACCAGTTTGTTAAGGTTTTTGCCTAAAACTGTGGTTCTGTATTTATTATTATTTTGTACTTATATGCCTTTAGGAATCCTATCTGAGGAGCTTACTTATTTTAACAGTTTTAAAATTTACTTTTATATTAGTGCTTGTTCATTTTCTTTAAAAAATTAATTTATTGTTTAATTACAGTTGACATACAGTATTATATTAGTTCCAGGTGCACAACATAATGATTAGACATTTATATACCTTCCAAAGTGATCACCTTGATCTCATTTTCACTAAGATTAGAAGAACATAGCATGTTGGGGATTTTATTTCTTACTAAAGAAACAGACATTGTAAATGAGCAGTCTTAATTCTGCAACAGTATTTTTTTATTGAATTTTAATGTCTATAAGTGGGATATGTATTTTCGATTTAGCCATAAGCCCCACTACTTCTTACAGAAAAATCTGGCTTGATTCATACATTTAAGTGGATTGTTTGGTACTGCTTGGTTTGTGTATGTGACATCAGATTTAGAATATATTTTGACTTTTATACATTACCATTTCTTATTATATCTAATATGGTATTTGTTTTTTCTCCTATGGTTAAAAAATAGTTCAATAAAAGACATATTTTTAAAGATTCCTTACTATTTTCCTAGGGTTTTAAGATATCTAACTCCTCCCTACATCCCCTACCCCCAGTAGCCATGAAGAGACTATTGTAATGTTATTTTGGAAGAAAAGAAGATGTATCTATGTATCTATCCTTCTAAAATGGCAGAGAAAGTGATTTGCACCATTGATTGAAGTACCTCTCTACTTAAGTGTCAGCTGATTAGTATGAGCTGTTCTTTAGGATTTAGAATTCTTTAGAGTGTTGAATTAGTAGTCAATACCAGGGTTTTCTGCTTTTGAAATTTACAACTCTCTTAAACTGAAAGTGGGTTGTGTTTCTTTTGAAAATATTGTCTGATTGCTATGCTGTAGTTTGTAGCTTGATGTTCCCCTTTTCCAGGGAGAATCCTGAACCAACCTATCATGAACATACTCTGCCATTTCCTTAATCCTTTTTTTGGAAAAACTCTTTTATAATAACAACTGTTGGTGAACCATTCATCAGAAAACTCTTGTAAGTGTCCTTTAGTTAGATGATTGCATGGTCCTTTGTTAGAAATGCTATAAAAAACCCCAGAACAACCATGTCTTCTATTTGGCTTCTTAAAATATAGAATAACCTCAAAATTATAACAGTATTTTTTAGTTTCCCATGTTTCATTGAAACATTGGGATTCTCATTAAGGAGAGGAATTCACCCTTTAGAATTTGTTTCCATTTCCTTTTCTTTTACTTTCTCTTTCTGTTAACTGATTCATTTAGTTACTGCTTTAGAATTTAGACTTTGCAGGAGTATTGAGGATTAGTCAATGTATACCTAATCTAACCAAATATAGGGCTAGAAATATGCTGTCCTTATAAAATGAGAAATTTTGCTATTTGTTTTATACATACCTACCTACCTACCTACCTTAGCACGTGCAGTGTTTTCTTCCTAAGAATGCTTAAATACTAACATGGAATAAATAATTTTAAAATTAATCAGCTTTTTTTCTTATCTGTTAGACTTTTTCTCTAAATTTTTATTTATTAAGAGCAGCATGGATGCATTGGAGGGGGAGCAGTAACAGCCAATGTGGCCTCTTGTTCAGAAGAGTCTCTAGGGCGTGAACACTTGTATCAAGTAAAGAGAGAGGTGGAAATATGCCCTCCCTCTCCCACCCTTTAAAAAAAGTAATCTATCTGGCTCTGTTTCTCTGTAGATAGTACATTTTACTGGTGTCAGAAAGGTGTCAAAGGAAAGAAAATTAATAAGTAATAGTATGGTAGATGATCCAGCAGGTTCTAGTACTATGAAAGAGTAAAAAGGAAAAGTTAATTGAATTGAGTGGTTTTGTAAAATACAAGAGATCTAAAGGTTTTTGGTATCATTAAATGAAGTTACCTTGCCCTAACCAGTTTGGCTTGGTGGATAGAATGTCGGCCTGCGGTCTAAAGGATCCCGGGTTCAATTCCTGTCAAGGGCATGGACCTTGGTTGCGGGCACAACTCTGGTAGGGAGTGTGCAGGAGGCAGCTGATCGATGTAACTCTCTCATCGATGTTTCTAACTCTCTATCCCTCTCCCTTCCTCTCTGTAAAAAACCAATAAAATATATTTTTAGAAAATGAAGTTATCTTAAAACTTTTTAATATAAAAATAAGGGATTGTTTTTAATAATAATTAAGCTTTTATTAAATTTGTAGTCTATATATGATTGTCATTAAATTACTATTTAATTGAGGAATTTTACTCATAATTTTAATGAATAAGAAATTTCTGCAGAAATGGTTCAATACAGCAATAACTGTTAAACAGTGATTTTTATTTCATTTTATTTTTTCCATCACCATTTAACGCATCTATGTGCTCTCCCATCTCCACCCACTCCACTTGATTTTTTTCTATAATATGGAAAATTTGATTATTAGAGAAAATAAATTTTTGCATGTATCTGTTGCAACTATGTGTAGTCTAATTATAAACATTTATACTTGTTCATATAATGGGAGTGTGCTTCTGTTTACTTTTCCATTTTTAAGGTTTCTAGAAATGTCCAAACTTAAAAGGAGTCAGTAAATGGTGACATTTTGATGTTTTGGTTTCCTGCTTTCTTGAGGGTTTACATTTGTTCTTAGATCATTCAGTTCTAAAGTTGTCGTGTGAAAATAAGGAATATGGGAGTGAATAAATTAGGACATGGTGAAGAAACACAGATTCTCACCTTGTGGGGGTGGTTCTTATTCTTGCTCTGACAATCTACTGGTTTATATGCCATGGTATTATTATCATTATTATGACTAAATTAACTTTTGCCCCTTAAGTTTACACTGCCTTTATTTTACAGTGACCCTAAATAGAATATACACTGTATCTGGAGGTTTGTTTCCATGAGCTCTATAGTCTATTGAATAGCTCTAATTTCTAGTTTATAATGGCTTTACATTTATCTTATGTAAGATTACTTTTACAAGCCAGTCACTCATTTTCTCCTTAAGCCTTTTGGCACTGTGGTACCACCATAATTTGCTCTATTTTAAAAATATGAAAGTAACATTGTTTTTTTCCCATGGCAGAATTATGTTCATGTATTAAAATTAAAAACTACAGAGAAGCACAAAATAGGAAAATTAAAATCACTTTAATTTTACCTATTCCAAGGACCTTTGCTTTTCAAGTATTGGTCTGGCTCTCTCAATTCCTCTTGCTTTGTCTTTTACTGGAACTGTTGGTTCTTTGCCCTCAGCATTTGTCGCATTCACTTCCATTTTAAAATAACATTTCCTCTATGTACCCTCTCTCACAGCATAGTCAAGCTTCTTAAACACTCTGCACTTGGTGTTCTTTTCCTTACTTCTGGCTGGCCCCTGGGTGTTAAGGTTTCCTATCATTCTGTTGTTAGGTTCCTCATCTCATTACAGATGCTGAGCAACCTTTACTGCGTGACCCCAAATTAATTCATCTTGCTTAGTTCTTGCTCTCGAACCATAAACCCGTCCACCCTATGGGACATCTCCAATTAGATGTGTCACAGGTACCTAAATTAAATGTATCTAAAGTTGAACTTTGTTCTTATCGCCAAACAGCTTTTTCTCCCTTGGCTTTTCATCTTAGGGATTAGCATCACCATTTATCCAGTTGCAAAGCTAAAATTGTAGTAATTATATTTGGCATCGTTCTCCTTTTAAAAACTTCATCTACAACCCTTCTTTCTGTCTTTATTTTTGTTGGTCTAACTACTTCCCTTTAGGTCACTCACCTAAGGTAATACTTTCTGTGAAGCCTTCTTAGAGATCCAACGCTGGTGGAGGTGCTCCTTCCACATCGCCCTGGGCTGCCCTTCTAGGGTTGATCGCGTTGCTGTTTTGTGATGTGCTTACTGTGTTGGCTTATCTTCCTCACTAGACTGGAACTCTTTGAGGGCAGGGGTTGTTTCTCATTTCTTCATTCTTTGTGCCAACACAGTACCTAGCACAAAGTAGGGCCATGAAATACTTGTTTTGATGACCACTTTTGTTGTTGAGTAAATGAATAGAAACAAGAAACTTACTAATCATGGTTGAATTTTTGGTTGTTTGACAAAGTTTAGTGAAGGACTTCACACATACATAGAGTAAATTTTTAATATTGACTTTGTTAGAATTGAGGTAATAGGTTTTTTTTTGTTTGTTTTGTTTTTTTAGCAAAGGCCCCAATATACTAGGTGATGGAATTTAAAATGTAGTTTACTCATTTTGTGGAGACTGAGGGGTGAATCAGTGATATCAAGGCCATGTTCAAGTCCTTTTCCTTTATAAAGTTTTTTTCCTAATTTAATCTGAATGAGGTTAAACAATAATTAGAACTAATGAAGGTATATTTACTTTTTATATACTGTATAATCTAAATGAATGTTATTTTTGAAATAAACTACTTTTAATGGTATTCTGGTCAAGATTCACCTTGCTTTCAGAAATCTCATTACTACTTTAAATTGAGATTTATGAAATAAAAAGTTCATGTTTATTACTTGCTACATAGTTATTTTTCTCTCAGTGTTATTCACTTTGTTTATCCTTTTAGGCAAATGCTGAGTATGTATTTTGTATTTAAAAATTGTCTAAATTAATTATTTTGTGTTTATAAATATGCTGTTTTTGAGACAGAATATATATTTTGACATCTAGCTCATTTCCATGGCCAGTAGTAATTGGATTTTGAAGAGGTTAAATGAGATTTTAGGTAGGATAGACCTTTGTACCAAGTTGAATGTTTTTCCAGTTTGAACAAGACAGTACTTATTTAAAATGCAACTTTCATTTAAAAATGTAGTAAAACTTGATTGCTAATTATAATTATGTTTTGACACAAAATGACATTTCCTCCTAGTGTTTTGCTTGGTCATACCATTATTTGCTTATTTTTTTTCATAGGTAGAAAAATGACTAAGCTTTAGACATAAGATGTTGCAAACTGTACAAAAGAATAAAGTGTTCTCATTATGGTTAAAAAAATAAAATAATGAAATTTAAAAGTTGGGACATTTGGAGGGAAAATTGCTGTTCTATATTTTTAAAGCAAATATTAGTTAATTTTAGACAGTTAACCATATTGGTTAGAACATACACTTGTTTGTCTTGGCATGACAATTTTGAACACTAAAGAAACAATTATGTTCAGATATCTGAACCGAGATACACATTTTTTTCTCTCTCTTTAGATAATCGTGTGGAAGAGATACAGTGACTTTAAGAAACTACACAAAGAACTATGGCAAATTCATAAAAACTTATTTCGACATTCAGAATTGTTTCCTCCATTTGCTAAAGGAAAAGTGTTTGGTAAGTGATTATTTTGAATTTGTGGTTTTAAAACATGATGATTAGCTAATTATGCACATATGCATAATACTGTGCCATGAAGGTAGAGGACCCTTTATTTATTACAATAATTCATATTATGTAGCAAGCATCAGGCACCTGAAGTTGTTTTCATGTTCTTCATATGGTTTTGTTAACTTAGAACACATTTACTCCTCTCTTCTATGAAACAGCAGCACAGCAACTCCAACCAATCAAATAAAAAATGTGTGAGAACATAAGAAAAGATGATGTTGAATTATTATTATAGTTCTGATTTATTTTTGATTTTTTAATGTCTATACTTTCCATATTTCTTGCAAATGTTGACCCATTTATCATATAATATCAAAATGTTGTTAATATCATAGATCTCTAAAAGAAATTAAAAAAAACAACCAACCTATATTTATATTTGGATAGCAAGTCTCATTAGTTACGGTTTGTTTTTTCCCCCCACAGATTTTTAAAAAGAAATGGTCTTAAGGGTTGAGATTTAATAAAGTTAGTAAATTTTCTGCGTTATCAAGTACATTCTTAAGTGAAACTGGCATTTAAAGAAATTTTAATACGAGTGAGTGGCAGTAAGGAATATGATGATTAGCAGTAAGTGTAGTTTGGTACCATTGTCTTGATTCCTGCTAAGAGGCCAGCAGTTTTACTGCCATTGGTTTTAGATATCAGTGCAAATGTCAGTGTGGTGAAAATGCAACCACATTATGAAAATTGCTTTGACCTTGTTGATCTCTTATAAGGCCCTTAGGGAACCCTCAGCAGTCCGTGGACCATGTTTTGAGAACACTTACACACACACACAAATTTGTGCACACACACATATGTACATGTTCATGGGTGTTCCTTGCAGCATTTTCTTTCTTTTTTTTTTTAAAAAATATATATTTTATTGATTTTTCACAGAGAGGATGGGAGAGGGATAGAGAGCTAGAAACATCGATAAGAGAGAAACATCGATCAGCTGCCTCCTGCACACCTCCTACTGGGGATGTGCCTGCAACCAAGGTACATGCCCTTAGCCGGAATCGAACCTGGGACCTTTCAGTCCGCAGGCCGATGCTCTATCCACTGAGCCAAACTGGTTAGGGCCCTTGCAGCATTTTCAATAGAATACTGAAAATAAACTGTATTTGCACAATATGTGATTGTATGAATGTGCCATAATTTAGCCAATGCATAGAATTCTTTAGCTATAATTTTAGATATATTGGTATGGAAATATGGCCGAGGTATATTTTTAAGATATAGGAAACAAATATTGCCCAGCAATGTGTTTAGTAAGATCCCATCTGCATTTAAATAGACATACATATTTGTGTGAAGACTTACCTACACACATTTGTATAATGTGCAAAACCTCCGAGGTCATGGGAGGAGAACTACTTTTACTTTTTACCTTAAACCTTCTGAACTGTAGAATTTAACTGTGCACACATATCTTTAAATTCAATGTTGGAAGATACACGACCTGGCTTTTAAAACAGTAAGTTTGTCTCTTGGTGAAAGGGAGTGGCTTCCGAATTGGTTCTTAGCTATTATTGTTTGTTGCTAATGGATTATCTTCAACTTTTCTCCTCATTCTTACATATTATAGAGTGAAAGTTTCGTATTAATCTTAATAAGTAAGCAATTTATCACTCTCAGTGAATGGTACAGTCCATTTGTAATACTTGATAACTGCAGTGAACCCTGCAGGCAGCAGCTGTGGCTGTGTGGAGGGAATTGTTGGTTAATTATCTGTCTTTTTAGTTACTCTCACATTTTTAGTCTATAAGCCTCAGCAACAAAATACAGACCTACTGTAATTTGCAGAACCATCAGATATGTAATGTTCTAATATTATAGTGAAAAGAACGTACCTTTTGGAATCAGATAGATTTAGGCCCAAACCTTCTATCCACTATTTATTAGTGGTGTGATCTTAATACAAATTAACATCTGAGTCTTTTTTCTTATTGGTAAGATAGGAATAATGCCTTCCTGTTTTGAGGATTATATCTGTATGTGTCTAGTTCAGTGCTCAATACATTATCAGCTATTGTTAGCTCTTATCTGTTGCTCAGCTTATCATTTCCCTAACATACATACTCTCTCGTATCTCTTTCTTTAGTGTTGCACCGTTCCACTGTGAAATTTTTCTCTAACCTTTCGTACTTTTAGATGTCTCTTCTAGTAAGTTTTCTGTGTTTCCATCAGACTGAGTTAGTTGTTTTCCCTTCGAATTCTACATTTCATCAATGTAGCAACTAATTTTCCTCCATTTTTTTTAACTTGCAAAATTTTCCAATTTACAGAAAAAAGACCGAAAGAATTCAGGTCTAACTCTAAAGTAATTTCTTTTAGTTACCATTGTGGTTGACCGTTAGACTGACATGAGCAGAACAAAGACGATGGCCAGATTACAGAAGGTCACTAGGGCAGAAAGGCCATGGCACCTAGTAATGGGTGAAACTGGAAAAACAAGGACCTCGCCCCCAGGGTAAATTTTCTTCTAGCATATCACTGGTCATGTGGTTTAGACCCCCTGACCTTTCATGTAGCTGGTCATGCAGTTCCGACTCTCTCCTTACCTTTCCTCACATATTGCTAGTCATGCATTAAACCCCCTGGGAGGAGGAACCGGGACTGAAGACTGGTTTCATTGACTCCCATGCGGGAGCCCTTGCACTACTACTCCCTTAAGCATTAACCCTTAGGGATAACATATCGGCTTCAGTTGTGGTTTAGCTCCAGGCCCAGAAAAGCAGCAGAACCAGACTGGCAATGCCATGACTGATATCAGGACCAGGTGCAATGACCCCCTGCTCTGATGCTAACGAATCATTAGAGGCCATGACCCTGTAAGGACACACATAGAAAGCTGATGAATATTCTATTGGAATCCTCCCCTGAGCCCTCCAGATAAATACCCTCGAGACCAGGACCCAGTGTGGCTCTCTCTCCTGGGAGCATGCCTTCAGCCCTCTCCCCATTCCCCCCTCTCCCTGCAGGCGATCCTAAGCAACAAGGGCCTTTCTTTTGCCTCTGTAACTTGTTTTCTGAGTCTATTTCTTCTTTCTTTTACCTCTGTGACTTTCTAAATAAACTTTCTTTTAAATCTTGAGTCTTAGTAATGAATTATTTCTTAGCTAAAACTCAAGTATCTAGTACCTAAGTTGCTGAAGCAAGATCTGGTCTGACTCCACTGGTCTAACACCTGGTGCCATTATCGCTGCCAACATTATGAAGTAGATAGTTCACAGTAAGCATGAGATACATTGAGCTTAGATAGCACATCCTATATAATAAAACCCTAATATGTAAATCAACCTAATGGCAGAATGACCGGTTGCTATGACGTGTACTGATCACCAGGGGGCAGACACTCAATGCAAGAGTGTCAGCCAGAGCTGTGCTCACAGCGAGTGCAGCAGTGGTGGCAGGAGCCCCTTCTGCCTCCGCAGTAGTGCTAAGAACTCCCAGAGGGTCCTGGACTGCAAGAGGGTGCAGGCTGGGTGGAGGGAGCCTCCCCTCAGTGCACAAATGTTGTGCACCAGGCCTCTAGTATATTATAATTAGAATGATACAGAGGAGATTAGAATGGCCCCTGCATAAGGGTGACACACAAATTCGTGATTTGTTCCATATTTTTGTAAATATATGGTGATGGAAGGAGATTTGACTTTGAGTGGTGGGCACACAATGCAATATACAGATGATGTATCAGAATTATACACTTGAAACCTATATACTTTTATTAACCAATGCTACCCCAATAAATCTAATTAAAAAATATACAGTAATACCATTTCTTTTAGTTTCCACGAAGTAGACACTTCACCATAAGCATGAGACACGTTGAGCTGAGGTATTCAGTGGTTTGATTTCAAATTGTTGCATTGGGCAGTATAACCAGGAATCTCTTTGTGCCTCAGTTTCAGTTAACATTTTGCAAAGCTACTGGAAATGTTTAAGTAGGTGATGATGTTGCTCTTAATAATCATATTTTTTTAAACCTATATTGCCATCAGTATGATACATGGTATCAAACTGGTAGTCTGGTCTGAGAGTGGTTAAAATGGTCATGTTTGAAATACCTCATTAGCATTCATACTGTATATATAATTAAAATTCTATAAATACAGCCTTTCTATCACCTTGTAAAGCAGATCACGGGTGCTGTGTATTCTCCTTTTTCTCACAAGCATGTTGTTATGGTGTCTGACGGCCTCACACATGGAATTTTGCTGAAAAAGCTTTTTTCTTCAAACTGAAGTTTTTGACCCTATTGATATACAGATGTTCTCATAATTTCCTCTCCTCGGTTCCTTTGTAAATCGAAAGTAGGAAAGGGAAAATTATTTATGTAATTACATTAATAATTAATAATCAATGTGTATTAAATTACTATCGAAAACCATTCTGGTTCTTTACAATTCTCTTTTCAACTTTAGTTTCAAATCACCAGCTTTTTAAATGGTAAGTTGCTTATATAGATAGACCTTAGATGATGATGGCACCATTTATTTTTGAGTTGACATCTCTGCCTCTTTTTTTGTCAGAAACATTATTTTTTGTTAGAAACATTATTTTTCTGGTGTGACTGCTACTGATCCCAGTTGGGGAGACTAGATTTGACTTCTGAAGGTTGCATAATCAGCACAGCAAATAGTCAGTGATAGGTCTGCTGCTGCTTTCTGCTCTGTGAACATCAGTTGTCATAATGGGTGTTTGATCCTTCTTTATTTGTGCTGATTCTTATTTAATTGTAGGACGATTTGATGAAACTGTTATTGAAGAGAGAAGACAGTGTGCCGAAGACCTGCTACAGTTCTCTGCCAATATTCCTGCTCTTTATAACAGTAAACAGCTTGAAGATTTTTTCAAGGTCTTTCTAAAATACTTTGTATTTTATTAAATACCTGTGTTTTCTAGTGTTAATTTTTACTTTATTTGGGGGCTCTGTTGGCATATACATGTATGTTTATAATGGGTATGTCTTCCTGATGAATTGAATTGCTTAGTCTTATGCATTATCTCTCTCTGTCTCTGGTAGTACTCATTAAAGCCTTACTTTGTATGATTTTAATATAGCCACTCTAGGTTTCTTACAGTCACTGTTTGCATGATACCTTTTTATTTTTATTTTTTTGCTTTCTGTCTATTTGTGTTCTTAAATAAGGGTATCTCTTACATGCAATGTATAGTTTGATCTTATTTTTTATCCAGTCAGGAAATGACTGTTGTTGATCGGAGGAGTATTTAGTCCTTTTTTTGTTTTGTTTTTGTTAATCCTCACCCAAGGATATTTTTCTATTGATTTTTAGAGAGAGTGTTAGAGAGGGGGAGAGACACAGAGAGAGAAACATCGATGTGAGAGATACACATTGTTTGGTTGCCTCCCTCATATGCCCGGACTGGGGCCTGGGATCAAGCCTGCAACTGAGGTACCTGTCCTTGATGGGATTCAAACCCAGGACTCTTCAATCCTTGGGCTGACACTCAATCCAGAATCAAACAGGAGAGGGCTAGCCCTTTTATACTTAAAGTAATTGTTGATTTGATTGAATTTGCCTGCCATTTTGCTGTTAGTTATGTCTCATATATTTTTTTTTTTCCTTTATGCCACCCTTGTAGATTGATTACTGTACCATTTAAATTCCTTTTTTATGAGTTTTTTGCTAAGTTAAATTCTTATTGGTTGCTCTAGGAATTAAAACATGCATTTTAATTTATGACAATTTACTTGAGATTAATACTCACTTAATTCCAATAACGTATAGAAAGTTTGCTTCATAAAGTGTTATTTACTCCCCTCCATTGTATTATTATAATACTAGAGGCCCGGTGCACAAAAATTTGTGCAGTAGGCGGGGGGGAGTGGGAGGGGGGTGTCCCTCAGCCTGGCCTGTGCCCTCTTGCAGTCTGGGACCCCTCAGGGGATGACCACCTGCTGGCTTAGGCCTGCTCCCCCGGGGGATTGGGCCTAAGATGGCAATCAGACATCCCTCTGGCAGCCCGGCAGCCCTTGGGGGATGTCCACTTGCCAGTGGGGAGCAGGCCTAAACTGCAGTTGGACATCCTTAGCCCTGCTGAGGAGGAAGGAGAGGCTCCCACCACCACCGATGTACCAGCAGCCATCAGCCTGACTTGTGGCTGAGCAGAGCTCCTCCCATCTGAGAGCGCCCTGACCAGCAGAGGGCAGCTCCTGTATTGAGCGTCTGCCCCTTGGTGGTCAGGGTGTGTCATAGTGAAGAGCTGGCTCCAGCTCTGAGGCCCAGCTCCAGCTCTGAGGCTGCAGCTGTCTGAAAGCAGGTATCTAGGTTTGTTTAGCTTCTATAATCGAAACATTGTTGCCATCACTGCCGCTCTAAGCTCTGAGGCTGAAGCTGGCTGAAAGCAGGTATCTGGAGCTTGTTTAGCTTCTATAATTGCAATATTGTTGAACCAATATTGATATTTCTGTTGATTTTTTTAAAAGCAATTGTAATCTGCCCTAACCAGTTGGCTCGGTGGATGGAGCGTTGGCCTGCGGACTGAAGGGTCCCAGGTTCAATTCCGGTCAAGGGCATGTACCTTGGTTGCGGGCACATCCCTGGTGGGGGGTGTGCAGGAGGCAGCTGATCGATGTTTCTTGCTCATCGATGTTCTACCTCTCTATCCCTCTCCCTTGGTCTCTGTAAAAAAATCAATAAAAAAATAAAAAGAACATGTTTTTAAAAAAAGCAATTGTAATCTCATTTAATAGATAGTTTTTGTAATCCTTATACAATACTCAGTTGAGAAGTCTATAGTTCATTTATTACTGATTTTTTAAAATACTGTTATTATGAATGACACACAATTACTCTGATCTTTTTAGGGTGGAATAATTAATGATGGTTCTGAATTGATTGGTCCTGTTGAAGCTTATTTGGATTCCCTCACTGATAGCTTTCCTGAGTGTAGTACGGAAGGTAAGAGATTTTATTTTTTTTCATTTCAGTGGTTTTTATTGTAGAAGATTAAATCATATTTATATTGCAAAAAAAATGGATATAGGAATTTGGGAATACTTCATTAATTCTAATGATTTTTTTCACATTTTAATATTGATATTGGGTGCATGATACTGGGTTGATGATATCTTGCATTTAATTGACAGCTTTTTTCTTTCTTAGTAGTATATAAACTAAAGGCCCAGTGCATGGAAATTCATGCACTGGTTAGGGGGGTCCCTCAGCCCGGCCTGTCCCCTCTCACACTCTGGGAGCCCTCAGGGGCGGGAGGCGACCCGGTGATCAGGGGAAGGCAATGCCCCATCACACCTTTGCTGCTGCCACTGCCGGCAGCACAAGCCTCGGCTGGCCATGGTTACCTGAGCCTCAGGCGGCCCTGGGTGCCTCGGGCCAGCCCTGGGCGACTGGGCAGCCACCATCCGAGGCTTGCCTGTGCCTCCGACTGGCCCTTGGCAGCTGGGGGGCTGAGTGGACTGGGGGACTCCAGAGGCAGGTTGTGCACCTGCTGCCCCGGTGGGGCTGAGGGGACTGGATGCCGTCATCTTGTGGCTGTGGGTGCCACCATCTTTGAGGGCGGGGCAGTCAATTAGCATATTCCCTCCTTACTGGCTGTGGGCGCTGCCATCTTTGCAATGGTGTGAGGGTCAGTTAGCATATTCCCTCTTTATTAGGTAGGATAATTCCTCCTACAATTAATGCCATCTTAGATTTGATGAAATGTGGTATAATGAGTGTTCAGAATTTGTATTTTCTACAGTGAGAATGCCTTGGTTAAATTTATTTAGCAACAACTGATCTTTAGACAATTAATTTTTTAAGACTGGCTTTAAAAGTTTTTTCATATACCCAGAAAAAAAATTTAAAGCAGTTTTAATGTTTTTAATATGTTTTATAATAACATGAGTCTAAACCAAAGCAATTTTTGTACTTTTAATCATTTTAATTCAAGAATGCTTAGGGGACCCTTTTTCCCCTCCCTACTTGGGAGTACATTCTGTGGGACTGTTTCCCTCTCCCCATATGGAAGTCTGTACTTGTTCTTCAATAAATCTCCATCTTTGCTATACCACAAAAAAAAAAGAATGCTTAATCTCCTGTTTTATTTCTCTATTAAGCCATCCTTGATTTTTTATGAAGATTTAAAACACATATTTTTTGGATTTCCTTAGCTAGTTTTTTTTTTTTTCAGGGAAGATTTTGGAATTAAAAAAAAAGAGATTTAGGAAATAGGGATGGGGAGAGTCTTTAAAAATAGGTAATTAGGTTTGGTTCTGCTGTATTGAGAGGTGATTAACTTTTCTTGTTTTTCATGGTGGCTCCTGTTGACTTAAAAGCAAAGTATCCGTTGAGTCCTCAATATCTTTGGCTCCATCCTGAATCAGCCAGGGTCATAGAAAAACATTGTTGACAGTAATATTACTTTACAACCTGTCATGTTTTGGGGGGAAAATATATCTGTTCTCCATGACCTGTTTTTATCTGAGATCCTTGTCAGACTTTGGAAAATCTAGTCCCTGCTTGAGTTCTGAATGTGCTTCTCTTTCTAGAACTGGATTCCTTGGAAGGTGACTTACGGGATAACCTGATCTGGCTGTTGCCTCAGAGATACTCTCCTGAGAAAGAGGGAGGGTATTTTCTGCCTGAAAAATGTGCTGCTTTGATGATATCCAGTAGTGGACCAGTAGGACAGATATTTGTAGGAGACTATTCAATGAGGAGAACAGCTCTGGGAAATGCCAGAAAAGTTTCTTTTCTCTCTCTTTTTGTTTTTTGATATAGGAACCAAAGGTTGTGTGATTTGGGAATGGTTATGTTCTTTTGACAGCCATAATAAGCCCTTGTTGCTAGGTGGGAGTCTGCCATGGTGAGAGAAGGGTGTTTCAGGAGCCCATTTCAGTGTAAAATAATCAGCGATGGGAGCAATACAGAGGTCTTTTGTCCTTTGCTATCGTCGAGGAGGGAAAGGGAAATGCATTATTATTAGGAATGACTTTTCTGGGTAAAAAGGTGGTTGCATCCATGTTAAAAGAGATATCTAAAGCTAAGGTGAGTTAGTAATTTATTGTCCAGTCTGGGAGACTTTCGAGAATTACAATAAAACAATAGGCATAAACCAGAGCTGCCTCAGACAAACTGGGCAGTATGGGCTACCCTACCTAAAGCAGTTAAGAGTTTGTCTGTGAAATTTCAAACAGATGGCTTTTCTTTGGAAGGCTTTATCTTTTAGGAATATGCTTTAAGAGAGAAATTAGGGGCAACATTTAAAAAAAATTATGTTTTTATTCATTTCAGAGTGAGGAAGGGAGAGGGAGAGAGATAGAGACATCAATGATGAGAGGGAATCACTGATCAGCTGCACATGCCCCACTGGGTACTCAACCCAGTATGTGCCCTGACCAGGAAATGAACCAGCAACCTCCTGGTTCATAGGTTGATGTTCAACCACTGAGCTATGCCAGCCAGGCAGGGAAAACATTTT
Organism: Myotis davidii; assembly: GCF_000327345.1. Classification (NCBI taxonomy): domain Eukaryota; kingdom Metazoa; phylum Chordata; class Mammalia; order Chiroptera; family Vespertilionidae; genus Myotis; species Myotis davidii. The sequence goes on from NW_006297152.1 coordinate 456,936, forward strand.
TGTTAAAAACCTAGGAAAAGACTTCTGATACCTAAAAGAAATAGTGAAATTTTTATCCTTTCAGGGCATAGTTTAGTTTTCCAACTGTATTACCATTCTAAAATACACTGATCCATTAAGAATGGAAAACACGGAACTGGAAATGCTGTTAATACTTAAGTTTTTTACCTCTCCCTTTAAACAACTCTATGTCTGGTTAATTAATCCTACTCAGAGACACTTTGTTGACAAATACAGATTGGAATGTCAGATAGCTTGCAAATTCATTGCTATTTGAGAGGGGAAATGTTTTTAATTGATTTTTTTAGAGAGACAGGAAGAGGAGAGAGAGAAAGAAAAACATCAATTTGTAGTTTCACTTCTTTTTAAAAAAAATATATTTTTTTATTGATTTCAGAGAGGAAGGGAGGACAAGAGAGAGATAGAAACATCAATGATGAGAGAGAATCACTGATCAGCTGCCTCCTGTACACCCCCTACTGGGGAACGAGCCTGCAACCGAGGCATGTGCCCTTGACTGGAATCGAACCCGGGACCCTTCAGCCTGCAGGCTGATGCTCTATCCACTGAGCCAAACCAGCTAGGGCATGGGAAATGACTTTTAAATATCATGAAATTGTCTGGCATACTGGGCAAGTGTAAGATTTACTTTCATACCAAAAGGTCTGCATACCCTAGAGACAAGCAAGGGAGAGGACCTCTAGTACAAGGGCAGCAGAGCGGGCAGCCTGCCAAGCCTCACAGGTCTGCAGTGAAATGGAGGGTTGTAGAGGGATTGTGGTTGGCAAGTGCATTTAGAGCCAAAATGTGAGGAGGTGATTCACTCAATAACAACTCCTCTGAGTGCAGTATTTTAAATGGTGTTTTGAAAGGGCACGAGCCCGCAACCCAGGCATGTGCCCATGTGGATTCATTTTTCATACTTCTGATTTAGTTTGCTGGTGGAATGAGGCAGAAGGGCACATCTTAATATATAGTCTGCTGTTTCAAAGTCCTTCAGGTGGAGTTAGAATGACATGGCAAGTATATCACCTCTCAGAGAACAGATGTGGAAGCTAAGCGATCATTATTTTTATTAGTACCATAAAAATGCAATCAACAAGTTTTAAGTTACCTTGAAAGAAAGTTTTCTGAGGAAAACAAAAAGAGCTGGATTAGTGGCTTAAAAAATTATCATTATTTTATAGTACAATGGGATCGAGGAAACCCCTTTAAGGTTTCATAAAACCAATACTTTGGTAATTAACTGGTAAATGTATTTTATCTAATATGAAATTGAAAATTATAAAGTTCTTCAGTAGGTTTTTAGATAAAAAGTTAATATCGTTTTATGTTTTTAAGACGAAATGCTGGTTACTCTTGATCTCCCTTTGTTCAGGGAAATTAAACTATATATTTTCTCAAAGATGAAAGGTTTAATTGATTAACATCTTATTTCCTTTTTAAACTTCCATCATTTGCCGATTAAACTTAGCTATGAAGTTCCTGACATTTGTGGAAACCTGACCAAAACGATGCATGGGAATTGAGCTTCTTGACATGTTTCTCTCATCTGTTGGCCTGTTTGAAGGATGTAGTTTGCTTTACTGCCATGCTGGCCTTGATATTGGAGCCTTTGATGTTGGTATAGTCTCATCTGGTAACCTGTGTCATTTCCTCTTCCTAATACATTATTTTACTTCCTTTGCAGTTTTGGGAGGGACATTTTCCAGGTGTGTGCAGCAAATAAGAAAAAATAATTAGGTGATCATAACCACAAATACAAATTGAGAGATCAACATCTTATATGTAGCAGATCTTAAAAGTGAATATTTTTAAATGTCTCCTGGAATAGTTAAATTTGTATTTTTTTTCCCTAAAAATTTTGGGTTAGAAGCTTCTAAATGCTTATTCTAACAATTGTAGACAGTCTAGAATGATTTATTAGGCTGTCTTGAATTAGCCATTTTAGAGTAAATGAGATGTACATTTCAAAGATAATGGCATCTCTTGTTGACCTATGTATGGGAACTCGTAAAAGAACTCTTAGTCCAAGATTTGTATGTTTACATGATGGTAGGATAATAATTTTTTTGTATTATGTAGATAAACATGAAAATTATAATTAATATGTATTGAATAGAATAATGTGGATTATATTTGACAATAAATGTAATCATCATTATACTATGTTAGGGAGATAATTGGGAGGGCATGTAGTTATTTAAGCTTGAAAATAATTCTGTTTTAAAATACCTTTTGTTGTACTTTTTATTATTTGTGTTATTTTCATTTAGTTGATTTAAAGTTGATGCTTTGAGGCAGGATCATTTTAAAAAGTAATATTGTTCAGTTTATTGGCTACTTAATAACCTAAATATATTTTAAAGACAAACTTAAAGTCTACACTACAAGTAGTGTAAGATGACAAAATATAGAAAGTCTAATGAAAAGTAATTTACATTTACATAGAATTTATAGCAAATGTCCACTAGATGGCACCATGAACACTCCAAATCTTTTTACTAGGATTAGTCTGGGTCCTCTATTATATTAGAGTATGCTTATTTAGTTTGAAGTCCCTTTTTTTCTTAAGCCTTAAGGGCTTCTTAACTTTTATTCACTGTTCTTTATTAGTTGAAATTTCTTTGGCAGGGGACTTTGAAATAAATAGGAAAAAAGAACAGGCCACTATTCTCAAGAGAAACACAAATGAGAATGTGTCATTCATTGTGTGTATGTGTATATGTATATGTAAAACAAATAATACAAATTATAAATATTGACTCTTAAAATCCTGGGGCTATCAAGGATAATGCTGAACTTAGAACTTTAGGGGTTGGGTGAAGCAAATAAAGTTATGATATGTTGTGGGAATGGGTTTTAGAGTAGAAGGAACATTAGGGAACATATAGATGAATCTCCTAGTTTACAATTAAAATTGGAATTTCAGAGAAGGTGAGTCATGTGCCTCTGGCAGTCAGTGCCTTCCAGGTATTTAATAACAATCACAGAACTATATTTTATGAAATGAAGAGATTTAATTTTAGGAGAGGAAGGCGGTGGGAATGCTTATTTGTGAGCTGCTTGTGTGCTGGTAACAAACAGGTGTGATTCGCAGAGGAGATTCTGGAGAGGAGCAGCTTGAAAAGTTCATTAGGTAGAAAGGGAAGCCAACTCACAGATCTTCGTTCTTCAGATAAGATAAAGGATTAGGGTTATAATTGTGAAGAATGTGTTGTTTTCTGAGTTCATTCTGTTTTTCACCAAATATACAGAAGATATTCTGATGCTCTCTTCAAAAAGTCTCAAGGGTGAAGCATAGACATGTTCCAAGGATGTTATAAATGTGAATCATCAAAGGAATGGTTATTGTAGTAACAGTAGCTATTACTAAATGAGGAGTTGGGAATCAAGTAAGGAATCTTAACTGGCATCAGAATCTTAATTAGTTTTAGATTTAGGTTTTCACTTAAGTCATATTTAGAAGGCCTTATTTCTTAATGGAGACTGATATGTATTTCTTCTGTCTCAGGGTGACCTTTGTTCTGCTGGCTAGGTAATTTGCTTTGTGTGTAAAGCATGAGTCATTGCTACTAGGAAAAGTAGAAATTCCCTTTCCTTGACTCTTGCAATATGTGAACCTCAGGGCTCAGTGAAAGCTATCAGCTAACAATAATGAGGCCATGTATTTTTATATATAGTCCACCATGAGAGACCACCTGTTGTTCTAAAGAAAACTGATATCTTTTTGCAGATGGTCTTCAAATACAGATTTCTGATAGTTTATAGTATAAAGATTTATTCTGTGGCAACTCAACCTTTTCCCCTGGTGCTTGTCTTTCAGAGATGGTGTCTTAGACTATACTGCCTACCTGAGCAGTTCAAAGCACAGAAAGTGAGGGTAGGTAGGTAGACTAGGATCTTAAATAAAACCCTTATGTCCATAGCTGCGTTTTAACTGGTCACCTGGGGCCCTCTAATGGCCCTGAGACTTGAATGTCTGTGAAATGAATCTGGAGGCAGAATGCTTTTATAGAACCTTTGACTCCCCATCCCACCCCCCTGCTCTCATCCCTTCCAGAAAAGGCTTAGGTTTTTGACTTGATGGCATTGGGTGAAGGTTGCACCTTTTACTCTGATGATGGCCCAGAGGGCTCTCTTAAACATGGACTGACTTCAGGTTGGTTTAACTTTTGACAAATAGTTTCTGTATTGTCAATTGTTGCTCTGCCTCATCCACAGTTTCTTCCTGCTCACCTTAACCGAAAGCTTCTTGTTTGCTGCTCCCTATATCTTACTCGCTAACTTTCTTCCTGGGTTATAGAGAGCTAGTCTCCACTTCATGTGATATTTAGATTTATATAAAGTTTGTTGAATGACAGGACTGATTTCCAGGACTTGAGCAGGTACTGTACAAAGTAGATATATTAAGGATATCAGAGGAATAAGCTAGTTACTGAACATACACACACACACACACACACACACATACACACACATGCACGTGTACGTGTGCACACACATTTATTGCTATGGTGGTGAAAGGGAGTGTTCTTGAGCTGTTTGGGAAGTACTTCATTGAGAAGAAGGGAATTTAGAAATTGCTTAAATATAGAAGAGGAAAGTATCAGAATACTAGAAAAGATGATTTGATGCAGTGCTTGGTGGAGGGCATATGATAGGGTTAGGCTTTTTAGGTGTGGTAGGGTGTATCCTAACAGGAGAATTAAAGGAGGAGGATAGTTTGGGGTTAGTTTGCTTTACACAGATCTGTCTTTAAATCATTTCTACCTTCTCTCTCTTAAGTTAGGTATGGCGGGGGGGCTCCCGCTTTTGGGATTTGAGAAAATGAAAAGACAGACATAGAAATAGAATAAAAGCTTGGGCCAGGTGTGGCGTCTGCCCTCTGAATGGAGGGACAGAACGACCTCCAACACCGGAAGTAGTTTTAATAAATACTCGAATAATAGGAAGTTACATCACATCTGGGTGGGCCTTGAGTTCCTGGGCCTTGAGTTCCCCCTTAACACTGGTCTGAAAGGTCAAACTGAGTGGCATCCCAGTCTCTTGACCAGGTCTGCCCCCAGGGCGTGGCTCTGCCTGCGCTCTGAGTTTCAGTGACCCTCAACGGTTAGAAATTCCTGGGCACTGGCTGCTGGATATTTCATACAGGCCAGTATGGCTGTGTAACATAGCTTTATACTCAATTCCCGGTTTTAGCCCTTACTGTTATCTCCTTTGATATTCTCCATGTACAGAGCCTGGAGGGCTTGTCATACACAAACAAGATAAATGATTAGCATCGCCTGTAATCCCACCATACTGAAAAAATTACTTTTAGGGTTTATTGTACCTTTCTAGCTCCCCCTCCCCCTCGCCCTCCCCTCCGTGTGTTCTTAAAAATGTGTTTTTATTGCCCTAACCGGTTTGGCTCAGTGGATAGAGCGTCGGCCTGTGGACTGAAAGGTTCCAGGTTCGATTCCAGTCAAGGGCATGTACCTTGGTTGTGGGCACATCCCCAGCGGGAGGTGTGCAGGAGGCAGCTGATCGATGTTTCTCTCTCATTGATGTTTCTAACTCTCTGTCCCTTTCCCTCTCTGTAAAAAAAAAAAAGTGTTTTTATTGATTTTTAGAGAGAGAGGAAGGGAGAGAGATAGAGAGATAGAATCATCCATAAGAGAGAGAAACCTCATCCATCAGTTGCCTCTGGTACGCCCCCCTACCGGGGATCAAATCTGCAACCCAGCATGTGCACTGACCGGAAATTGAACCAGTGGTCTCAGTTCCTGGGTCAGTGCTCAACCACTGAGCCACACCAGCTGGGTTGTGTTTGTGTTTTTAAATTATAATATATATACTCATGTATACACACACACACACACACACACACACACACATACATATACATGCAAGTACCACTTTGCAGTTTGTCATTTTTGCATAATAGAGCATGAATACGTTAGCATTAAATATTCTATAACAGTGATGGTGAACCTATGACACGTGTGTCAGAGGTGACACACGAACTCATTTTTTTGGTTGATTTTTCTTTGTTAAATGGCATTTAAATATATAAAATAAATATCAAAAATATAAGTCTTTGTTTTACTATGGTTGCAGATATCAAAAAATTTCTATATGTGACACGGCACCAGAGTTAAGTTAGGGTTTTTCAAAATGCTGACACGCCGAGCTCAAAAGGTTCGCCATCACTGTTCTATAACATACTTTTTAATAGCTGTATAAAACTTTATCATAGGGATGAACCATACTCTTTTATCTCTGATTGTTTTGGTAAAAACTGCTGAATTGCTTGGTCAAAGATATAAGCATTTTTTTGCATGTGACACGCATTGCCAAACTGTCCTCCAACAAGGTTAAACCAGAAGAAGTCTTTTTATTTCCCTTTGCTTCTCCGAATTAGGCTAAAAAAATTCCTCTTCCTAACCTGCTTGTCTTATTTGCTTGCTTACTTTGAAAGATTCATTTAGAATTAGGTAGAAATTGAAATTATTTGTATAGTATATTTCTTACTTTATTTTGCTATCTTACTTTCTTCCTTGGTATTTTGATGGTCTTACTTTTCTGATCTAATTTTATTTCACCGTGGTTTCCTTTGCTAATAAAATAAGGTTGGAAAGGTAAGAGGAAATGTGACTATGATACTAGATTTTTGTGGTCAAAAGCCAAGAAACTGAGTATACATAACTTTACCCTTTTGTCCTTTGGTGTTATTGTTCTTGTAGAAAGGAAAATCAGGCAACGCATGAGACAGTACAATGTGATAGATGATGTGAAGGTTATAGTGACAAGACACGGGAGAGCTGACAAAAGATTCCTGACAGCATTTCCTTTCTTTTGTGATTAGCTGCATAAACCAGAAAAAATATTAAACTTGATATTTGTTTATTAATTTCAATGGACTACAGTGACACCATTTAAGGAAATAAATTTTCATTGAAATACATAAAATATTTAAAAATTATTTTAGAAATCTCATAAAGTATATATGTATTTCTCAGAACAGTGGATAATTTTGTAGATTGCTGGAAAAGATTTTGAAGTACTGTGTACAGTTGAAATGTCATAGAAATGAAGAGATTTCCACTAGGTCCAGTGAATCTCATTGCAGATTATACATTTAATGAAATCTATTGTTTTTAAGGAGCAAAAATTAATTCTGTCTATCTTTCTGTATCTGTCTATCTAATCTAATTTATTGAGACATAATTGACATAACATTAGTTTCAGTTGTACAACATAATGATTAGATGTTTGTATTCCTAGTTGACCCTTGAACAACATGGGTGTTTACATTGCACAGGTCCACTTATATGCAGATTTTTTTTTTTTTTTTTTTTAGTAAATATACAGTTTCCCTTCATCTCCCATGTTGTTGTTGTTTTTAAACATATTTTTATTGATTTTAGAGAGGAAGGAACAGGGAGAGAGAGAGAGAGAGAAACATCAGTGATGAGAGAGAATCACCGATTGGCTGCCTCCTGCGCATCCCCTATTGGGGATCAGGCCCGCAACCCAGGCATATGCCCTTGACTGGAATTGAACCCGGGACCTTTCAGTCTGCAGGCTGACACTCTATCCACTGAGCCAAATAGGCTAGGGCCATCTCCCATGATTTGCAATATGCGTTTAACCAACTGCATATTGAAAACAGTATTTTTGATTGGAGGATGCAAAGAGCTGACTGTATGCTTTGTTCTTTGCCATTCTGTATGAGACTTGAGCATCCGTGGATTTAGTATTTGTGGGGGATACTGGAACCAATCCCTCGAGGATACTGAGAGACTGTAGTTAAGTTTTTTGGGGAGTCAAAAGTTATATGTGTATTTTCAACTGTATGGGGTTGGAGTTGGGGGCCCAACATTGTTCAAGGATCAACTGTATCACAAAATGATCACCACATTAAGTCTACTTAATATTTGTCACCATACATAGTTATAGATTTTTTTCTTGTGATGAAAACTTTTAAGACCTACTCTTAGCAACTTTCAGATATGCAGTAAAGTATTATTAAGTACTAGAGGCCCGGTGCACAAAAACTTGTGCACTCGGGGGGGGGGGGCGGAGGGGGATCCCTCAGCCCGGCCTGTGCCCTTTCGCAGTCTGGGACCCCTCGGGAGATAACGACCTGCTGGCTTAGGCCTGCTCCCGGGTGGCAGAGGGCAGGCCCAATCCCTAGGTGCAGCCCCTGGTCGGGCTCAGAGCAGGGCCGATTGGGGAGTTGTGGCACCGCCCCCTGTCACACTCAAGGCAGGGTCGATGGGGAGGTTGTGGCGCTACCCCTTATCACGCACAGAGCAGGGTCCATCAGGGGGTTGGGGCTCCCAACCCTGTCATGCGCAGAGCAGGGTCGATCAGGGGGTTGGGAGCTCTCCCCTGTCACACACAGAGCAGGGCCGATCAGGGGGTTGGGGAGCTCCCCCCTGTCACAGAGTAGGGCCGATAGGGGAGGTGG
>NW_006297152.1:466115-501121 GCF_000327345.1 Myotis davidii
CTGAGGCTAGGCTCCAGCTCTGAGGCCTGGTCTGCTGAAAGCAGGTATCTGGTTTGTTTGGGTTCTATAATCTAAACACTGTTTCAACTCCAGCTCTGAGATCCCGGCTGGCTAAAAGCAGGTTTCTGGGGTTCTGTTTAGCTTCTATATTTGTAACAATGTTTCAAACTGCAAGCTCAGAGGCCGAAAGCGGCAGGCGGGGAACGTTGGTTTCCTCTGTCACTGAAGCAAGCAAGCCTCATGTTAGTTTCAAGCTGCCTGGCTGCCGGCCGCCATCTTGGCTGGCAGTTAATTTGCATATCACCCTGATTAGCCAATTTGAAGGGTAGCGGTCCTACGCTAATTACCATGTTTCTCTTTTATTAGATAGGATGTGACATTTTATTCAAATCTTTCAACCAGAACATCTGACAACAGATTGGGTGCAGAGAACAGATATGAGGATCTAGCCATCTTTTGTTAACAAGATTTGCAGAAATGTAAAACAGTGCTACTTCTCTAAATATTTTTTGTTTTGGAAAATAAAATTTTTAAAAATAAAAATCATGTTAACTTGTAATGGGCTTTAATGTTTAATTAAAAAAATTGTCGGTTTTTTAAATAGTAAGATTGGTAAATATTTATAAAGTCCACATAGAATCTCTTTGAGGTTATCAGTCATTTTTGAGATTGTAAAGGGAGGTTTTAAAACCAAAAAGTTTAGTAACTGTTATTGTACATCATGCTTATTTACCATGAAGTCAGTTATATGAAGTGGGAGAAGTAATTTTCATTACTAAAAATTTTAGCAGCACCTATTTTTCATTTTCTATTAGAAAACTAATATACAAATATAGACCAAAACTTTCTCCAAAAGCTGTGAAAGTGTCTGAAACAAAGATTTCTAATAATTCAGTTCTTTATTTTATTTTTAAAAAAATTTAAATATATATTTTAAAATATATTTTTATTGATTTCCAAGAGGAAGGAAGAGTGAGAGATAGAGAAATCAATGATGAGAGAGAATCATTGATTGGCCGCCTCCTGCACACTCCCCACCTGATATGGATGGTGACCTATAAACACATTTCTGAGAATATATTGTCTAAATAGTTAAATAATTATTATATAATTGCTAGAGTTGTAATTTAATGATAGTCTGTTATGCTTCATATGTATTAACTTTGTTCTCGTAATGCCCTGCATAATAAGTAAAACTGTTAAGAAATTTGCTGTTGGTCACACAATAAGTTTCAAGAGCTGGATTTCTAAACTTCTTTTGTACTTACTCTAGAGTTCTTACGCTTTTCCCTTCATCTTAATATTATTGTTCATAGCAGCTGTGTGTGCAAGCATGCGCTTGCTAAAAATGGTTTGCAAGATCTTGTGCTAAAGGCTCTTTTTGACAACAAGGCTAGATAAAAACTTATCTTCAGTTTTAGTTTGATAATTAAGGCAAGGAGATGTTCTTCCAGAGCTGTTGAGTGAGTGCAAAAATGAATGAACTGCCCTGGCAGGGTGGTTCAGTTGGTTGGGGCATCGTCTTCTACACCAAAAGGTTGCAGTTTCTATTCCCAGTCAGTGCACATACCTGGGTTGTGGGTTCAATCCCGGGTCTGGGTGCATAGGGGAGGCAGCCAATTAATGTTTCTGTCACATCTTTCTGTCTGTCTCTCTCTCCCACATCCTCTTTCTCTAAAAATCAATAAACATATCCTTGGGTGAGGATTAAAAAATAAAAAATACAGATATTGGAAAAAAATGAATGAACTATACTAAAACAAATTGCTGGACACTGACTTCATCAGTAAAGGATAACCTTCCTAATTGACTTTGATAGATGAAAAAATTAATAGCATGATTTGTATTGTTTTGGTTGATTCTCAATTTAATGTTTACTATTATGATTGTATTTCCAGGCTTCTCTAGTGACAGTGACCTGGTATCTCTTACTGTCGATGTGGATTCCCTTGCTGAGTTAGATGATGGAATGGCTTCCAACCAAAATTCTCCCACTAGAACTTTTGGTCTCAATCTTCCTTCGGATCCTTCAGCACTAGGGGCTGTTGCTTATGATAGTGAGCAGAACAAGACAGAAGAACGGCTAAATCGTAGCCTCTTTCCTGGCAGTTTAAAATCCAAGCTTGCCAAGAGAAATTATTTGGAGAAAGCAGGAGAATTCATAAAGCTGGCTTTAAAGAAGGAAGAAGAAGATGACTATGAAGCTGCTTCTGATTTTTATAGGAAGGGAGTTGACTTACTTCTAGAAGGTGTACAAGGTACAGTTTTATGTATATTAATGTTTCTTTTGTTGATATCTGGAAAAACATGTATACATATAACTATTTGTCTTATATATAATCCTCTAAAGAAAGAAAAAAAGACTGAAAAGGAGAAATACTGAAGATTAAATGGCCTAACTATGGATATCTCCTTCTGGTTACATGACAGTATCAGATACACTTAACTCTCTGCTTTGATCAATTAAGCAACAAAATAGGATTGAAAAAACAAGTTTCTGAGTCTATATTATGAATAATAATGTGTGTTTTCTCTGATATGGCCAATGGTCACTAGCCTTCACCTCTCTTAGGAGTGTTCACAGCGATTCTTCAGTACACCTACTCTCAATGGCCTGAAGAGAGGAGATGAAATGGGCTTTTAAACTAAAAGTATAAAAGGTCCTTGGATTTGCCTACTATTTTATTCTTCGTTAGTTGCAGTAAATTCTCAGCTAATGCATGAGAGTGACACAGGGCATGTAGAGTTGAATGTTGTTGAATGTCTATAAGTAGAAGTTACCTTTTTTTTTTTTTTAAGCATCAGTCTTTGTTTAATTATTTGCATTTTCCTTATAGAACCAGAGTGAAGCATGCTGCAGTTAGTTACATGACTTCCTGGACACAATAATCTAAGGTTGATGAGACCTTCTTGCAGTGGTTTTCTTTCCAGAAAATTACCATCTTCATTATTTTTTGTGTGTGATCTTTGACTTGTTAGTACCATTCAGATTACTACCATCTCCTGTATTACTAACACTTCCCCTGCCCTCACTGTGCCTGTGTCCTGTAGTCCAGAAGCATTCTGCTGTACTCTTCCTAGAGTATGACCTTCATTCTTTTAATGTGGTGTAAAGATGAATGCTTGGCTGCATGGAGTGGAAGAGGAAAGGTGTGTAGTGGTATCCTAACTGCTTTTTAACTGATTTTGACTAAGTTTCTTGTTTTTATTCTTCACTCTCATGTCCACAGCTACTTAGAGCCACCAGCTCCTGAACATTGCGAGAGATTTAGTGCCATGTCAGTCGGGCAGCTTTCTGGAATTTCCCCAAGTCTGTAACCACTCACCCATCTCCTTGCTGGCTTCTAACATTGTGTTGCTGCTATCTTTTCTCTCAGTCTCTTTGTCCTTGTGGGATTTTGCCTTAAAAATAATTATTTTACAGCCATGTTAATGGAGTTTCAGGAAGGAGCATTTCTCTTGGTTTGACTGATAATATATGTCATTTTAATACAAACTTGGTTTTCTAATAGTTTCATTATCTGTTGGAGTGTTTTTTGTTTTGTTTTTTTGCTAGTGGAACATTCTGGTCTTAAAGATCTACTCATATTTCTTTGTCTTAACTGTTATTTTGAGTTGGGGGTTTAAAATAGGGATGAGTTGCAAATAATTGGCTCTGATATTTTTCTCTTCTTTTTAGATAATTTTTGTGATAAAACATCACTAGTGTCTAATTGACATAGATAAAATACATCACTGTGATTCTTTTGTCTAAAAGTTATATGCATTTAACTCTAGAACACTTCATAATGTTACCACTTGATGGCACCAGAAAAATAAAAATCTTTGTTTCAAAATAAGAATTATAAATGCATATCAGCAAATAAAAACTACATCATTTAATTAGTTACTTTGTAATTATGGTGGTGAATTATTTTTCCACTAGAACTAGACCTCTATCTTAAGGAATGTTATTATTTAAACATATTTTTTCTATTTAACATATACCTTTCTGAAACCACAATAGCCATTACTGCCCTGGATTGTTTTTTGTTGTTAATGTGCCATCAAATCCAAAAAGTTATAATAAACTAATTGCTTATAGACTTCTATTGTTTATTCATAATGTGATCAATTTTTGTTCATACAGACTGTAGAACTATAATCACAGAATTCTAATTTTTATTTTTATTTATTTATTTATTAATATATTTTATTGATTTTTTACAGAGAGGAAGGGAGAGAGATAGAGAGTCAGAAACATCGATGAGAGAGAAACATCAATCAGCCGCCCCCCGCACATCCCCCACCGGGGATGTGCCCGCAACCCAGGCACATGCCCCTGACCGGAATCGAACCCGGGACCCTTCAGTCCGCAGGCCGACGCTCTATCCACTGTAAAATAACCTCTGTTTCAGTCCTCATGGTGACACATTTAATTGTGTGTCAAATGTAATGTCAGAGCAGTACTTCTGGTTCATGGATTATATTTATTTTAAAAAATGGTTTTTAATCTTCATGTGAGGATAAATGTTTATTGATTTTAGACAGAGGAAGGAAGGAAGAGAGAGAAATATTGATTAGTGAGAGAAACATTGATTGGTTGCCTCCCATATGTGCCATGACTGGGGATCGAACCCTCAACCTGGTATGTGTCCTTACCAGGAATCTAACTAGCAACCTTTTGGTATATAGGACGATGCTTCAACCAGCTGAGCCACTGGGCCAGGGGATTATATTTAAAAGTATCAGTCTCCTCCTAACAGAAACATGGACATTATTTAAAAAAACTTTTCCCCCAGTTTAATCGACATGATTAACATGTAATATCTAATTAAAGATATACAACATAATGATTTGATATATGTATATCTTGTGCAAACATTGCCAGCTAAGTTTAGTTAACACCTATCACTTCACACAGTTATACATTTTTTCTTGTGGTGAGAACTTTTAAGATCTACTTTCTTAGCAACTTTGATATACAATACAGTATTGTTTACTATAGTCACCATGTTTTACATTACATCTCCAGGACTTATTTATCTTATAATCAAAGTTTGTAACTTTTGACCACTTTCACCCATTTCACCTACCCTCCACTCCCTGCCTCACAACCACCAATATGTTCTCTGTTTCTATGAGTTTAGTTCTTTTTAGATTCCACATATGAATGAGATCAGATAGCATTTGTCTGACTTGCTTCATATTTCACTTAGCATAATGCCTCTAACTTCTGCTTACACTGTTGCAAATGGCAGAATTTCTTTCATATTTATGGTTGAATAATATTCCATTGTGTGTGTGTATGTATACATATGTTTTCTTTATGCATTCATCTGTTGGGGTGGGTATATAGGTTGTTTCCTTAGCTGTTGTAAATAATCTGCAATAAACATGGGAGTGAAAATACCTCTTCAAGGTAGTGATTTTATTTCCTTTGGTTGTATACTTAGAAGTGCAGTTGCTGGATTGTACTATATGGTGGTTCTATTTTAATTTTCTGAGGCTCTGCCATACTGTTTTTCATAGTGGCTGCACCAATTAACAATCTCACCAACAGTGTACAAGAGTTCCCTTTTCTCCACATCCTCTCAAATACTTGCTACCTATTGTCTTTTTTATAATAGCCATTCTAACAGGTGTGATGCAATATCTCATTGTGGTTTTGATTTGGATTTCCCTCATGATTAGTGATGTTAAGTACTTTTTCATCTTTGTCTTCTTTGGGAAAATGTCTTTTCTGTTCCTCTGCCCATTTTTTAAATCGGATTGTTTGTTGTGCTATTAAGTTGTGTGTGTTCTATTTTATTGATTTTTTTAAAAATATATTTTATTGATTTTTTACAGAGAGGAAAGGAGAGAGAGATAGAGAGTTAGAAACATCGATGGGAGAGAAACATCGATCAGCCGCCTCCTGCACATCTCATACTGGGGATGTGCCCGCAACCCAGGTACATGCCCTTGACCGGAATCGAACCTGGGACCTTTCAGTCCGCAGGCTGATGCTCTATCCACTGAGCCAAACCGGTTTCGGCTATTGATTTTTTTTTTACAGAGAGGATGGGAGAGGGGTAGAGAGTTAGAAACATCAATGAGAGAGAAACATTGATCAGCTGCCTCCTGCACACCTCCTACTGGGGATGTGCCCCGCAACCAAGGTACATGCCCTTGACCGGAACCGAACCTGGGACCCTTTAGTCTGCAGACCAATGCTCTATCCCCTGAGCCAAACCGATTAGGGCAAGTTGCGTGTGTTCTTTATATATTTTGGACATTAACCTCTTATCAGATATATGACTTGCAAATGTTGTCTCTCATTTGGTAGGTTGCCTTTTCATTTGATGGTGTCCTTTGCTGTGTAGAGCTTTTTAGTTTGATATTGTCTCACTTTTGCTTTTGTTGCTTTTGCTTTAGGTGTCAAATTCAAAAAATCATTGCCAAGGCTGATGCCAAGGAGCTTACTCCCTTATGTTTTCTTCTCAGGTCTTATGTTCACATCTTTAATCCATTTTGAGTTGATTTTTTCCTGTGGTGTAAGGTATGGATCTCGTGTCATCCTTTTGCATGTGGCTGTTAATTTTCCCCAGCCCTATTTAATAAAGAGGCTGTCCTTTCTCTAGTGTATATTCTTGGCTTCTTTGTCGTAAATTAATTAGCCATAGGTGGGGGTTTATTTCTGAGCTTTCTGTTTTGTTCCATTGACCTGTGTGTCTGGTTTTATGTCATTATTATACTCTTGATTGCTATAGCTTTGTAACAGAGTTTGAAATCAGGAAATGTGATACCTCTAAGCTTTGTTGTTCTTTCTCATGATTGTTTTGGGGTCTTTTGTTGTTCCATACACATTTTAGGATTGTTATTTCTACTTTTATGAAAAAATGCCATTGGAATTTTGATAGGGATTGCTTTGAATCTGTATGTTGCTTTGGGTAGTATGCACATATTAAACAATATTAATGATTCTAATTCATGAGCATGGAATATCTTTGCATTTATTTTTGTATCAGTGTCTGCAAATAGAGACAGTTTTATTTCTTCCTTTCTTGGATGCCTTTTACCGTATTTCTTTTTCTTGCCTAATTGCCCTGGCTAGGACTTCCCAGTACTATGTTAAATAAAATGGCAAAAGTGGGAATACTTGTCTTGTTCCTGATTTTAGAGGAAAAGCTTTCAACTTATCACCACTGAGTGTGATGTTGAGTATAATGGATATTATTCTTTGAATTGGGGGAAATGGAGCTGACTTGACATTTATGAGCAGAAGAGATGTTTCCTTGGGGAACGTTTGCTTTAATGTGGCAGAACTGTTATTGAAACATCACCCTAACCAGTAATACCTATGAGCCATTTTAATTTAACTCTTGCTATAAGTTTGTTATCTGTGACCTTGGTTTAGAATGCCATGCTTTATAATAAAGTCAGTATTTCTGGGCATCTGATAATTCAGAGAAAGATATCTTCCAGAGCTAAGTAGGAGTGCTTTTTATACAGGTGGCAAATGTTGTTACTCTACAAATTACTCATTCTAACTAAACTATTCATCCAAAAGGAGTTTATTTGGGTTGTTGTATTTCTGATTAAGAGGGCATGATGTTTTTCATACTTAACTCATGTTTGCACAGCTGAGACTAGATGCAGAATACAATAGCACCAGTCTGTCCGGCCATCCAGCAGAGAAAAAGCATACTCTGATAGTGGTAACTTTGAATTCTCCTTTTGAATCTGACACTTTTCTTATTCAGTCAGTCTAGAAATGGCACTTACAATTAAGGTTTTAAGTCCTCAGGTCTTCATGGATTTAAGAGAGAAAATCCAGAAGTCCAGGTTGAAGAAATCAACTTGAATCTTTGAAGAGCATATTTCAGTACATGTCTTTTCATTTCTGCCTTGTTTGTATATTTCTGTAAGTGGCTGGTGTGATTGATCTGTATTCTCAGTGTGGAGTTACTGGAATAATTGTGATAATGTAGAGTGGCAAAAGGATGCCATAAAGCTATTAATGAAATGTTTGACAATAATTTATTACTTATTACATGCCTGTTACTGTACAAAGGGGTTTTCCTAATATTATTTTTAATCCTCAGAACAAGCCTGTAAGCTGAACTATGGCTGGCTGATCATACTGGACTTTGTCTTAGGACACCAAAATTTAGAGGGTTCAAACATTTAATATAACGATTTTGAAAGCTTGGCACCTAGTTAGCAAGAATAATTATTTAAAACAGGAAGCTACCAGATGGTGAGCATTGTTAGTAACATCCATCTGTGGGCTACATTGTGAAGGATAGAGTTGATTTGAGATCTGGTTTTGTTTGTTCTAGGTTTGAAAGTTGCTGGTTTACTATGTTTACAAGGTAGCTACTGTAATCCTCATTTTACAGGTGGAGAAAACTAAGACTTAAGCAAAGTAAGCAATTTGCTCAATGACACAAGCCAGTAAGAGTTTCAGCCAGTATTTCAGTCTGAGTCTTTCTGAGTTCAAATCTTGTCTTCTTTCCATTATGCCAAGCTACTTCTCACACATTTATCCACTAATTAGATTAGTGTTCATTTTAAAATGGAGAAACAGCAAGTCTTCTAGTATCTAATATTTTAAACTTTATTTTGAATAATCATTCTTTGTCTTTCTACCCACTTGTTTGTTTGCTCATTCAACCATCTATCCGTCCAGTTGACCATTCAACAAGTTTTTATTGCTTAGATATACCAGGTGCTGTGATAGTGACTATAAAATATTTCTTTTGTAAAAATATAAAATAAAATTGAGTGATGGCCCTTCAAAATGAGATCCTCTCCTTTGTTCTTCTCCCTTTCCTTCCTCTACCCTTTCTTTTTGGTTTTTAAATATATTTTTATTGATTTCAGAGAGGAAGGGAGAGGGAGAGAGAGAGAAAAACATCAGTGATGAGAGAGAATCATTGATTGGCTGCCTCCTGCACACCCCCTACTGGGGATCGAGCTACAACCCAGGCATGTGCCCTTGAGCAGAATCAAACCTAGGACCCTTCAGTCCTTAGGCCGACGTTCTATCCACTGAGTCAAACCAGCTAGGGCTCCCCTAACCTTTCTACCTCCTGTATACATTATGTCTCTCAAAATGAAAAAGAGTTCCTGGATGTTATGTAATTTTTTTTGACAGCCTTGTTGACATTTTTGTCCAGTAAACTGTTCCTAATACTACGCCTCAGCTAAGAGATACAAACAATCTTCTGCAGTTTTCATCCTGGTAAATGCTATAATAAGCAATACCAAGCTATGTTTTTATAGTTTACGCCATCCCTAGTTACATGTGTGCTAGACACTCAGGGATGTCCAGACATATTTCAAAAACTATGACCTAATGTGCTGAGGTACTACATCATTCTGGGTCTCTTAATGGGTCTTGACTATTCTTCTTCTTCCCACTTAGACTAGCTGAGAATTGTAGGGTTGGTTCTAGAACATGTCCAGGCCCTATAAATGTGGTTAGTTCCTGTACACGCATAATAACATATACTGAAGTGCTTTTAAAAGCAGTTTTGGGCCCTAGCTGGTTTGGCTCAGTGGATAGAGCATCGGCCTGTGGACTGAAGGGTCTTGGGTTTGATTCCAGCCAAGGGCACATGCCCAGGTTGCAGGCTCAATCCCCAGTAGGGGGCGTGCAGGAGACAGCCGATCAGTGATTCCCTCATTGATGTTTTCTATCTCTCCCCCCCCCCTCCCTTCCTCTCTGAAATGAATCAAAATATATTGAAAAAAGTAAAAAGCAGTTTTGGCTTATTTCTCTGAATGAATTACTCCAATAGTAGGAAACCCAAAGGATCAACTTGTTTGCTTTAGAATGGATGAATATATGAGAAAGATAGTGGTAAGTTTGTGTTTCACAAAGGGAAACAAGTCACTTTTTTTTTAATTGCTGAATTTCAGAAATGAAAATGTGTAACTTTAAAAATATTGACCTTTATTGATCTTTTTAAAAAAACTTTGATTTCTTTATATATATATTTATTTTCTATTTAACTGGTTTCTGCTTCTTCCCCTCTTTCTTTATTCATAGTTTGCTCTTCATTTTTTTAATTTTTATCTTAAGAGGTAAAAACTTAGGTTATTGATTTGAGATATTTTCAGGATAGGTATTTAAAGATATAACGTTCTTCTAAACACTGCTTTCGTTACAGCCTATAAATTTTGATATGTTGTTTACATTTTCTTTTTCCCCCACATTAGCCACTTTAATATAAAATGTGATCAAAACTCACATTTGTAATTACAAGAGTTCAAAAAGGCATAGAAAAACCAATGTTTCCATTTTATTACAAGTTTTAAAATCTGGGAGCAGTTTTTTTTCTTTTTAAAGTATATGCTAATTTCAGCCCAGGGTTAATATTTTACAACCAAACAATTACTACAGGGCAACATCAATGCAACAAACAAGTAAAATGTGCAAACCCGAGTCATAAACTTACTACATAGATCTCATCATGACAGGGTAGAGCCAGAAAAACTGATGCTTCAGTTAAATGTGGAAGAAACCCTGCCTTCCATGAGGGGAAGCATGCAAACAGTTCTGCTTTGGGAAATTTGCATAGAAATAGAAAATGCTAGAGCCTTCAGGGCAAATGAAATTGCCAAGCCTCAACATGTTCAAGGCAACCCAAGGAGCAGCAAATGCTAAATTGGAGCCAAGGTAGGACTCCGCCATCTAATTTCCGGACAAAGTGAGTGGCGCCCCAAGTGAAGCCCTGTTACTACGATTTCAATTTTCTGTTCAATCCATACTGTAGAGCAAGGGTCCTCAAACTACGGCCCGCGGGCCACATGCGGCCCGCAGGGTGTTTTTGCCGCCGCTGTGTGCATGGGAATTTGTTCATAGTTTTTTTTTAAACTATAGTCCAGCCCTCGAACGGTCTGAGGGACAGTGAACTGGCCCCCTGTTTAAAAAGTTGGAGGTCCCCTGCTGTAGAGATACAAGGAAAACCACCAATTTGGTTCCCAGGTTTTATTCAAGAACTCATACAAAATTTGCCAGATAAATGAGCTTTAATCCTCATCTTCCTCCTCTTCTTCATCCTGGTTTATCTGGAAGTAACGCAATTCGTAACTCTCTTTGCTGTTAGCAACTATGTGCAACCAGTCATGTAGGTTATTCTTCTTCAAATACTAGTACTTTTTGGTGAGATATTTCAAATACCTTTTGGAAAAAGGCATCTCAGACGTAACTGTGATCTTACTCTTGCTTCTTTCAATGGTTACAACCCCTCTGCCGAGATTCCCAGCTTTTCCATTCGCTTTGATTCTCTCCTAAAGAAAGTGCTCAAAGTTGGCAGCGTCCATGATTCTGTCTTCTATGGGGTGGGTGCAGTCAAGGGTAAATCCCACAACCTGCTTCTTTTTTGTGCCCCACTTCGCCACGAGCTTTTTCACGGGCGCCAGGGCGGCTGCGGAAGCAGAAAGGCTGTTTACATTTTCGTTAAGCTTGAAATACTTTCTAATTTCCAGTGTGGTTTCCTTTTTGAGCCATGGGTTACTTAGAAATTTTTTCTTTAATTTTCAAATATTTGTAAATTTTTCAAATTTTATTTTGTTGTTGATTTCTAGTTTAATTTTCATGTAGTTGGTGAATATATCTAAATTTCTTTAAATTTATTGGAACTTGTTTTGTGGCCTACCACATAATCTATCTTGGAGAATGTGTATTCTGGTGTTTTTTAGTTTTTTTAAAAAATATATTTTTATTGAATTTCAGAGAAGAAGGGAGAGGGAGAGAAAGATAGAAACATCAATGATGAAAGAGAATCATTGATCAGCTGCCTCCTGCACATCCCCCACCGGGGATTGAGCCTGCAACCCAGGCATGTGCCCTTGACTGGAATCGAATCTGGGACCCTCCAGTCCACAAGCCAAGGCTCTATGCCCTGAGCAAAACCAGCTAGGGCATATTCTGGTGTTTTTAAGTGGAGTATTCTGTAGATACCAGTTAATATAGGTTGGTTGGTATTGTTTCTCAGGTCTTCTACATCATTGTTGATTTTCTGTCTTTGTTTTAGCAATTATTGAGACAATTGTAACTAATGTTGAGTTGTCTGTTTCTCCCTTTATTTCTGTCAGTTTTTGCTTCATTTGTTTTAGAACACTTATTAGATACTTGCATATTTATAACATATCTTCTTAATTAAGTTAACTTTTTAACAATATAAAGTGTGTTTTTTTCTGTAGTAATATTTATTTTTCTTGAAATCTGTTTTGATGGATATTAGTATAGCTGTTACACCTCTCTTATTATTACCTTTTTTATGATATATTTTTCCTTCCTTTTACTTTCAACCTATTTATTTCTTTGAATCAAAGTTTGTTTCCTGCAGACAGGATATATAGTTGGATCCTTTTATAAAAAATCCAGTGTTATGCACTCGCTGGGTGACTCAGTTGGTTGGAGTGTTGTAGATTTGATTCCCGGTAAGGTTGTATTCTGGAGCTGATTGATGTTTCTCTCCCACATCAATGTTTATCTCTCTCTCTCCCCCTCTCCCTTTCTCTCTAAAATCAATAAAAAAGCAAAGAAACATATCCTCAGGTGAGGATTTAAAAAAGGAATAAGAAAGAAAAGTAGCTACTGAAGCAAAGTTTCTATATATTACTAGAATTAAGGTAGTTTTACTCTGAAATAAAATGTTTTGAGTTAAAAAGCTTATTATTACAATCTTCAGAAAAAATACTATGGAAAGGAGAAACTAAAGTCCAGCCTTTAGGAATGTCCATTTGAGGACAATTGTTAATATGCAATATTATTATCCTATATAATAAAGAGCTAATATGCTAATTATACCAAACAGCAGAATGACCGTCCAGACGACCTTCTGGACAAAACCTGGGCTGCGAGGGGCTGCGAGGGCCGGCCATGGCAGCTGGGGCTGCGAGGGCCGAGCCTTTTGCCAGAATTTCATGCATTGGGTCTCTAGTATAATAATAGTCATAATTATAATAGCTCATGTAGTTAGAACTCAAGCAGGATAAATTGAATTATGAAACTGTATTTTGGACAGGATTTGGTTCTTCATTCCTTTGTCGCATGTCAAAGAAACATGTGTTTGGTGGGTTTAGATGGAATGGGTATTATACATTAACAATAGTAATGAATCTTTGAGCCTTCTAAACTTCAGATACCCAGGAGGCTTAGCCTACTGCAGCCGATTGACTTATGTGCTATATTTTCTGCAGGATTACAACTGAAGGAAGAAAGTCTGGCTGAATCACTTGCTGGCATATTTTTCTTGAATTGTTGTCTATTTTGGTGTCAACTCTCAGGTTGAGAGTTTCATGTTAAATGCCAAAAATGTTTACTACAAAATATAACTTGGAAGAGAGAACCACTTTCTTGCTTTTGCAAAAAGCTAGGTAAAGCATTGCTGTGTGGGGTAAAGTAGCTGTGGAGTTTTTTATTCAGATTGTATGAACAGTAAACAGAGCATCTAAAATAACCACTTGCACATTGCAACAAACACATCATCATTTGCTTAAAAAGAGTTATAATTACAGTTGACGAAGCATGGACACCATAAAAAATGCATTAGTTTGGCCTGACACATTAATTACCTGTTTTTGCAGATGTTTTTATGTATTGTTGTGTGAACAGTTTACAAAATAATTACAGGAAAGTCATATGGAAAATAAACTAAGTGGGTGGTTTCTCATTTAAATATTTTCATTCATGTGAATTTGTGTGAGGCACAGCTGCTCTATAGCAAAAGCAGAGAGATGGATGAGGATTCTCGAAGAGTGTTTTATTAGATGGGCTCTGTCATCAGTATCACCACATTTTTCTATGTATAGCAACACAGTTTCGAAACATTAAAATGAGAGGGTTGGTTTAATCTCTGTGATTACTGAAACAACCTTGATTCTGATCAGAAGAAATGGAGTTATCTCAGCATTTTAGAATAAACCAAAGGTAACTAAAACTCCCTACATGGAAGACTACTGCTCCTTTAGTGCTAGCAAGTTATTAGACACTGCAAAAATTAATCATTATTATTATTTTTAAAATTAATTTGAGAGAGAGAGACACACACACAGAGAAACATCAGTGTGAGAGAGATATATGAATCAGTTGCTTCCCGTAGGCACCCGAGGGGATCGAACCCGAAACCTAGGTATGTACCCTGAGATTCAAGCCCAGTGACCTTCCCATGCATGAGATGACACTCCAACCGACTGAGTGACACCACCAGAGCTTGTAATTACTTGAGTTGCATGGTTTTATATAATATACCTTAAATTAAATCTTAATAATTAAACATTGAGTCTTGTATATAAAATGCAAAGAAGTTCAGTGTATCCTCTTTTAGGAAGTTTTGACAACATCTGCTTTTCCTCAGAAACTTACTGTGTTGTCATTAGTGGTCTCAAAATGTGTTTCATTTGAAAAAGAACCAGGTCATTGTATAGTCATACTGTATTTTTGCAAACGATTAAGAAACACATTTCCCAAGATTGTAATTATCAAACAAAAAGAGTTCATAGACTTCACTCTATTTTACACAATACTTTTTAATTACTTAGAATATCTGTGCTTATTTTCCTCATTGGTACTGTCCTGACAGTTTTTCATAAAATGAAATAAAAATGTAGATATTCTTTTTTGTTTAACCATGCCACTTGTATATTCTGTTCCGCTCTATTCCTTTTTTATGCATTTGACCTATTACACAAATGATAAAGACAATAATTACATACATTTTCTGATATTAATTTTATGTAACTATTGTTTAAGTTAGAGAAAGAGGTAATTGGAGCATCTCTAGGTATGAAGGTATTGTTATCTGACCATGTAATATTGGTGCAAAATCATTCATTTAGTTTTCCATTAATTTTTTCAATAAAATTTTATTGAATCTCTTCTATATGTAATGTTCTATGACAGCACTGAAATTTCTGAACTGTGAGATGACTATATGTCTGGAACATTATGCTCAGTAACTGAAGCATCTCTCTGAAAAGGGGTAGGAATAAGTGGTATGAAAACTTCCCTTTGCTGGCTGACTTAAAGAAAGCCAACTGCTGGGGAGGATTTCCTTTGCTATTCAGAAATGGGCTCCTTTGAGAGTATTGCTTGACACATTCTTTGAATTGTTTAAATGCAGACACAAAGGAAGATGGGATGGATGGAGTCTTCTAATTCTGGTATTCACTAAGTCAATTTAATGTTTAAGGTGGAGCTGCATTAGAAGCGTATATGAAACTTTTAGTATTGAGAAGATTAACTGCTTATAGTCAGTAATTCTGTTAGTCACTTTATATCCTCTCAAAGGAAAAATATATGATTCAGTACACAACATCGAGGAAAACAGTTGCTGGACTTTAGAGTCTTCCACAGATTTGCTACTTGTCTTAAGATGGCTCTCTTGCCCAGCTGATGTGGCTCGGTGGTTGAATGTGTCCCATGCACCAAGAGGTGACCAATTATATTTCTGGTCAGAGCACATGCGGGATTGTGGGCTTGATCCCCAGTAGGGGGCATGTAGGAGGCAGCTGATTGATGTTTC
Organism: Myotis davidii; assembly: GCF_000327345.1. Taxonomy (NCBI): domain Eukaryota; kingdom Metazoa; phylum Chordata; class Mammalia; order Chiroptera; family Vespertilionidae; genus Myotis; species Myotis davidii. Next base: position 481,619 of record NW_006297152.1, read on the forward strand.
TATCTCTTTCACTCCCTTCCTCTCTCTCTAAAAAGTTATATATGTATATATATACACACACATATATTTTTTATTTTATTTTTATTTTTTTAAAGATGTCTCTCTCATAGCCAGTGAAAGAATGAGCACAAGTCTTGGTGAGGGTTGGAGGCTTTTCATATTTACCTGTGTGGCAGATAAAAAAATTATTGTTTGTGGAGGTGTTACTTTTTATTTTATATCATAAGGTAAAATTTTAGTTCCCTGTTTTTAATTCTTTATTCCTTTTTCTTCATTATATCTCTAGTTTTTAAAAATCTTTATTTATTTTGAGGGGGCGGGGAGAGAAAGAGAAAGAGAAAGAGAGGTAAATTTTGACTTGTTGTTCACCTTATTTAGGCATTCATTGGTTGCTTCTTGTATGTGCCCTAACTGGTGATTGAACCTACAACCATGGTGTATCAGGATGACCCTCTAACCAACTGAGCTACCTGGCCAGAGCCTTAAAAATCTTTTTATCTTGCCCTAGCCGGTTTGGCTCAGTGAATATAACATCGGCCTGAGGACTGAGGGGTCCTGGGTTCGATTCCAGTCAAGGGCACGTGCCCGGATTGCAGGCTCATTCCCCGGTGGGGGGCGTGCAGGAGGCAGCTGATCCATGATTCTCTCTCATCATGGATATTTCTCTCTCTCCCCCCCCCCTTCCTTCCTCTCTGAAATCAATAAAAAAATATTTAAAAAATCTTTTTGATCTTTTAGAAGCCATTTGATTCAGTGGTTCTCAACCTTCTGGCCCTTTAAAACAGTTCCTCGTGTTGTGACCCCCAACCATAAAATTATTTTCGTTGCTACTTCATAACTGTAATTTTGCTACTGTTATGAATCGTAATGTAAATATGTGATATGCAGGATGGTCTTAGGCGACCCCTGTGAAAGGGTCGTTCGATCGCCAAAAGGGTCACGACCCACAGGTTGAGAACCGCTGGATTAGACCATAAAGAACTCTTAGGGGTTTATTTATTTATTTATTTACTGACAAGAGTTTGTCACAAAGAGACTGGCCACACAGTGTTGTTTTGAAGAGATTGATTAATTTTTTCGGTACTCCCCTTTAAAATTGCAAAACAAAGGAAAAAAGGTTAGGGAGCAGAAAGAACTTGTTGCATTTAAGAGAAGGCTGTCTCTGTGGGCATTTAGTGCTCTATGACTTAATGATGTGTCAGTGTTCATTTAGTATTATTGGTGGTAGAAAACAGTCATAATTGAGGTAATGCGTGGTTATGAATTTTATTATGACTTTGGCTTTTACTATTCTTCGGTGATTCTTTTGACTTGTGGGGGTCACGTAACTTGGTTTTGTGAAAACATTTATGGGGGGTTGGTTAAATGCAAATGGAGCAGATTCCCTGGCTCACCGGGCTTGTGCTGTACACAGAGAGGCTCGTGGCTCCAGAGTTGTAGACGTGTAGGACAATAAATCACTGCTCTCTCAAGGTTTCCTTTTGTTGTCAAAACACTTAGCATAAGCCAGAAAGGTAGGCTATACCTGAAAAGAACAAAATACCAGTAACTACAATAAATCAGCACTTAAAAAATATAACCACCAAGGCCATCTCAAATACGCATATTCTTTCATCTGACTAAAGTTGTAAAAAAAAAATATGAAAGGGAAGTGCCGACAAACAACGCTCCAACAGACTCAGGTTGATTTGGATGTTCTTTCTAATGTGATAAATCTGAATGGAGCTGCGTGTGCTTGACCAAGAGTACAGTGGCACAAGGCCTATTAGAGAGTGTCTGTGGGGTAGAACTTGAGATAAGAACATAAGTTGTGACTGAGTAGAGTCTTATGTGGAGATTAAAATCAAGTGCAGTTAAAATACTTCTAAAGATTCCTTAAAATTTCCCATGAAATACAGATGTCGATATACTATCACTGAAGAGCTCTAATGTGGCCAGTTCCTCCAGCATTGATTTTATTTTGTTGAACCAGTGATGAGGCATTAGCTGTGTTCAAACAGAATTGGAAAAACGACTTTTTATTCTAGTTTGTGCAACTGATTTTCATTAGTTCTATGAGTAAGGATGCCTCTTTGTTTTTTTTTGTGTGTGTGAGTAAATGAGCAAAGACCTTAGTTTTAGTTTTTTTGTTAATCTTCACCCGAGGATATTTTTCAGTTGATTTTCAGAGAGGGTGGATGGGAGCAGGAGAGACAACGAGAGAAACATCGATGTGAGAGAGACATCGATTGGTTGCCTCCTGCACGTGCCCTGACAGGCCGGGAATGGAGACTGCAACTTAGGTACATGCCCTTGCCTGGAATTGAACCTTGAGACCCTTCAGTTCACAGTCCGACGCTCTATCCATTGAGCAAAACTGGCTAGGGCAAAGGCCTTCGTTTTACAAGGAAATCCTTGGGTAAGGATGTTTGAGAGACCAGTTTTTCTCTGAAAGGCCCATTCTCTTTTACACAGTGTGAAATTCATAACTCTTTGCAGCTCTCATTTTCCTGTGTGCTTGTCTGTCATCCTCAGTCTCTCCTCTCTGATTCTTCTGCTCTGCTATGTTGTCTGATAGGCTCCTGCCTCAAGTCCTATGTTTATTTTCTCTTCATTTTTGTTTCCGTACTCATCTGTACTTGTCCTGTGCTCTGTGTTTTGTTGTTGTTCTGCTCAGTAACAGAAGAATAGTATCATTCAAATTCAGTTACCTGAAGTGTGATGTCATAAGAACTGGTTTAGGTTTAGGTTCTTATATTAACTTTGTAACTGAGAAAGGCATTTTATATCCCTGAACCTTAAGTTTCTTTAGTGATAAAAGGAAGATAATATATCTCCTGAAAATAGAAATTGATATAGTGAAGGAGTGCCAAATCTTGGTAAGTTAGAATTTCATGGTTCTGTTATCTATAGACTTTGTCTCCTCTAAAACTTCTCTTAGTAAGTCAAAGTTGGCACTCTGAGAAATGCAGGACAGGCAACCCAGTGTTTCTAAAAATTTCAGCGGCAACTTCGGTAGTGTTCCTCAGTTTTGTTTGGCTGCATTCTCTTCCTTTTACACAGCACACTCAGCTCCCTCTATCAGTCCTCTCTCCTGATCAGAAATTGATAAAGTATAGAGTAAAGAAATACAGGCTGGCATAGTATATGCACAGTATACAGGTGACATATTTTGTGGTGCACCAGAACTTGTTGACAGAAAAGTTAGTATGTTATGGGAGCAGATTTCACTTCTGAATGCCAAAACCCAGTGGAAAATTTTGCTGTATCTGAATAACAGGTTGTGACCTGCTTTTTCTTTTTTAAATTTTTATTGTTGATTGTAGAGAGAGGAGAGAGAGAAACATAGATTTCTTGTTCCACATATTTATGCATTCATTAGTTGATTCCTGTATGTGCCCTAAGTGAGGATCGAACCTGCAGCCTTTAGCGTATGGGAACAGTGCTCTAACCAACTGAGCTATCCCACCAGGGCCTTTGGTTATGACCTACTTTTAAAGTGCTGATAGGAAAGTGTCATAGTATGTATGTTTAAGGGTACATTTTAAAAGCCTTCCAGTTTTTCCATCACTTCATTGTTGTTTCCATGGAAGCGGAATCACTATCCTCAGCAGGAGTCCATTTCAACTGCTGGCTTCCTGTTCTTGACTCTCTGTTCCTATGGAGACTGCCTAGAAAGCAGCAGAGATACCACAAGTTAAAAAAACAGTGGTTTGATCACATAATATGGTGTTAATTCTAGCTTTAATTAGGTGGTCCATTATCTTGGCATTTTTGACTCAAATTATTTTGGGAGACAAGTTGATATCTTTGAATAAAGCAAAATTTGAAGTTTCATTAAAGCTTATTCACACTGAATGAAAACACTAAATTGGCACAGTTTCTATTAGAATTGAGCCTTAGAGGAATAAAAAATTCTAAAATAGGGATTTAAATTAGGGCTTAAAAGACATAAGCTGAAATGAGAAGAGCCAATGAAAATGGGAATAACAGAGTCCATAAACAGCAAACTCAAAATCAAGGGCTGGTGTGTAGAAATATGGAATGTTTCTTATTTTTGTGGCAAACTTTATTCTCAAAATATGATATACTTAGGTGATTTTCATAGATTATATCTATTTTTCAACTGAGAAAAATACAAACCTTGGGTTTAGAAATTAAATACATTTTAAGGAGAGGCAGGAAGCATACTGATTATTTTAATTGAGGCGTCAGGGGTTAGAGTGTGCCTAGAAAGCAGCAGAGATACCAAAGGTTTAAAATAGATTGTTAGTAGATTGTTCCACAGTTAAAAAGCAGTAGAGAATTTTTTCCCTCACCAAAACCAGTTATATTTGTAAATTTCCCATGAAGGAGAGAAGAGATGGAATAGTAATGTAAAAGCAGTGAAAGGAAAGTTATTTAGCAAAATTACAATAACTTTATTGCAGTTTTTCTTTGAGGTCTGTGTTCATTCAGGGTTCTTTGCTTTGCATGTGATAAAAATCTATATTAGTACTACCTTACGCAAAGAAGGGCAGAAATGTAGATTCAATTGAAATCAGGGACCCCAGTCACGCTAGGATTTTTTCTTTCTTTCTCTCCTATCTGCTTCTTTCTGTCCAGTTCCTCCTTTCAGATTGGCTTTTGTGAGGAACTATGGCAGAAACCATTGGCAGACACTTAGGCTGCTGGCAGTTCCCACTCTTATTTCCAGTGTCAATAACAGAGAAGGCCTGATTGGCCCAGTTTGTGTTGGGCCAGTTCCTCTCTCCTCCAGCTGTGGCCAAGAGGGTGGGGTTCTGTGATTGGCTCAGCTTTCAACCCTTGGCTAACTAGTAGTGAGAGGGACTGAAATCTGAAACAAGATAGCAGTTTTCATTCAAAGCAGTTGTTGGTGAGTAAGTGCTGGTAGTGGGAGGTGGGGAGAGGAGTGGTGGAGCAGTATCCAGGGGAGGAGAAAGAGGCATTTCCCAGAAGAAGCAGGAGATACTATTCCAGGCAAAAATAAGAAGAGTTTTTGGGGAAAATGTCTGCTTTACTTTAGTAATTTAATTCACTTTAGTTCAGCAAACCAGTTAACATTATTTTGAAGGATTTAATTCTGAGAGAAAAATGAGGAGTGGAAACCTTTAAAATGTAGTGCTTCTTATAGTTTTGTCACTGTTGTAATAATACCTTTTATGTGTGTTGTCTCCTTTCATCTCCACAACCATTTGAGGTATATATTTCCATTTTAAGGAATGAGAAAATGTTCAGAGAATGAGATACCTTATCATTGGTCACATGACTGGTGAGAGGCAGAGCCAAAATTCAGATAACCAGGGTTTCTGGAATGCTATCCAGGGCACTTCCCACTATATGACACTTGCTTTTTTTATTGACTTCATTCAGATGATGTATTTGGTCGGTTATAAAAACAGTGCCATGTGTTAAGTGCTTTGATAAAAATGAGTCATGAAAAGTATGAAATATTATTTAGGAAAGGAACCTTAGAGATCATAAATAGTACAGTGGTTCTTAAAGTTTTTGACTTTCAGCTATGAAATGTTCACAGTCAAGTACCATATAAAATGAACAAAAGCACAGGATCATCCTGCTTTGGAGAGGGGAGAGCCCGGTGCTCCATGGCCTGGACCACCTCTCTTTTGAGGTCTTGACTTCTTGGAGGCCACTTTATTTTATTTTTATTAAAAAATATGTTCGCCGAGACCGGTTTGGCTCAGTGGATAGAGCGTCGGCCTGCGGACTGAAGGGTCCCAGGTTCGATTCCGGTCAAGGGCATGTACCTGGGTTGCGGGCACATCCCCAGTGGGAGATGTGCAGGAGGCAGCTGATCGATGTCTCTCTCTCATCGATGTTTCTGACTCTCTGTCTCTCTCCCTTCCTCTCTGTAAAAAATCAATAAAATATATTTTAAAAAAATAAGTTCTATTGATTTTTTACAGAGAGGAAGGGAGTGGGATAGAGAGTTAGGAACATTTATGAGAGAGAAATATCGATCAGCTGCTTCCTGCACACCTCCTGCTGGAGATGTGCCCGCAACCAAGGTACATACCCCTGACTGGAATTGAACCCAGGACCTCTCAGTCTGCAGGCCGATGCTCTATCCGCTGAGCCAAACTGGTTAGGGCTTGGAGGCCACTTTAAAAACCTTTTGTTTAAGGAAACAGAGAGCCAGACAGGGTAAATAAATGTCTTGTCACTTTCAGATAATTATATATTACAGGGATTTAAATAATATTCTTGTTTTCATTTGTAAGGTGAGTGACAATTTGTTGTTAATGAAAAAACCACGAAGCTTATAAAAATCAATTAGAGTGAATTCAGAGTTACCCTAAATAATTGTATTCTTCAATTTGGTGGTACTTTTACAGCATGTCATATCCATATCATAGCTCTTATTAAACATCTGTGGCCCTTAATACTATTTGTTGAGTTAGACAACTGTCTGGGTAAGGCTAGTCTTATCTGCAGAGCTTTAAGGCTAGTCTTATCTGCAGAGCTTTTTTGTTTTGTTTTTTAAAAAAAAATATTTTATTGATTTTTTTATAGAGAGGAAGGGAGAGGGATAGAGAGTTAGAAACATCGATCAGCTGCTTCCTGCACACCCCCTACTGGGGATGTGCCCGCAACCAAGGTACTTGCTCTTGACTGGAATCAAACCTGGGACCCTTCAGTCCGCAGGCCGATGCTCTATCCACTTAGCCAAACCAGTTAGGGCTGCAGAGCTTTTTTATACTACATTTCTCATATCTACTATTATAAAATATGTTGAATTCTCTATATACATATTTCAATAGGAGAATTTCACAATTTGGATAAATAAAATGCATGTAGGTAATATTTAGACCTTGCTCAGGAATATAAAGTACAGCATAGAGAATATCTATACTAATAAAAGCCTATGTGGTCATCACGCCTTCATGCTGTAACAATCCATCACCAGGAGGCTGTGTGCGCAGTGGGCGTGTGTGGGTGGGTGGGGACTTGATGTGTGTATGGCATGGAGGCGGGTCCTATGGCTCCGTGAGGCGACGCCAGGGGGTTGTGCGGCTCCATGCAGAGCCGCTGGGGCGGGTCCCGGTGGGTCCATATGGTGATGCCAGGGGCGCAACTCCTTGCTCCGGCCTACCTCTTTGGGGCAATCCATTGAGGAGTCCCGGACGAGTGAGCGGGGCCTATCTCTTTGGGGACATCGATTGTGGGGCTTCTGCACTTTGAGAGGGCACAGGCCAGGCTTGGGAACTGCCCCCCCCCGCCCCCCGCCCCACCCATCCCTGTGTGCACAAATTTTGTGCACTGGGCCTCTAGTAGTCAAAAATGTAATAAATATATATGGTGTCAGGTGGCTACTAGACTTATTAGGGGATCCTTCCTGAACTGTATATATGTTTAACTACTATGCTAGAAACCTGAAATGAGTGTAAAATAATATTGAATGCCAACTGTAATTGAAAAATATTTAGACCTTGCTGATATTAATAACTTTGATTATTCCATTCCAGTTTTGAAATTCTCTTTTCAGTTAGAAATGTGAAGAAGTGGTACAGTGGATAATGGGAAGTTAATCTTCAAATTAGATAAATAAGAGTTTATTTATTTTTTTCCCTGACCTGAGTTTTGTTTCCTCCTTTTAGGAGAGTCAAGCCCTACCCGGCGAGAAGCTGTGAAGAGAAGAACAGCAGAGTATCTCATGCGAGCAGAGAGCCTCTCTAGCTTTCATAGAAAACCTCAATTTGATGAAGTAGCTCAGGTATGTCTTAGGTTTCATTTGCATTTTCTTTAGCCATTTTTGCTGTCTTGTCTCTCACTTTATTTCTATTTAGAGAGTTTGAGAATTTTGGTCTTTGGAATTTTATCAATAATTTTAAGTTATTGGTGAAAGAAAAGCATTAAAGCACCAAAAATAGAATAAAATGGGACTTGCTTTCTCTTTCTTTCTTGGTCCTTTTTTCTTATTCTACTCCTAATAATCTAATTTATACTGAATTTTATTTGAATTTTTTAAAGTTAGATTATGATCCTCAATTTCTGTAAAGTTTTTATTGCTTCATGCTAAAGCTAACCATTTAAGCATAAGTCCTATAAGTAGCTGCTATCAATCACCTAGAATTGTAAAGGTATAATTCCAACGATGATGTTTAGATTACGTAGGACTACCTTTAGTCATGTCTCAAAAGCAGGTGAATGAAACATTAGAAACATTGTGGTTTAATATGATTGTTTTTATATCCTATCTATCTGTTTTGGCACATTTCTGGAAAAAATTGTTATTTCTTTCTTTATATTAAACCAACTTTTTAAAAAAATGCAATTTAAGAATCATCTTTTGAGATGGGAGAAAGTATTTATTTTCTCAATTGATCTAAGAGGCAGGCAGGCTTGTAAGGATCTCAGCTTTCCATTTGAAGCCATGAGGAATGGACAAGCTACTTAACCACCTCGTAGCTTCAGTCACTACATATGAATAATGAGGATCAGATAATTCCTTGCTGGGTTCTTGTTAGGATTAAATGAATTTGAGAAAATCACTAAAAAAAAATGAACACACACACACACACACACAAATCAAGTGTCCACCTTGTAAAAAGACCAGCCCCTATAAGCCAAACTTAAGACTAGATTAATGAGTCTTTACCTTATTTTTTATCTCTCCTTGTATACTGCTTTATAACTCTTCACTGTTGAATTGTATCTTTTTAAAATGAAATATTTATTTAAAGATTACTTTGAATTTAATTCTTACTGTCTATGTGGCTGTCACCCCCCCCTCCCCCCAGGTGTGCATTCCTAATGTATACATTCTCAACTCTATTTTGGGGGACATTGATAAAAATGTTAAATAGAATGGGTTCTTATCAACTTACTTGTTTTATTAAATCACCTTGTATATAAATATTCTAAAAGTTTTAGGGAGTCAAAATTATCAGTTCTTTCCATTAACAGTAACTTTGAATAGTCTAACTATACTTATTTATTCAAATTCCCTATTTGTGCATCCCCTGTTATAATTGCTTATAATCACTTTTGTGAGCAATAATTTATTAGGAAAAGAAACATAAAGCTAATTGTATAGCTTTTGACTTAGAGAAAGGAACCATGAAGTATATCAGTCAGAATTTCCCTTCAAGCATAACTCTTAATGAAACTAAAGAGGTATAATATAGGAAAGTTGATTATATTGTTATATATTAATTCACTAGGCATCTGTTAAGACTGTGTGTATATACAAAAACTAGATATATTCTGGAGTTATAGAAAAGATGATGACAGTCTCTGCTCTTGCAAACCCTGTAGCATAATTGAGGACCCAAAATATGCACCTAATTCAGGAAATAAAAGAGAGAATGGTAAGAGCCCTGCAGAATAATGGGAGTTTGGATCAGAAAGGGTAAAGAGGGTGCCACATTTGATATACTAGGATTTTTTTTAGCTTTTAGGCAAGAAGACTAGAGGAGAGGTTTTCTTGCTAGAGCAAGATGTTTTTCTTTTAGAGTAAGCAATTGCTTTTCATTTTCATTTGTATTTTATTCTATTAAACCTGGACCTTACTTAGGTCAGGGACATGTTTGATTATTTTCTTATCTAAAATTGAACTTAAATGTCTTCTAGAGGTTTTTTATTAGCTTGGTGAATTCATTATTTGTCTCCATTTACTTTCTTTGGGCGTCAGTTTCAATGAACACAATGAGAGGACTAGTATAAATGATTTCCTAGGCCCGTTTAACTCTTGAGTTCTGTGCAAAACAGATATTCTCTTTTGAATCCATGTGTAAACATTCCTTTCCAGTCTGGTTGATTAAGAAAATAAAGGAATCCTTTCCAGTTTTAAATGTTTTGTTGATTGCTGTTTTCCCCTTTGGTCTAGGTAGGTCATGACTCATTCCACCTGAGTTTTCTGTGGTAATCTAAGCTTTTTGCTTTATTGAATTTATTTATGAGACTCTTTGGTGGTAAATACAGAAGCTCTGAATTTCCCCAGTCATTGTTGATAGCATTCTTTTCAAAAAAGGATAGAAAGGAGCAAAAGCACTTTCCTTTTTTTCTTCTTCTTCATTACTAAAAGGCCCCAAGAAAAGTACAGGTTTCAGAATAAAAAGAAATGATCTTTGTTTGAAGTAAAGGTGAAATCTTAACTGAAGGAGACAGATATCTTTTTTTAAACTTTAAAAAATTAAATTGTAGATAACTTTGAATGCTTTAAGAATTAATATTAAAAGGGGATTTCTCTGGAAAAGGCTGGATATAGCTTTTTTTCGCTATATTTAGCTCTAGGAATTTTAAACTCAAGATCAATGAAATTTAGAAAAAATAAGTAATCTAAATTTAGGACATCAAAGACGGTGTGGTTTCTAAAGTGTAAGTACATTTTTTTGTTATGCATTTACAAGGTGTGAGTGAAAATACGTAGAATGTATGCCTTTCCTGATTAGTTTGTAGATTTTGAATATAATTGCTATAATATTAAAAATAGTTTTCTGTTGTGCATTTTGTTTGCTGGTATTATTGGTATGTCTCAATTCTTTAGAAAAAAGTATTTTAAGATGAGTTTGTATCAACCTTAGTTAAAAATGGGAAAGCAGAGCAGGGGCATTCCAGATCAGGAATAGGACTGCAATTAAAAGCTCTGGTATAGTTATACAATGAAATACTATATAGCCATAAAAAAGAAGGAGATCTTACCCTTTGAGACAGCATGGAGGGACCTGGAGAGTATTATGCTAAGTAGAATAAGCCAGCCAGAGAAAGACAAGTATCACATGATCTCACTTATATGTGGAATCTAATGAACAAAATAAACTGAGAACAAAATAGATCCAGAGACATAGAAGCATGGAACAGACTGACCAATCTCAGAGTGAAGGGGGGTGGATGGGTGCCTAAATACATCCTGCATATCAGATATTTACATTATGATTCATAACAGTAGCAAAATTACAGTTACGAAGTAACAACAAAAATAATTTTATGGTTGGGGGTCACCACAACATCAGAAACTGTATTAAAGGGTCACAGCATTAGGAAGGTTGAGAACCACTGACCTAGATGCATATATGTACAACCCATAGACACAGAAAAGAGTGCAGTAGGGTTGGCGGTGGGTGGGTGCGACATCTGTAATACTTTCAACAATAAAGGTAAATTTTTAAACAAGTAAAAAGATGCTTGAAATGTGATTTAAGAGAGTCTTAGGAGGCTGGGTATTGAAGGTTAATAGGTTCCTAATGAAGGTCTTGGCAAAGCCAAAAATCTACAGGTGAAGCCAAGTTCAGAAACTATGTAGTACTATGTAGTTAGCTATCAGGGTTCGGAGTGTGGGTTTTGGGTAAATTCTTTACAGTGTTTTCCTTTTGCCCTTGATTATTTATTTCCTCCCAAGTAATGGTGATTTATTCTCAGGTGATTTAAGAAGGAGTAGCTAATCCTACTTCAAACATGGTGCTGGACCTGTAGCATCACATCATCTGGGACCTTGTTGGAAATGCAGAATCTTAGGGTCCCCCAGCCTAAGTGAATCAGAATCTCCATTTTAACATGGTCCTCAGGCGATGTGCATACAGATTAAAGTTTGAGAAGTATAATACTAGCAAATTGGTAAGAATAGATACAGATCACATTGAGAACAGGGAATATTATCAAGTGAAAAAGACGATGGGTAGGATAAATAGCAACTTAAAAAACCCCATGAAACAAAAAGAAAGGTAAGCTTCACTTAGCCATTTAGAGAATGTAGAACAGGAACAGTAAGTAGGTTTTACTAGTGTGCTAACTCTAATCCAGGTTGGTGGCTGCCTAGGAGCACTGTATGTATTGTGAGACCGAGTGTGGGATTAACAGCGATATCTGCCATGGGCTTGAGCACTTGCTGTATTTGGTTTTGAAGACTGCTGGATCATCAATATTCTTGCCTTTCTCTGCCCCCATCCTTGACCCCTCTGTATTTAGTTTTGGTGTAGATGAATGCAACTACTACTTGCTTCTCTAGGCATCTTCTGCTACAGTAACTAATACATATAACTGAAAATTCTACTTTTATTTATTAAGGAAATCAGCCATGCTGCCTAGAAATACATTGATTTCTCCCCACCCCCTTAACTTTGGCTGCAGTTCCCCCCATGTCATGCATTGTTTTATAAGTAAGATTTAAACCCCTCTTATCTGTTACCTAGTTTTGTCATTTTGGACAAATTGCTTCACCTTGCTGCTTCCCATATTAAAAAAAGAGACTATTGGACTTGATCTCTGTCTTTTTCTGTTCTTAAAATTCTATGGATTTATGTTTCATTTTGCCATCTGAAAAAAGGAATAGATCCATAGGGATTCTACCCAATTTAAACACTGCATATAAAAAATATAGGATTTTTTATTGATGATTTTATTTCATGATCTTTCTTTGTTCATTTCTTTGATCTTAAAGTTTTATAGATGGTTAAAGTAGAAAGAGAACTTTAATGATCACTTTATCTTTGGTCTTCCGCCATTACAATTTCACCATTCCTGTCTTTGCAGAAGTAACCTTATTAAATCACTATTTTTATTGAGTTGTTTCTCATACTAAAACTTGTTTTCTAGACTCTGGAGAATATAGTTTTGACTTTTCTTCCTGGTATTCAAGGCCTGTGAAAACTGACTGACCCGATCCTACTGTGTAATTTTATGTTCCTCTGTTCTACAATTTGACACCCCCCCCCCCCCCCCCAACCAGGCCAGTTTCCTTCCAATCCTATATGTAATACCCTTTTCCTAACCTAATTTCTACATAGCATTTAAAATCACCTTTAGTTCTGCTTCTATCTGTGACCAGTTTATCATACACTAATAGTGCCTGTCGCTATTGTCTTGTATTTTACAAAAAGGTTTTATTGTTATTTAACTTTTCATGTATTTGGCTTATCTCCTCAAGTAAACTGTAAATTCTTGAAGCTAGCAACTGTGCCTTTTGATGATTTATATCCTTTTTAGTTATCATGTTCCTATTGCACACCAGTGATTATTTATTGGAAGGTGCAGGAGAGTTTTTGTAGTTTTCTATCTTTGCTGTTGAGATTGCTAAAGTGAACCAATAATTTTCTTTTGGAAACTGATAGATCCGATGACACCAATGAACAAGAAGGTACAAGTAGCCCTGGCCGGGTCACTCAATACTTAGAGTGTTGTCCCTATACACCAAGTCAGGGCACATACAAGAATCAACCAATGAATGCATAAATAAGTGGAACAATAAATCAATGTTTCTCTCTCTCCCCCTTTCTCTCTTCCTCTCTCTCTAAAATCAATAAGTAAAAATTAAAAAGAAAGAAGGTACAAGTAGGAGATGCAGATGTTGGATGCATTTGGCCATATTTTCAAAGACAAATGTAATAGATAAATTATTACTTATTCTTTTTCCCCCTATACATTTTCCTCAACATTTCTTTTACCAAAACTACAGCACTTTTATTTTTCCTCCCTCCCTCCCTCCCTCCTTCCTTCCTTTCTTTACCCAAGGATATGTTTATTGATTTCAGAGTGGGGGTTGGGGAGTGGAAAGGGAGAGAGAAACATCATCCATCTGAGAGAGAAACATCAATTGGTTGTCTCCCTCATGCACCTCTACCGAGGATCGAACCTGCAACCTTAGGTGTGTGCCCTGACCAGGAATTGAACTGGCTACCTTTTGGCATACTGGGATGATGTTCCAACCAACTGAGCTACCGGCCAGGGCCTTATTCTTTCTTGATAATGGAGGGGGAAATGAATTTTTAATTGTTAGACTATGTTGTGTGGTAGGAAGACTGCAAACTATAGAGTTGAGGGCTAGACTAGGATCTTCTATTGTTCTTTCTGACTGTAAACACTCAACCAGTCTGAGCTTCCCTTTATTTATCTATAAAATGGGGATTTAATAACTTCTTGTAAGTACTCCATTCAGGGCAGGGTGAGGGATAATGATGTAAATTAAGGTAGAAGAGACTATTTCTGTTATATGTCTATTAAAGTACCCTGCTAAATATTTTTGTATCCTTAAAAATTCATCTTGGATTTTAAGCTTCTTGGGGGGCAGAGATGTATCTGTTTTGTTTTTTTTAAATGTCCTCTAGCTCAGTACCTTTTGACATATTAAATAAGTATTTTTTGAAATGTATCTTAGAAGTATAAATTAAATCAATTTTAAACAATTATCCAGTACAATTGCTATTATTACCAACATTCTCAAGTTAGGTGTTTTTAAAAAGTTGTCTTTTTAAATTTTTTTAAATGTTTTTTTTATTGATTTTAGAAAGAGAGGAAGGGAGAGGGAGAGATAGATGTAAACATTGATGAGAAAGAAACATCAATCAGCTGCCTGCTGTACGCCTCCTACTGGGGATAGAGCCTGTAACCCAGGCAGGTGCCCTGACCAGGAATTTATTAACCAGTGACCTCTTGGTGCATGTCTTTTTTTAACATTACTTCTTCAGGCATATTCAAATTAGTATTTGCTTGCTGAGCCAAAAACAAACAAAAAGGAGAGCAGCCCAGCCAGCATGGCTCAGTGATTGAGTGTTGACCTATGAACCAGGAGGTCAGGGTTCGGTTCCTGGTCATGGCACATGCTCTGGTTGTGGGCTCGATCCCCAGGGTGGGGTGTGCAGGAGGCATCCTATCAGGGATTCTCTCTCATCTTTGATGTTTCTATCTCTCTCTCTCCCTCTTGTATCCTCTCTGAAATCAATAAAAATAAAATATATTTTTAAAAGAACACACAAAAGAAAACAAACAAAAAAAGACCGAGAGCGATTATAATTGCTGCTTTTAGAAAATTTGACAAGTACATTTTCTATTTGTAAATGACACCTAATTTATCTATGCAATCTCCTCTCTCTTGTTTTGCTCCTCTCTTCCTCCTTCCTCTCTATTCTGTTCTTCCTCTCTCCTTTCAACTAACATGCTAGGCATTGTGCATACAAAGATGAATAAGGCGTATTTCCTCTTCTCATGTAGCTTCCTGTCTGGTGATGTTGGTCAGTATAAGGACTTGAAGTACCAAGAATGATGTCTCAGTAACTATTAATCATGACAATTGATTTACCAGGATATTTATCTTCCACTCATGGGGGAAACATGTTTCCTGTATAGCCTAATAGATTTTTGATAACAAAAAAGTCTGCTCTGAGGATATAATAAAGCAAAACTTTGTGTCTCCTGTCATTCTTTGCAGCATCATCATTTTAATATAAGGATTAATATAGCATTGCTTTCTGGTTATAAATGCAAAATGGAAGTGTTTTTGGAGTTTATCTAATGTCTTACTTTACTGGTAGGGAAAAACTAAGGTCAATGGTTGGGAGGTTAGGGTTATTCTTTTATTGTACATAGTACTGATACATGCTTTTCTGTGTTCACTGACCTTTTTGGACTTTTTTGTAGCTAACAGATTAAGTTTTCCACATCACATATTTTCATATATTTAAAAAAAGTGTCTTTCTCCTGTAAATCATCTCTTTTTTTTAGCTTAAACAATTTTTTATTTCTAATAATTATTGCTTATATGATGGAGTTTTTAAATTTTTCATTATTATTGGCAATTCTTCTGGAACCTGCCAATCTCTCTTAAAATACATACCATGTATTTATAATATAACACTAATGGAGTGTAGTTTCATGAAGAGAGAGATGACTTGTGTGCCCTCACTCCCCAAGTTTATCTATTTTTCCATTGTTTTTAGTTCTCTATTCTAAATTACTCTTGAGCGGTCTGGGGTAAATATAAGGCTGTGATTAATTGTTGGCTCAGTTATCCAATTGTTATAAAGTTTCATTATAGTTGTACAGTTTTGAACTGAATTACTATGCTAGGAACTATCAACTCATTAATTTTTCTTTTTAAAATGTTATCATGATTTATTTACATGCAACTTTTTTCTTGCTTTTTCTTTTTGATTTTCTTTATTTTTTATTTTATTATTTTTTTAATTTTACATTACAGACAAACAGAAACTTCTTTCATCTTTCCATTCTCTGATTTATGATAAATTTAGTTTCCTTTGGCCTGGCATTTGCTTCAGCAGGCAGTCTTTCTTCAAGTACCTCCCTGATTGATGTGTAATCTTTGATATCTTCCATTAGCCTCCAGGATCACTAAGTTCAAGGCCCCCTTGGAACCTAAGGAGCCCTGCCGAGGAGCTGAAGGCCTTCAGAGTCCTTGGGGTGATTGACAAGGTAATTCTTCAGTGCCTCTTCAAGAGTTCAGTCATAAATCGACTGCATGCTGACATTATGTCTTTGAAGCTTTGGATCTTAAGGATATGAAACAAAAGGAGAAAATGACTCAAATGCATCTGCACTTTAAAATAACAAAAGCAGAAGAGAAAAAGCTTTTATCTAAGCAATTCATGTAAGGTCATGCAAAATATATGGGAGCTAAAGGAGAAGGTGCATATTTGTTGGCATTCAGTGCAGTAGGGGTTTGGTTTTTTAAACCTGTTATAGCAGGGTAAAGATACACTTTGATAGTTACAAAAACTTGGGAGTCAGTAGTTATTCACATTAACTGGTGTAGTCAATACAATTAGTCAAAAAGAAAAATGGCATTCTCCTAATTACTATTTATTGAGCACCTACTATGTGTCAGACCATATCTTAGGCATTTTATACAAAAGAAATTACTTAATCATTTTCACAATTCTGTTATTTACATCTTGGTGAGAAAATGATGTTTAAAAGAGGTTAAGTAACTTGCCCAAAGATCACATAGCTAATTTAGGGTAATGCAGAATTCAAACCTAGATCTTTGTGAGTTAAAAAGCTGTGCTTTTTTCTAATACACTCAACCCCCCTCTACACACACACACACACACACACACACACACACACACACACTTTTATATTGGGAACAAAAATACTAAGATAACAGATATCTGCTACGGAGTTTCCCCAATTTGGTATCATCTCAGATATGCCAAACACGTCCAGTACTGGGCCTCTTAGAGAATTTAAAACTGTAATTTAAAAACTATACATAATAAGCTATGTTTTAAATATATTTGATCAACCATTACTTTTACCTTTCAAAGTCAAAGAAAATGCCTTAGTTAATGTTAAGGTGTACATTAATTTAAATCTTTTTTACATTAACCACCTTTTATGAAGCACCTTAGTGATCATTTGTAAGTTACTGAGTACTTCTTGTCTTCTAAAGTATGCATGTGATTCCATGCTAAAACCAAGCAATATGCAGTATATTGCAGGTAATTTAGACAGTAATTTATAGCTTGAGGTATTCCAAAAGGAACATTAGGTTGGATATTACATGAAGCTCTCAGTGTCTTATTAAATTCTTACAAGCATCATTTTTCTCAAATTCATATGACTGAATTTTGAACTTGAAGAATTCTAAGCAGTAAGATTTTGGAGGCTGAAATGATGCCTTAACCATGTTTTCCCTTGCTTTTCAGAACATTCAGTTTGAGAGTACAGAGAGGCAAAATAGGAATTGAGTAGTTTCCTGGTTCTTGGATTTCTGTTCATGGAAATAAACTTTTTTGATGTACAGTGTCTGCTTCCTCTTAGACTTGTTTATTTTGATGAAGTGTGTCCTTTCATTGCTATGCTTTAATTATGAGTAAGTCACCTGATTTATTCAATTTAGAACTTTTGACAATGGAGGAATTCCTAAGTTTTTGCTGAGGCATAATTTGTTACTGTCTTTATTCTGTTAACCTGTGTTTGGTGTTTAGAAGCTGACATTTAACTTTCTTAAGTAGAGATAAGGAAGTATGTATGGGAATTAAATAAGCTTTTTATTATTATTTTAAATTTTTATTTATTGATTTTAGAGAAAGAGAGGGAGAAGGAGAAAGGGAGAGAGGGAGACAGATTGAGACAGAGATAGACTGAGAGAGACACACACAGAGAGACAGAGACATTGATTTTGTTGTCCCACTTATTTGTGAATTCATTGGTTGATTCTGGGAGTCATACCTGCAGTCTTGGTGTATCAGGATGGCTCTCTAACCAACTGAGTACCCGGCCAGGGCTGGGAATTAAATAAGTTTTGCAAGTAATCTTTTAAAATGTGTAACATAGTCTCTACTTTGCAAGGGCATCAATGGGTAAACTTTAAACAATTTGAATTTTTAAAAAATATAAATTCCTATCAGTTGTACTGAGAAATACCTAAATTTGGATTTTACAAACTTGAAGTTTGGAAGAGAAGTATTGAATAAATTCAAACGGCTAAAAAATACATAGGATATGGCAATCTAGCCCGTACAGAACATAGTTTCTCTGATTCTGTTTCATTATAGTATTTGTTCTTTATGAGTTATTTTGAGTGTTATTGTCTATTAACTTAGGAAAATAAAATTTCCCTAGGGTAGGAGTTTATAAACTTTTATATAGAAAGTAGATAAAACAGATTACTATATAGACCTTAAGTTCTTGAGAACAAGATTTTGTCTTTCTTGTTCACATCCGTATTCTCAACACTTATAAGCATGCCTGGAACATAATGGACACTCAATAAATACTTAGTGAATTGAAACTTAGCAATATGCAGTATATTGCAGGTAATTTAGACAGTAATTTATAGCTTGAGGTATTCCAAAAGGAACATTAGATTGGATATTACATGAAGCTCTCAGTGTCTTATTAAATTCTTACAAGCATCATTTTTTGGGAGATAATGACCTGCTGGCTTAGGCCTCCTCCTGGGTGGCAGAGGGCAGGCCCAATCCCTAGGTGCAGCCCCTGGTTGGGCTCAGAGCAGGGCTGATTGGGGAGTTGGGGCGCTGCCCCCTGTCATGCACAGAGCAGGGTGGATTGGGAGGTTGCGATGCCACCCTCAGTCATGCTCAGGGTAGGGCCGATTGGGGGCTTGGGGCACCGCCCCCGTCACACTCAAGGCAGGGTCGATGGGGAGGTTGCAGCGCCAACCCCTGTCATTCACAGAGCAAGGCCAATCAGGGTTGGGGTGCTACCCCTGTCACGCACAGCGCAGGGCCCATCAGGGGGGTTGGGGCTCCTTACCCTGTCAGGCACAAAGCAAGGTCAATCAGGGGTTGGGGAGCTCCCCCCTGTCACGCACAGAGTAGGGGCGATAGGGGAGGTGGGGCACCGCCCCCTGTCACACACAGAGCAGGGCGGATCAGGGAGTTGGGCGCTGCCCTTTATCACCCACAGAGCAGGGTGATCAGGGGGGTTGGGGCGCCGCCACGGTCACACTCGGGGCAGGGCTGATGGGGAGGTTATGGCTCTACCCCATCACACACAGGGCAGGGCCCGTGGGGGAGGTGAGGGGGTTGGGGCGCTGCACCCTGTCACACACAGAGCCACAGGGTGATCAGGGGGTTGGGGAGCTACCCCCTATCAGGCACAGAGACGGGCTGATCAGGGGGTTGGGGCGCCTTCCCCTGTCACGAACAGAGCAGGGCGGATAGGGAGGTTGTGGCCCCGCCCCTGTCACACACAGAGTCCCAGGGCGATCAGGGGTTTTGGGCGCTGCCCCCTGTCACGCTGATCCCGGTGCCGGGAGGCCTCGTGGCTCCGCTGATCTCGGTGCTGGGAGGCCTTGCAGCTTCA
>NW_006297152.1:501788-525008 GCF_000327345.1 Myotis davidii
TTTTTTCTTCAAAATGTCCAGGTTTCTATAGAAAATTATTGAGAAAAGACAGTCCACTGATACCAACAGTGAGATGACAGAGATGTTAGTTATCTCACAGGATTTACAAAAGCCATCATAAAAATACTTCAGAGAGCAATTGCAGACAAACATAACACAAAATAGAAAGTCTCAGCAAAGAAACAGAAGGTGTAAAGAAAAACCAAATGAAGATTTTAGAACCAAAAAATACAATAAGGGGGCCGAAAAACTCTCAATGGGCTCAATAGCAGAATGGATAGGACAGAGAAACAACAGTGCATTTGAATATAGAACAATAGAAACTACCCAATCTGAATAGAGAAATAGACTGTGGGGGAAATAAACAGAGACACAGGAACCTATGAGGCTAAAATCAGCAGTTCTAACACTCATGTCATTGGGGTTGCAGATAAAGAGGGGGAGCTAAGAAGTATTTGAAGAAATGTGGCGAGACATAATCCTACAGATTCAAGAAGTGAATCTCAAACAGGATAATACAAACAAATCCATGGCAAGGCACACATCATAGTCCAACTTCTAAAAAGTGAAGACGGGAAAATTTGAAAGCAGCAAAAGAGAAGCACTTACAGAGGAAAAATAGTTTGAATGACAGTGGATTTCTCATTAGAAGCCATCAATGCTTTAAGGATGGTACACCATTTTTTAAGTGCTGAAAACAATGGCACTGGAAAGATCCTTAACTATCCCCTCCTGGGGATCTAGTGCCAGCAGCATTTTGGGAGCTCACAGGGAGAAGGGGGATGTCCTCACCTATTCGGCCTGCAGGTTTTCATACAATGCTCCTGTTTTCAGTATAAACAGTTCCACCTTCAGCTGTCCGGTTTCTGATTCCATGTCTCTAGTCTTCTGCTGGGGAGGAGAGGGCAGCTGCGGGCTGCCTGTGCAGCGGCCTAGAGTGTGTAGACTTTTCCCCAGTCCTCTTGTTTTCAGGAGATACCTGGTACCCCTCATTTCTGGAATTCTGCAGGAAGAATTGGTTTGCCTTTTGTTGTTGTTTTCACCTGCAGACATTTGGCATCTGTTTTCTGTCTACTAAAATTTTGCCCTCTTTTTTACATCTCTCTTGTTTACAGTCACTCTACGTCTTTTAAAATCTGTTTACTGTTATTCAGTGGGGTTTCTATGGGAGATTGTGATCTATATTTAAGAGAATGTTAAATTTAACACATTATATAGTCCTCTCAGCTTCATGGCATCCATAATTTTGGTCACATGTCTTTGTTGATCTTTTTCAAGTTGTTAATTTTTTAAAATCAAATAGTACAAAGAGTCCTGTAGGTAATTTATGGCCAGAATAATTATTTCAAGTTGACCCACCACCCTCTGGGTATTGCTAGTTACATCGAACCCATCTTTCCTTCAACTGGGTTTCAAATTAAAATGTAGGCATCCCAAACTCTTTCTAAGGTAAAGATGTACACTATTTTCTTACTCCCCTTTAAAGATGTACTATTGTTTTCCTCTAGTCTTATTTTTCTCCAGTTCATCATCAACACTGCTAGAGGATAATTTATAACAATTAATTTAAAGTGATCTTTCTAAAACTAATAACCCTTTTGCTTACAATTCTTAATACCGTCACATAGTTTTTAGGGTAAAGTTTAAGCTTTTTAGCTAAGCCTATTGAGACCTTTGATTCTCAGTGTGTTTCTTCCTCCCCTTTTCCCAGACACCACAGCGTGCTCTCTGGCCACAGTCCTGTTGAACCCATCAGGTATGCAAGGCATCATGTTTAACACATGATGTCCCCCTCTGCCTGGAGTGACTTTTCCTTCTCTTCCTCACTTAATTTCTTCTCATTCTTAATTGTTGTCTTCTCTTGGAAGACTTCTTTGTTTTCTGATTTAAATATCTCTTGCTGTGTTCTTTTTTTGTTGTTAATCTTCACACGAAGATATTTTTCTATTGATTTTTAGGGAGAGTTAGAAGAGAGAGGGAGGGAAAGACAGAGAAACATCGATGTGAGAAAAATACATCTATTGGTTGCCTCCTGCCCTGACCAGAGCCTGAGTCAGGGAGGAGCCTGCAACCAAGGTACATGCCCTTGATCAGAATCAAACCCTTTGGTCTGCAGGCCGACGCTCTATCCACTGGGCCAAACAGGCTAGGGCTTTTGCTGTGTTCTTTTAATACCTTGAACTTATGTGTGATAGCATTCATCCATATTGTATGGAATTTTTTTCAGTTGCAATGTATTTTGTATTTGTATGGTAGTTTTTGACATTTCTATGCCTCCTACAGTAAGCCTTCATATCCCTCAAGTGATCAGGCATTTTTCTTCTTCTTGTTAAAAAATGAACATTTTTATTTTGGCACTGTGTTTACAGACATCTGTTAGACAGAATAGATAGTCTAAATCCTGTGCTCAAGATACATGTTTTTGGAGAATACGTCTCAACATATCAAACAGCAGCTTAGTGACTACATCTTATTTAATTTTGGATTCTTGGCATTAGCATAGAGATTTTCAAATAGCAGATACTCAATATACAAGTTTTGAAACCTTTTATTCTAATTTGCCTGCCTCCTCACCATTTCTCTGCATGTCTTTTCCATGTCTGTTTTCTCATTCATTCATTCAGCAAATATTTATTGAACTTCTGTGTGTTGGGTATTAGCCACTGGGGATATAATGGTGAATAAAAAACACACCTAATCTCTGCCCTCTCAGAGTTTATAATTGAGTGGGAAATAGAAATGAACTGACAGTTACAATACGGCATGAAAGTGCTTTGGGTGAAGGGAAAGTGTACACTAGGGTATTGTGGGAACATACAGGAGGGGCACCTAGCTCGGGCTCTCCAGAGGCTTCCTAGAATAAGCAAAGCAAGGAAAGGAGGGGTGAGTATGACTTAGGTTATAGAAGAGTGTAAAGGGGTTGCTCTCTTGCTAGCTTCTTCAGCTTTTTCAGTTCTTCCTTCTTGGCCACTTATGTTTAGTCTATTCTTCAAGACAGCTGAAAGCTTGCCTCCTCCATAACTAATACCTACCCATCTTTTCTTTCTTTGAATTAAGTTTAGCATTCAATTATGTATTATTTTCACTTGTATAATTTTAGTTGCCTTAAATATATTGTTAACTTGTCCTGAAAGGCAGGAACTATATCTTCTATTCCTTTTTATTTTCTCTGATAATGCCTAACTGAATACAGTGCTGTCCATGCAATAAGGATTCAATAAATGCTTGCTGAATAGTTGTAAAGGGAACAAAAAGAGAGACAATATATGGGTTTTAAGATTTCAAATACTCAGTGAGTCTGCACCTCAAAATATACTACACCAGCAGGATCAGAGCAAGAGGGTAGGTTGAATGGACAATTGTCAAAATGTTCCTCCACCTCCCCTTTCACCTTCTCTCACAGTGCACACCCGTAGATTGTTGGCAGAGTACTTTGTTGCAGTCAGTGAAATTGCCAGTTTGAGAATGAGCGTTGTGCCTTGTGTTACATATATGCTTTCAAATATTTTGGAATTTTTTAGAACATGAACACATTGTATTTTTATACTAAATAAATTTTCCAGGTCATCTTAAAACATTGTTCAGTTTTAATTCATAACAGAAGTTCAGCTCCATCTGCTATGAAAGTACAAAACTCATTAAAAACATTTAAAAGTAATAGCTTCCTTGCCCTCGAGGCATTTTCTTCTGAATTGCAGTCAGGCTACCTTTGACGTTGGCAACTTAGTTGGATATGTATTGATTGACTTGGAGATGTAGCCTCTGTGTCCATTATCATTAAAAGGTAGCATTTATTAACTGAGTATACACTGCGCTACTTCTGAACACTGTATAAAAACTATGTAGACATACTTGCTGCTTTTTAGGGATTTATGTTTTCAGGACCTATGAACAATTCAAGTATATTTATAGAACACACCTAGCAGCAGAATAAAACCAGGATATGAATAGACTTAGTTTGTATCAGCACTAGAGTATTAGGTTTTTTCTAGCAAATGCAAGTAAGAAGAGATCTAAAGCTAAATACAATAGACTATACTTTTAATTGAATTAATTTTCATCTAAATTCAAGTCATTAAGATTTTTAAAAATTAATTTTAGAGAGAGAGGAAGGGAGAGGGAGAGAGCGAAACATCCATCAGCTGCTTCCTGCCTGCCCCCTACCAGGGATCAAGCTTGCAACTCTGGCATGTGCCCTGAGAATCCAGCTGAGAACCATTTGGTGTCGGGCTATGCCCAACCAACTGAGTTTAACCTCTCTTTAGCATAATCTCTCTGTGGCCTTGGGCAAGTCGCTTCACAGAAACCGAAAAGATAGCCAAAATGAGAATGATGAAGGTGTAGAGAGGTAACTTTTAAAGCCTTTGGATCTGAGAAGAGGATGTTTTCCTAGCTCTTCAGCATTTCTATTTTAAACCCAATTGTTTCTGCCTTATATTCTGCCTTCTGCTATGTTTATATCGTTTTCTTACAAAGACACACCATGTCCTTTCGAAGCGGGTTTTATGAAGTAATAGGTGTATAGGCCTAGGATTTGAAAATTATACAAAATAAAATTTTCTTTTTTGGGGGGGTATGTATATAAAAGACATTTCAGTGTTGGCTTTATTGTTCACTAAATCATTAACCTCACATCCTAGTATGAGACATCATTGATATTGATGGCTTACATTTATTGACACTGACTAATAGGAATATAAGAAATTCTTAAATTCGTGTTTGTGGCTGAAATAATTACTTCTTGGGCTGTTTTTCTGGCGTATACAGGTATTTTGTATTGTTGTAGGGCAAGGCCTACATTTAGCTATTTGCCTAAAGATGAATAATGCAGAGGTTTGGCCGATTTTTAGATGGGAAGTAGAGAAACATTTTTAAAATCTCTTTTCTTTTCTGATCCTGATATTAGTCTGTCAAAGAAAACAAACTTTGCCAATCATATTTCAATGTGCTTTGGAGAAATGAAACAATGTAGGCGTTGAATTTTGAGTAAATTACTTACATTAGCAAGTTTGTTTTAGTACCATCAAAATATACTTCTTTTCCTAATCGTAGAATTCATAATATAATGTTTATAATATATCTTAGGACATATACTGTAGTAGCATTTAATCGTAGTTATCACAGTGAAAAATTATGATCGTTAAAAAGTCATCATAGTGCCCTCACCGGTTTGACTCAGTGGATAGAGTGTCAGCCTGCGGACTGAAGGGTCCCAGGTTCGATTCCGGTCAAGGGCATGTACCTTGCTTGCGGGCACATCCCCAGTAGGGAGTGTGCAGGAGGCAGCTGATTGATGTTTCTCTCCTATCGATGTTTCTAACTCTCTATCCCTCTCCCTTCCTCTATGTAAAAAATCAATAAAAATATTTTAAAAAGATCATAGGTATTATTGAATTTACTAAGTATACAAAGGTATAAATTGAGTTCACGTGGGGTACACACACACAGTACACATTGTATTATGTTATAGAAACCATCCCTGGTTGCATACAGCAGTATATGATTGCATTCCATTTAAACAGAGGACAGGACAAATGGGATTCATTGGCAGTTCTTATGGTACATGAATGCTTAATAATGCCCTAATTTTAAATTAATTAGTAACAAATTCCCTGTGGAACTTTTGAAGAACTTTAAAAAATCTGGATTTAGATTAGAATTATGCAAATTAAATGCATCTGTTGCCATTATCAAACCAAGAATAAAAAGATGCTTTTTGGCCATAACCGGTTTGGCTCAGTGGATAGAGTGTCGGCCTGCAGACTGAAGGGTTCCGGGTTCGATTCCGGTCAAGGGCATGTATCCTGGTTGAAGGCACATCCCCAGTGGGAGATGTGCAGGAGGCAGCTGATCGATGTTTCTCTCTCATCGATGTTTCTAACTATCTCTCTCTCCCTTCCTCTCTGTAAAAAATCAGTAAAACATATTTTAAAAAAAGATGCTTTTTGCATTATTTTCTAAAAATTTATTTTCCATAATGATTTTCTTTTAGCTGCATTTAAAATATTGAAGAAAAAGCAGAAAGCAAAGCACCAGCCTGGTAGCTCAGTTGGTTAGAGTATTGTCCCTAAACGCCAAGGTTGTGGGTTCATCCCCGGCCAGGCACGTGCGAGAGTCAACCAAAGAATGCATAACCAAGTGGAACAACAAATTGATGTTTCTCTCTCCCTTTCTCTCTCTCTCTCTTTCTCTCAAATTAATAAATTAAAAATGAAAAAATTTATTTAAAAAAGCAGAAAGCAAAGATGAAGGATAAGAAAATTCCATATTAGTAAATTTCTTTCAAGGTAATTATATGCCAGTTATTCAGTATCATAATTGAATATAGCCAGATTGAGATGCTCTTTTTTAAAAATATTTTAAAACACATCACAGTATTTTGTTTCTATATGAGGTATTGTGGTAAATGTGATCATTACCATAAATAAATGGTTTTTTGAATAGGCAGAAATCAGGATTTTTAATTGGCATTTTGTGGATTTTATAAAACCTCTTCTCAAAGTACATTTTCCTTTGGTAACATTTGGATTGTGGGTGTGATGGTAACAGAAAACAAGCTTTTCAAAACAAAGTGTCTTATGACTACATAAAAACATATAAATTGTTATCCATAGACAGACTGATTAAAAAAACCTTACATTTTATGTTTTATTTTACTCATTGTATACTTATTTTGAATAAAATCAGAGGGGATTTTAAATGTGACCAGATCCCCTCCCTTTTTTTAAAGAGAACAGTCATCACATTTACTTAATTTACTTAAGTAAATTCCATTAGAAGTAGTATTTCTCTTGTCTTTTTTTGTAGCCGTTGGAGTCCCCTGTGACCTTGGGTACATATTCTAAGGGTTCCTGATGTTGTGTATTTCCTGGTAGCTTGCCTGTTGCCTGCCTCTGGGTCCATCATCCCCCTTACACTGACTTAGGCAGTATTTCCTCAGTCTCTTATCTTGGGGCTTTGATGCATCTGTTCTGAAGGTGGCCACAGTGACTTTGGGTAGCAGCAGATGGCAAACCTTCAGGCTGCCACCGGCTATACTGGTGTTTAGTTGGAAAGTTAACGTTTGATGAAGAATCAGTAGTGCATATGAAAGAGCTTTCACTGCTGAAATATCTTTTAATTAAAAAATTAGCATACTAAAACCTTTGCACATGTCTGGGCATTTAAAGAAATGCAAAATTAGTTGCTTTCTTATAGATAAATTAGTTATTTACCAGCTTAGTTTTGTTGCTTGCTTTTCCTAATGTGGTTCTTTCCATGCTGTCCCTGCCCCAATTTGCCTGTAGTTAAGACGGATAAGATAATTAGCTAAACTTAAATAGGAGATTTTTTTTTTAGGAGTTAAGATGTTTGGATAAACATTTAAAGTATACTTTGAATTACGGTATTTTGAATTTAATAACGAGAAAGAAATGTGAATTTTGAGTACTATCTCGATGCATTCCTGTAGATTTGGCCTGTTGTTTCCTACCTTTGAAGATGTCTCTAAGTCAGGGCCGGAGAACATTTTTTCTGCCAAGGGCTATTTGGATAGTTATAACATCATTCAGAGGCCATACAAAATTATCAAGTTAAAAATTAGCCTGCTATATTTGGTCAAACATTTAATTAACTCACCCCTAATGCCTTGGCAGGTCCAGACCAAATGATTTCTCGGGCTGGACATTTCCCACCCTTGCTCAAAGAGATATATTTCATCTTGTTCTGAGCTGGTTGATAATTTTTTGACTGCCAGCAATCCACAAAGCATTACCCTTTTTGGATTGTTTGTTCATTTCATGATAATGTGGCATATTGAAAGTTCTAGGACAAATAAGACTCCAAAAGATCTTTTTCTGACCCCCTTAAATTCTAAGGTTACCTTTCATACTTTTCTCTACTGAAAATAGATCCTTGGAATAGTAAATGAAGATATTCTTTAGACCAGAGTTTATAGGTATCCATCTTGAATTTTACTTTTGTATTTCAATTCTCATCAGTGAAATAACTTTTGTGAACATATGACCACCAAGAACAGCTTGGTTTCATGGCATAACATGAGAGAAGTGCCTCTACACAGTCTGTTCATGCTGATGCTTTTGATGCTGCGACTTCTGATGCACTAAAGTTGGAGGCTCAATATCTTCTGCTTTTGCAGTTCCTGGGAACATTGCTAGCCTTCTGATGCCAAAGGAAGAGACAGTTAGACCCTAGTGGGGAGAATTCTTGGTATTAAAAGTCACCTTTTCCTTGTTTTCTGGTTGTTAAATTTTTAAAAGAGATATGAGAATAAGGTATGGAATTAATAATTAACAGTTTTAGAAATACATTTTGAATATGATAAGCATACAAAATGAGATGGGTATTTAGTAAATAAGTAACATTCAATTACCATCATGTGGTATTGGGGGGGAACCAAAGGTTTGTTGTTCAAAACCATTTCTACAGAAAAATAATATTACCAGCTCCGGTAATGCTGCCAAGATGAGTTTAGTTAACAACACTAAAATGGTTAAGTGTAAATGATTTTAAAAGAGAGCATAGTATGTATATCTTATTAGTCTGAAACTTTGTTGAGAAAAACTGTATTACAGTTGTGCTTGTATGTTTTCTCTGGCTTCTTTATTATTATGTGGATCGCATTCTTTTCTGGTATGTTCATTGTTGTGTGGATTCCCAGAGTTACAATTTTCACAGTTGAAGTCCAGTCAGATTGTATCTAGCAAACAAGAATAGTGCTTTGATACCATTAAGGGAAGGCTGTGTTGGTCCAAGATGGCTCTGTTGACTTTTCTTAACATTTTTCTAACATTTATGAATTGTTCTGGAGTCCTGTGAAGTAACAAGCACCAAAGTAGACATAGATATTCTCTCAAATTACTCAGTAATCTTTTTTTCTTTTCTTTTTTTAAAGCTTTTATTTAAATATATGTGTGTGTGTGTGTGTGTGTGTGTGTGTGTGTGTGTATTTTATTGATTTCATATTGATGTTTTACAGAGAGGAAGGGAGAGGGATAGAGAGTTAGAAACTAAAGGCACTGCAGCTGAAGTTATTTTTAGAGACATACAGATTTTGAATGTCAACATTTAAATATCTAAAAAGATTAAAAAATGGGTGACATAGTCTTCTGTGAAGGGAGCTCTCCATACTTCTTCACCACAATCAGTGTCTTTATGGTAGAATCTCTTTTCTCCAAATTTTTCTTCATATGCTTAAAAAATTATCATTATTTGATGCTTTTGATATGCTCCTCCACCCCTCCTGTCTTTCCAAAGGTGGAACCTAGTTAACTATTAGGCCTTCCCTATTCTAGTTAATGGAGAGACCCAGACTTCTAATCCATTGGAGCTTTTCCTACCACTGTTGTGAAGAAAGAGTGGAGGAGCCTCATTGTGTTGGTGGAATTGAAGGACAGATGATGCTAATCCTTATGGGATAAGTTGTCTGCTTTTTTCCCCAGTGAGGAGCAGTCCTTTTAGATACTACTACAGGCAAAGATGGAGTAATCTCTTCTATTAGACCGTATGCTAATATAGTGCTGATAAGTAAGTGTGAAAAATGAAAGGGAAATACATTAATTGTATTCTCTCAATAAGGTATGCTATCTAAGATAATTATTTCATGACAGTTTTAGTTATAGTACTTGTTTTATTATGAAATAAGAGATGGGTTTAGGAGCCTTTTATTGGAAAGACAATTGTATCAAATTAGTACCAAATTAGATTTTTGTCTTTATAAAGGTGAGCAAACCCATGAGCAGTTTTTAAATTGATGTGTTCTATGCTACAAATGAACAAATTCTGTTTGAGGGTTAAAGAAGCTATTATTTTGTCCTTTATGCTGACAGCTTCATTACAGATTGGCCTACTATTGGCATTAAAAAAATGTTTGGCTCCTTATGATCTTTGTGCATGCAACTATAATATTAATGCAGCACCACAGCACTGTTCATTAAGAAATGACTTTAAATGAGGTTGAAGCGTGTACATTTGGAAAGATACAGATGTTAAATGCAGTCATTTCTCTTTGTATACCAGCCGTATGGCTAATAATTTCCAAGTGGCTAAAGCTCTTGTTAGCAAGGGTGCTGGTGTGTTAAGAATGGCTCTATAAATAACTTTAAGAACTGAAGTTGAAGGTGCTTCTTTTAAAGACTATTGTTAACTAAACATTATTGCCAAACAGATGGAAAGCATTCGCTGGCCTGATGTTTTTAGGTCTAATTATATTATCACCAGCCCTGTACGGCTCAGTTGAAGAGGTGTATCCAGAGGCCAATTTATAATCATTTAGCCAACACCTGTTTGGGAGAAATTGACAGTCAAAGGGCACATTTTAAAAAAACCACATATGTTCTTGTGTTTATGGCCTCAATGTGAACGTTGTCCAGCTGCAGACAAACTTGGTAGGAGAAGAAAGTAAATGTAAACAAAGCCGCACTTCCCAGGCATGTTTATCGGTCTTCATTTGGCCTTTTTATCTGATCCACTTCATGCTTCATGGCTAAGTGAGACGGCAAAGAGAATACCACTTCTGATTTATGTGCATAGAGGCAGTTTAGTCAATTCGGAAGCTTCTGGTAGGAGAAAGAAGTTCTTTCCTTTGTACAGCTTCCATACCTTTTACCTAGTGAAACATTTCCATTTCATAGAGATGTATCTTGTTTAAGTAGGACTGGCATTCTGGTGAGTGGCTTAAAGGAGTCACAACTTGATACAAAAACAAATGAGATCTGAGGACCTGATGTCTTCACAGGCTCACTTTCTTTTTTGCAGAGAAAGGGCAGGGCCCTGTGCCGCCTTTTGCTCTCATGATATGTTACTTTAACTGTCAAGGTTCAAGTTCTTTGAATGTGTTTCCATGCAGTGGAAGATTGGTGCAGAAGGTAGCTCAAAGGGAAATTATGGGGAGAATAGGTCTATCCTCCGAAAATAGTTTCAACCTGATGATCCTACCAACTCTTTCATTTTAATGTTTTTCCTGTTGATATATTTTTGTATTAAAAGATTTATATATGTCACCTCCATTTTCTTATCACCCATTATTAAATCAGAGGAGTCTGGCTCCTATCTCCACCAGTTCTCACTGCATAATGCAATATTTGTTAATAAGTTACCAGTGGCTTTAGATTCCCTAGGCAGTAATCCCTTCTCCCTTTCAGTCTTCGTGGCTTCTAGATGCTTACACTAATTGAAAGCATTTTCTTTCCTTGACATGGTTTTATTGTTTTTAAACCTCTACATTTTCTGGTTTTCTTTGTACCTTTCTCACTACAATTTTGGTGGTTATTGTCTATACTAGAGGCCCGGTGCACAAAATCGTGCACGGGTGGGGTCCCTTGGCCTGGCTGGTGATTGGGGCGGATTGGGGCCAGCTGGCCAGGGGTAGGAACTGTGGGAGATTGGCCAGCCACGGGAGGTTGGCTGTGGGAGCGCACTGACCACCAGGAGGCAGCTCCTGCATTGAGTGTCTGCCCCCTGACGGTCAGTGCACATCATCGCTACCAGCAGGTCATCCGGTCGTAATGGTTGCTTAGGCTTTTATATATATAGATATTCTCAATATAACAACTATGTATGACATAGAATTTAGACAAAACTAGTATAGCTTAGCAATTAAAAAAGAAGAACCCTGTAGCCAGACTGCTAGGGTTTAAATTTCACCTTTACCATTTCTTAAATTCTTGAGCATGAGCAACTGTAACATTGGTTAAAGTGTATCTACCTCATTGGATTGTTGAGTGCATTACATGATTTAATTCTTTAAAACCCAAATATAGTGCCTAGGATAAAGTAAGCATTTTTTTTTTTTAGTGGGGCATGTTCTCCTGCCTTTAGCTATTGTCTTTATGGAGAATGCTCAAATACTAGAATAAACCTTTAGTTTCAATTTATTTTCTAAGCTTCATTCTGATATTGCCGTCTACCTTCCATACTTTTATACCTGAATTTATTCACTTTGAACATTTATTATGGGAGACACATAGGTCGGAGGAGACATCATTTCTGCCCTATACAGCTTTCTGTTGCTGCCATAACAAAGTATTACAAACTTAGCAGCTTAAAACAGCTGAATTTATTGTCACATGGGATAGATGTCTGACGTATGTCATGTTGGGCTAAACTCAAGGTGCTGGCAGGGCTGTGTTCCTCACTGGAGACACTGGGGAAAACATCTTTGGTGACCATTATTCTTCTTTCAACATGCTGATACAAACCTTAAATTGGGAGAGAGACAAGTAAGCATAAAACCAAACTGAAGGATTAGAAATGCTATATAGAAGTTGGTAACGTATACAGGGTGAGAACAAAGGAAGTAAAGACTGTTACTGAGAGACATTTGAAAAGATGAGCATTGTTTGGTAAGTGGATGGGAGAACATTTAAGGGAGAAGAAGCAATAATAGTGATAGCAGTAATAATAACAACTGGCTATACCAGTACTTTTACAGGATTATCTCTCACTGAAATTTTCACATACGATAGACACCATTATTATCTACCATTATAGCTCCTACAGATGAAGCTGTAATGTCTTCACAGGTAGAGTGGAAATGGTAAAATTGTCACATTGGGTAGTTAAAAGAATTAACATTGATTACACATGGTTAAAGCACAGCACATAGTAAACACTTAAAACCTGGTAAGTGAAGGACAGTAGAGGATGGATAAGGAAATAGGAGGTGGAATTGACTGTCTTAGTCACTGGTTATGAAGGTAGGGGGCAGGGGATTTATAGTGACTTAAGGAACTATTTGGTTTGGGGTGGTTCTGTGGATGGTGGTATTATTCAGTTTTATAGGAGGAGAAACAGGGTTTGGTTTTGTTTTTAGTGGGGACAGGGCTTTGGGAAAGAAAGGGATGAGCTCAGGAGATATCTGTGGGAATATTCAATTGGAATTAAATGGAGACCTACATAAGTATATCAGGCACTCAGAAGAGAGGTCAAAGATGATGTCACTATTACTTCAAATTCATCATATCGAAAATGGAATTTACCATCTTCTCAAATTGCTGTCTCATCCTAACTCGCCAATTTTTCTTCTGACCACCAATTTTTTTTCATCCTTGACTCCCAGTGCTCTGGAGTTGAGGGGGAAAAAGTCCCTGTTTACAGTGCTTGCTGATTTCTGTGGTGTAAGTACTCCTGTCACAGCCCATTTCAGATGGTGGCTGCTTTGGTGCTACAACGTGGGGTTGAATTGCTGCAGCAGAGACCTCCCGCATGGGCCTGCAAAGCTAAAATATTTGCTATCTGTCTCTTTATAGAAAAAGTTGGTCAATCTCTGGTTATTTATTTGATAATAAAATATTAAAATGGTAGGACAATTTTGTATCTCTCTTAGCTCCTTCCATCTATCAAGAGGGTGGGGAGTCGGGAGTTTGAG
Source organism: Myotis davidii (assembly GCF_000327345.1). Taxonomy (NCBI): domain Eukaryota; kingdom Metazoa; phylum Chordata; class Mammalia; order Chiroptera; family Vespertilionidae; genus Myotis; species Myotis davidii. Next base: position 515,155 of record NW_006297152.1, read on the forward strand.
TGGCAGTGTGTGCTCTCATGAGGGGTCTTGAGATCATCTTTTGGACTTAGGTCTTTTATCTGAATGAGAGGAGTGACATGATCTACTTCTGTTTTAAAAAGAAAACCCTGCCTGCTATTTAGAGAACAGACCAAGGGCAGCAAAGATGGAAGCAGAGAGATCTGCTGGGAAGGCAGTTGTTCTAATCCAGGTGTGTCTTTGGATTAGGGAAATAGCCATGAAGTGGTGAGGCACTTCAGTTCTAGGTACATTTTGAAGATAAGGCTAACAGAATTTGCTGATGGAAAAAGAGGAGTTAGGACAGTGATGGCAAACCTTTTGAGCTCGGTGTGTCAGCATTTTGAAAAACCCTAACTTAACTCTGGTGCTGTGTCACATATAGAAATTTTTGGATATTTGCAACCATAGTAAAACAAAGATGTATATTTTTGATATTTATTTTATATATTCAAATGCCATTTAACAAAGAAAAAGCAACCAAAAAAATGAGTTTGCGTGTCACCTCTGACACGCGTTATAGGTTCGCCATCACTGAGTTAGGGTGAGTCCAGGATGGAGAAGGGGGACCATAAGGATGCCTCAGGCTGGAGCTTGAGTTATTGAGATCACATTAGAATAGCAAGTGGCTACGTAAGGGGCTTTAGGGAGAAAGTCGAGATTTCGGCAATTACTATAAAAGTTTTTTGTTTTTTTACTTCTTAACTACTGTTTCATGAGAAAAAATTCTAAAGTAATGTCTAAAATAATTTTTCATTCACTTTTAAGAAATATATTTTAAAGTAAATCTAGGAAACACTAATGTTTCTAAAATACGGCATTTTTAGAAAGAAAACAGTAATAAAACCTTTAGGTAAGACTACTTTAATCCTGTGATTTGGTGCCTTAACAACAAAAAAAAATCTATTCAGAAGTTAATCTTTTGTGGAATCAATTTAGCACTTTTCCCCAAACCCTTAAAGTGTAGTTTTAAAAAGTTATGAGTTAATGTTGCATTGTATTGTGAATAAATTATTACTCATATTTTTTATATAGGTTTTACTTGTAATGGACACAAGGACAGAACAGACCTTCATTTTAAAAGTAAGTAGAATTTGTATGTTTATTTATTTAATTTTTTAAGTAATTTTAAAGTTTTATTTATATGTTTAATGATCTTGAAATTTATTTTCAAATTGTGCTCTGAAAGAAAAAAAATACTGTTTTCCTGGGTGTTTGAATGTTCTATTTGGAATGTTCATTTATATTTGTGATGATCTGTATTTATTTTATCTTTTGTCCTTCCATCGCATACATTTAACAAGCATTTTGGGTAATAGAGTATGGAGGAAATAATTTGGATAAGTTGACTCATTTCATGTTGTTTAAATGTATAATGTACAGTTTAAATTCACCTCTAATACTTCCTGTATAATTTGTAGAGACCCTATACCATTTAACCTATGATTATGATTAAGTGCTGACATTTTACCTTAAAGTCTTTATAACAAATATTTGGGAAAGTGTTATCTACATCCCTGGCCTTCTTTTATATTTTTGTTTTGATTCTCTATATAACTCCATTTGTAACTAAATGAATAAGGAAGGAAAATCCTCTCAGTTTTAAAATTTCTAAATTGTATTTGAAATGGATTGTGACAGTACATATTCTACAAATATCCCAATTTAAGCATTTCCACTGCATCCAGAATTAATCAATTTCATATTAATTTTATATTTCTTTTTTTGATGCATGGCAGTAGATCACATTGACGTATACTGAAACAAATTTCTTTTTATGAATATATTTTATCACTGGCATTTCCCCAGATTTTTAAACCAAGGTATGACACTAGAAACTACACACACCTGTTCCTTTGGAGAAAACTAAAATAATCTTTGTGCTTTTTTGGAATAGAACTTTAAAATTGCCTGTTTAATCTAGGAATACCTTTTGTGTCTCAGGAATTCGACTTGATCTCACAATGTCTACTGCTTTAAAGATATACACAAGTAAATAAAACTTAAGAAAAGGTCATAGAGAAATAACTGTGTGTGATCCTGATGACTTAGTTCGAGAGCATCTCTAATAAAAACACTGACCCACATAATTGATTTTAATGGCAGCTTTGTGGCATCTTCTGTTCTCTGGATTCTCGCCAGATGCCATCAGCAGAGCCTCCAGGGACTGAGGGGCATAGAGCAGCAGATGAGTGGTTTCTCTGAAGCCCAGAGTAACTCGGATAGATTAGTTTGGTTGATAAACACAGAGCACAGCAGGCTCCAAAGGTAACTGAGGGTACAACTGACCTTTTTGTTCTCTGTCAGGGTCTAAGGAAAAGCAGTGAATATAGCAGGAACAGAAAGACCATCATCCCCCGCTGTGTGCCCAACATGGTGTGTCTGCACAAGTACATCATTTCTGAGGAGTCGGTATTTCTTGTGCTGCAGCATGCAGAAGGTTGGTTTCTGCTTTAAATTTTTTTGGAGCCAGGAATGTCACCTATTTAGTTTTTTGGTTTTTAGAATGTCCATCTGTCATTACACGAACGGATAAAACATATGAAACACACGTAAGAAGCTGTTGCCTTCTTCCTCTGCCTTTCCGGCCTACTTTGAGTTGGGAGGGGAAATGAAAACCCAGGTGAGCAGCAGATTTCATTGGAGCTACAGGATCGTTCTGCTGATATACTTAACTCCTTGCTTTCTCCTAGACTTGATCTGATAGGATGAAAATGTGTGCTAAGAGAGCCAGGTTTAATTGTACAGATTTTATTTTGTTCTCTTATTCTCTGCTAGAAGGATACATTAATGTTAGATGACTAAAATAAAAAGCATCCCCTGAAGAATTAATTAATTACCTCCCTTTTTAGAAGGCCTGGTATTTGCTTGACATTTGACATGACCTAGTTATTCTAATCTGGGTTTTTGCGAATACAGCCATTGGCATCACATATGGAGACAAAACAGAGAGAAGCACACTACTCTACCTTCAAACTCTTTGTGAAATTTCAGCTCTGAGTAGAGGGAACAGGTGGCAAAAAGACTATGTTTTGATTTGTTTTTGCCCTTTAGTGCCTGAATTAAAATTTTTTTTTTCTTAAAAATAACTGAATACAGCATATAAATATAAATCCACAGTATAAATACTGCCTTTTGGCTTTTAAGAGGTGTTCTTTAAAATGGTGAAAATACTACATTTTCTGTATTTCATGAAGGTGTTGTTATTATTTTTACATTACTGAGAATAGGGAACTATTGTGCTTTATTAATAGGCATAATATTTGAATTTAATGCATTTTCCCAGGAAAATGAGTGATTGCTTTGCAGAATGAGGTTTCTTCTGATAACTAATGCAAGATTTTTGATGGCAGTAAACTATTAATACTGTTTATTATGAAGTATAGCACAAGATAACTACAGATGGAGGGAAGACCTCCATATGTAGTACTTAATAGGAAATTCAGAAGGGGCTTCATGGTCTCTCAGGTATTAAGAGAGTTAATTGCGTGTGTGAATTGGATAACTAATTCACCTTTGTTCAGACATTATAGACAGCTTTTATCTGAGGATACCAGTGCATTACAGACATTATTGAATTAGAGGTCATGCCATCTGATAGTGGAATACAACCACCTCTGGTGTGGAACAAAAATAACTTGTGCAGTAATAATCCATAATAATTTAGAACAAGGTCAGTAGGATGAATGTAATTATAGTCAATGTTCTATTACCCAGGGTGGATTATTCATGTTGGAGATTATCTGTGGCAAATTTGTAATCCTATTTTACCCCTGCTATTTACAACTTCCTCTTCCTGTTCTTCTCTTGCTTCTTCAACTCATACTTCAGTTTTTCTTCGGCCATTTTCTCACCTTCCCTTCTACTCTAAAGCTGATATTTCAACTGAAGTTATTGCAGTATTATAGAAAGCCTTTATAATCTGAATTAAAGACATAGACATAATAGTTTTCAAATTTTCCACTATTTTCGATTATCTTTACCAAGTCTATTTTCCTTTGTTGTTGACCATATCTGAATTTGAATGGTCACATGACCATAGAATTTGTCTTGGATTATGTAAACACTAGAGGCCCGGTGCACAAAATTTGTGTACTCGTGTGTGTGTGTGTGTGTGTGTGTGTGTGTGTGTGTGTTCCCCTCAGCCCGGCCTGTGCCCTCTCGTAGTCCAAGAGCCCTTGTGGGATGTCCGACTGCTGGCTTAGGTCCCTTAGCTGGCAGTTGGACATCTTTAGCACTGCTGTGGAGGTGGGAGAGGCTCCTGCCACCGCAGCTGCACTCGCCAGTTATGAGCCCAGCTTCTGGCTGAGCACACTGATCACCAGGGCGCAGCTCCTGCGTTGGGCATCTGCTCCTGGTGGTCACTGCACGTCATAGTGACTGGTCGTTTGGTCAACTTGCATATTAGCCTTTTATTGTATAGGATTTAGGGGTAGGGAATCTCTTTTTACTGTGTTTCTTAGGTGTCTATTGTTTAATTTTAAGAAGATTTTATAATGCAAAAATATCAAATTATAGTACAAATGGGGACTCTGGATTCATTTAACATCCAACAGATTTATTGAGTATGTTTAGGTGAACAAAACAAGAAAAGAGCCTATCCCTTTGAAACTTACATTCTTCTTGTGAAGAGTCAAACAGAAAAACTAAAAGTATGAGAATATTAGATAATAGTAAGGACTATACTTTTTATTTTTTATCTGTTGATTTCAGAGAGGAAGGGAATGGGAGAGAGAGATAGAAACATCAATGATGAGAGAGAATCACTGACTGGCTGCCTGCAAGACCCCCCATTGGGGATCGAGCCCACAACTGAGGCAAATGTCCTGACTGGGCATCAAACTGTGACCTCCTGGTTTGTAGGTCGATCCTCAATCATTGGGCCACACTGGCTGGGCAATACCATATTAATCTTTAACAGAGAGATCCAGTAGATAAGGACTGGGGGACTATTTTAGATTAGGTAGTCAGGGAAGTCCAGGTGACATTTAAGAATTCTGAATGACAAAAGAAGTAACCATTTGGATGGAAGGGGGAATCACATTCCAGGTACAGCATCAGTGAAAGAAACTGAAGGCAAAAACAAACTTGAAATGTTTGAGGAAAAGAAAGGAGGTCATTGGTTGTAGTGTAGTAGGTGAGGGTAATAGTGGAATATGGGAGAAGCAGGCAGGAGACTTCTATGACAGAGTAAGGAAGTGCATTGGGAAACATTGGACATTTGAAGCAGTGTTCAGAACAGATTTACATTAAGAAAATGTAAAAAAAAATCACTCTGGCTGTTGTGTGGGGAATGGATTGTAGAAAGATAAGACAAGAAGCAGTGAGAAGGCTAATAGAGTAGTCTCAGGCAAGAAATTATGATGGCATGGCCTTCTAGCCTACTAGCAGAGATACTTAAGAGTCCATGGCATCTGTAATAAAATAAATTTTGGGACAGAAAAATCTATGGCAATTTCTTGGATTTGGCTTGAGCAATCAAGTGAACTAGATGATGGACTGTGTGCTACCTTTTACATATTTGTGGTACTTTCTTTGTTATCTCTGTGAATTAGGAAGTTGTGCATATAGCATACAAATGTCACTTTCATATACTGGCTAACTGTTACTGAAAAAGTAAATGAGCAGTTGTTTTTTCATAATATGAATATTTGAATATTTATGATTTGTGGCTTTAGTTTCCCTCTGCTTACAAAAAACTGTTCATAATTCACATTAGTCTCTTTGACTTATTTTCTTTCATTCAGTCAGAAACGTATTGCATGCTTACTGGGATACAGTCTTAGTTCTAAAATAGATGAAGACTGCCCACATGGAACTTATATTATAAAAGCCAGACAGACAGTAAACAAATACTTAAGTAAATATATGTCAGGTGGAGATAAATAAAGGAAGGGAATGCCAAAAGGGCGAGGTAGGGGTTGCTATTTTATATAGAGTGGTCCCTTTAGTAAGAAGGGATATTTGGCCAGTAACTTGAAGGAGGTGAGAGGGGGAGCAGTGTGGATACGTGAGGGAACATTATCCTGGCAAGAGAGAATAGTACGTAAGCTTGGAGGCAAGAGTGTGCACTGAGTGTACAAGAATCAGGAGTGTCATTGTGGTGGAAGCAGAATGGGAAGAGTGGCAGGAAATGAGCCTAGCAAGATGGGGAGGCAGGTGGGCAGATCCTGTGTAGTCTTGTAGGCCACTTTAAGAACTTGATTTTTATTATAGTTATTGGGGGGCATTGTGGCAAGATGGGGATCACTGTGGCTGCTTTGTAGAAAATAGAATATAGAAGAACAAAGGCAAAAGCAGACCAGTTTGGAAGTTGTTGCAGCAATCCAGGTGAAAATGATGGGGGGTTGGACAAAATGTTAATGGTGGAGGTGGTGAGAAGTAATTATTAGATTCCAAATATATTTTGAGGATAGAACTGACATGATTCTACCTTGCATGACTACAGGGTTTTGGCTCAAATAACTGAAAGAATGGAGTTTCCATTTACTGAGATGGGAAAGCTGGGGGAGAGGCAGATGTAGAGGGAGCAATTAGAGATTTAGTTTGGACATGTGAGTGTGAGATGCTTATTAAATCTAGGTGGTATGGAGTAGGCAGTTGGCTATACCAGATGAGATTTTAGGAGAGAGATTTAAAATGCTCGTTTCTGTTAATGAATCTCTTACTTTGACTCTAAGGAAGAAAAAGTGGGAAAATAATTGTATTCAATAAAGGCCATGAGTGTTATTGAGACTTTTTAAGTTCCTAAGATTATGGATTAAATCATATTCATAATACATATTCCAGCATTTAGCAGAATGCTTAGAATATGGAAGGTGCTCAGTGTATAATTGTTGAATACTGAGTCAGAGGAAAAATGAAATGACTAGGTTAGAAGAAAATGATTGGAAAAGCTTTTGAATGTGCACCAAATAGATGGGAGATGAGAAGTAATTTCTACCCAAGTTATTTGGGGATCCAAGGAGTGAAATTATTATCTTTTTATTAACTAGTTTAAAAATTTATAAAACTAATATGTAAAGAAATTAATTTGAACTATGTAGGAGTATACAAAGTAAAATTAAAACTCTCCCTCCCTATTCACTTTAATGCCAAGTTTCATTCTCTAGAAATAGGAGGAAATTTCATGTGTGTATAAACGTATACTCCGTACCTGTCTGCTTAAAAAACAACACATAAATGAATCTTAAATACTGTTTTGTAGCTTATCCCTCTCCCCCCATCTTAACAATGTGTCTTGGACAGCTTTCCTTTTCAGTGTATATAGGTCTGTAGTATAGTGTAATGCTTAAAAACAAGGATTCTGGAGCCAGTTCACCATTTACTAGTTGTATGACTTTGGAAAAGTTACTTAACATTTTTGTGCCTATGTTTCTCTATCTATAAAATAGGGGTGATAATAATTACCTACCTCAATAAGACTGATGTGAGGATTACATAGTTGATATGCGTAAAGTACTTAGAACAGGGCCTGGTACATGGTAAACACTATATAAATATTTGTAAGTATTGTTCTAACTTTTTTGAATAGATACAAAGTATTTGGTAGTATAGATTTACCATAATTTATTTAATTACCCCCTGTTAATTGGTATTTAAATTGTTTCTAGTGCTTTTACTGATATATCTTTGTTTTTTGAGAACTATTTTTAGGAGAAATTCCTTTCAGTAGAGTTGCTGGGTCAAAAAATGATTTTGATCATTGGTCGAGCAATATTTTATCATACATATTAATTTAAAGTTCTAATTTTAGTCAAGCAAATTTAAATTTAACAAATTTCTTTGCTATCTTGCAAAAAAAACCCCAAAACCCCAATAGATTAAAATTGATGAGATACAAAGAGTTTTAATTAAACCTTTTAAAATACTATTTTCATAGCTTAAAATAGCTAATATCTACTATTTTATATGCTTCAATGGGGCTTAGAAAGGTGTCATTTCGATTCCTAAAGTGTTAAAAAGCGTAAATATGTTTGGTATTTCTATTTTGTGGTTTAGGATTTTTTTAAGTTTAATATTTTTAATGTTGCAACAGTAAGATTGACTTCGTGTATGTTAGTCTGTTGAATCTGATCTTATCTCTATAGAAAATAAAGCCCAATCAGTTTTTGTGGGCGAGAAACTTCAGTAGGAATAATGTGTTCTTGTAAATTACATGATTTTCATGATCTCGTAATTTAAAAAAGTATGTGATAGGTCCAACGTGTTTGTTTCTGTAGCTCCAGATTGAGCATTAAATTTAAGTGGGCATCTAGGAAAGGATGGAGAAGAGCTAAAACAGTTTATATTTTGCTTAAACATGCGGAGTTTTTATAATATAATTTGGATACTTGTTTAGGCTAAGAACAAATTCCATAAGTGCCAGCAAATACATTTAGAAATTTTACTTAATAATGAAAGAATAGAAATTAAATAAGATGCCGTATTTCATCAGCCAAATTGGTAAACTTGCTAATATCCAATATAAGCAAGTTGCTATAAAGATGGCACCAATGCACATTGCTTGTAGGAGTAGGTCCTGGGGATAACAGCACATATCAGAAGTATTAAAAATATTGATCTAGTACTTTCATTTCTGGGACTCTGTTTTGATGAAATAATCAGAGATGCCAAGTATTTGTATGTAAAAGTATATATTATTTTAATTCTAATAGCAAAAGCTGGAGTAACGTAAGTGTTCATTGATAGATCATGATACCTGTCACATGTGCTCTATAGCCTTCAAGTTCATATTCTCATGAAAATTAGAAAATGTTTATGAAATGATGTTAGTCATGAATAAAATGACTGAAAACAAATGTACTAATAGTTAATAGTGATTATGGATAATTTATATATTCTGAATTTTTTGTTTTCCTTGTTCTTTTATTTATTTGAAAATTTTAAACAATAGAACCATATATTTATTTTAAAATAGGAAGATTATATGATCAAAAATAATGACATTATTAATACAGGGTGTTTTGGGACCTTTTTCCTTGAGAGGGTTTCAAAAATTTGTAAAAGATATTATCTTCTTATAAGCCACTCTAATACCTATTATTTTATATGCTAGACAGAATTCTCTCCCTGTAGTTATAAAGGCCCTGGAGTCTGGTAAAAGAGATAATAAAAGCATAAAAGTATTATTAATATGAAATAGAATGTTGTATAGAGGATAGAGAGATTATAGGCGTTGTATCCAATGAGGAGATATAAAAAAGAATGGTGAAATAAAACAAATTCTGAAGGACCTTCAAGAATGAGTGCGATTTTGACAAGCAGATATTGGGGAAACTAGTAGGAAAGAAACTTCTGAGTGGTAGGTATAGTTTGAACGAAAGCCCAGCATGGTTATATGTGAATTTTGAATTCAGATGAATTTTGCAGTGAGTTGAGGGAGAGGATTAACTTATGGGTTGATACTGTATTACTGAGGGTTTCAAATATTTTTATGGAGTTGGTACATCATTCAGTAGGTGGAGGGGATTTGGGTTCTTGAATGGAAAAATAACATCATAAGATCTGTGCTAAATTGGAAGCAGTTATGGTAGCAATTAAGTTGTAGCTACAACTTTATTCCAGAAACACACAGTGGTCAAAGGAATTAAAAGAAGAGGAAGACTGTGAGAAACATTATGGGTAGGTCCTATAGGACTTGGAAAATTATAGAGAAAAAAAGGAAAAGAATCCAAGTTTGGTCCAAAGCTTTTCTGACAGAATGGCTCAGAAGTCAGAAAGAGGAAGTGATTTGGGGGGCAAAAATAAAGAATTTGAGCACCTTGAATTTTAGATTTCAGCAGCTCACCAGGTGGAATTGGCCTAAGAATGAATGAATTTTTTTCCTGGAACTTTAGTACATGCTATTTCCTGCT
>NW_006297152.1:525244-527464 GCF_000327345.1 Myotis davidii
CTGCTTTGTGATGGCATGTCTCCTTCTGATGAGTTGCCATCCGAGTTGACAAGCATTGTTATGTCATTGTCTATCATGTCCTGTGCACTATGTAGGAAGTACATATGCAAAAATGAAAAAGACGTGGTTCCATCCTTACAGTAGTCACCATCTAGAATTGAAAATAATTCATCATTTTTTTAAATTGCATACAGGAATCCCAGCTTCAGGTTTAGGCATTATTGTTAGTGTGCCACAGTAGAGCTATTTGTGACAAGAAGGGTGTGGTTACTGTTGTCAAAAGACTTAAGATGGAACCAATGCATAGCTCCTTGTATAAGTGAGTGAATTTCAAAGCCATATATGAACGTTTAAAATTAAGTTTTAATATAGGAAAATAAGAAAAACTAAGTATAATCTAGTGAGAACAGAAAGTTAGCTAAGGAAAAATGAGAAGGTAACATTTAAACACCATAATATCCTATACCACTAACTATTATCAAAATGGAAGAAAACTGTTAACTACATCACTGGTAGAGGCGATGCATGAGTATTTTAGGATTAATATTATGACGGTTACCCTTTATTGAGCAGTTACTCTAAGTGAGGCATAGTATTGGGAGCTTTTTATATATTTATCAAATTTCTCTAAATGAAGTGAAATGAGAAGTAGAAAAAGTGTTTTAGATGCTTCCATTGACCTTTTTACACATGTAATTGACTGTCAATGATTATTTCCCTTAATATTTACTTACCCTTGGTATATGATAATATGGTAATTCTTAACAACAGCATTAAAAATGTGCTGAAAAAAGTTGCTTTCACCATATTAATAAAGAGTTTCATTTTTAACACGATTTCTCACTTTTGGAAGCTACAGTTATATGTTTACAAAGTATGCTTCTGCAGTTACTGTTTTTAAGATTTCTGGATCAAATTTAACTAATCTTTGTAATACTGTTTCTAGTCAGTAGAGCTTTGGTAGGTTTTGGACGCTTATAGTTTATTTAATCAATGATTCTAATTAGTAAAAAAAGGTTTAGTTTTTAATGGTAAAAACAAAACAAATGAAAAATAAGGTGAAATAGCTACCTAACAAGTATTGCTGGTAAAACATTGGCTTATTTTATTTCTGTGATTTATGTGAAGTTGTTTTTTGTGTTTTTGGTTTGTATAGGTTTCTGATATATATCAGAATACAAAATTAGAATTACAATAGCTTGCCTCATTAATGGCTGCCCAATTAATATTCAATTGCATTACTTGGTCTCATACCACACATGATGTGTATGAGGAGGAGAGAAAATGGGAAAATATTATTAATATGTCATTTATAATGGCTTAATTATATACCAGATGCCAAATCTCCCCTCTAATCTTGGACTGGGCATTTTCAAAATGCAATAATATTATTGACTTTTTTTTTTAACCAGTGAAGTATACAGTTTTAAGCAGCACTTATTTATGAATTTCCACTTGACCAAGGGGCTATGCTTGAAAAAATTATTACATAAACAAATCAGAACACAATGAACTATTTTTAAAGCTAAATTATATTTAACTTTAAAGCAGAAAGTCAGCTGTGAGATTTCATGTTAGTATTTGTTATAACTAATTTCCCTTCAAAGGAAGAAATAGGTTGTCATTTCAGAAATAATTGATATTAGGAGATATGCTGACACTGTACTCACCAGTCAGCAATAACAAAAGACATTTTATTAAAATACTTGTCTTCCAGAATACTGGATATATTAATGGATGGGTATCATTGGCTCTTAGTTGATTATTCAAATACCTTTTGCTTTTCTAGTGACTTCAATAAATAACTGTTAATTTAGGGATCTTAAAATTTTTTTGTTGTTGTACTTGTTCACAGGTGGCAGACTGTGGTCATATGTCAGTAAATTTCTCAACAGAAGTCCTGAAGAAAGCTTTGACATCGAAGAAGTGAAAAAACCTGCACTTACGAAAGTTCACCTGCAACAGCCAACTTCCAGTCCTCAGGGCAGCAGCAGCTTTGAATCCAGAGGAAGCGATGCTGGACCCACACCTCAGGTTCTGCCTCTGAAAAGTAGTCTTACCCTGAGCTCTCAAGATGATATCAACCAAGACGATGATGGCCAAGATAGCTCACCAAAATGGCCAGATTCTGGCTCAAGTTCAGAAGAAGAATGCACTACTAGTTATTTAACCTTATGCAATGAATATGGGCAAGAAAAGATTGAACCAGGGTCACTGAAG
>NW_006297152.1:528088-540430 GCF_000327345.1 Myotis davidii
TAAAGAATACAATGCAGACACGGACACTTTAAAAAGTGAGGAAGTATTGCTGTTTACAGACCAAGCTGATGATTTGGCTGAAGAAGAACAGACTTTATTTCAGAGAGACTCTGCGACTAAGGAAGCCAGTGGGCGAGCACTAGAAGGAGACAAGGAGATACATCAGATTTTTGAGGACCTTGATAAAAAATTAGCACTACACTCCAGGTTTTACATCCCAGAGGGCTGCATTCAGAGATGGGCAGCTGAAATGGTGGTAGCCCTTGATGCTTTACACAGAGAGGGAATTGTGTGCCGCGATTTGAACCCAAACAACATCTTATTGAATGATAGAGGTCAGGAACTTTTGCAAATGCATTTCTTTTTATTCGCTGTTGCTTCCAATTAACTGAGTAGGCGTTTTATCTTGTAATTAGTATCTTCATTTCCTATCTAGAGCTTCATTATCAGTGCAGCAAATTCACCCCCAGTAATAGCTTCTAGTACTTAATGATGCCATTATTCTTAATGATACTGTTTTTAGCTACAAAAGGAGTAATTACAGTTCACTTCTGCAGAAAATGGAAGAGAAAAATGTTTTGATTTCTCCTGTCGTTTTGTTTTTAGGACACATTCAGCTAACGTATTTTAGCAGGTGGAGTGAGGTTGAAGATTCCTGTGACAGCGATGCCATAGAGAGAATGTACTGTGCCCCAGGTTAGAGTCATCTCCTACAATGTTTCGCTTGCAAAAGTAGTCCGCAGCTCTCATTTCTTTATGGAAGTTGTATTTGTCACTAGCAGTTTACATATATGTTGGATTTGGTTATCTCCTTAACCCTTCAGAAAAGGAAATTGAAACCATTACATAGTCCATAGTTTGTGTGTGTGTGTGTGTGTGTGTGTGTATGTGTGTGTGTGTATTTATTGTTAGATGGGTTTGTACTTCTCATTAGAAATGTCTTAACTCCTTAGTGTTTAGAACAGCCGTGGGCAAACTACGGCCCCGGGCCGGATTCGGCCCGGTTGAAATGAATAAAACTATTCAAAAAAAGACCATACCCTTTTATATAATGATGTTTACTTTGAATTTATATTAGTTCACACAAACACTCCATCCATGCTTTTGTTCCGGCCCTCCGGTCCAGTTTAAGAACCCATTGTGGCCCTCGAGTCAAAAAGTTTGCCCACCCCTGGTTTAGAAAGAACTTTAAATACCCTGAGCCTCTTTAAATGGATGATTTTTATTAAGATGTGAGAGGTAATTGATTAAATGGGTAAAATTCCTAAGGCTAAAAATATGGATAAAACATAGAATTAAAAAAAATGCAAGGGTGTGACGCCAACCTCACATTTTAGAGCAGATTTTAATTTAAAGATCTCATTGTATATTTTGAGAAATTTTAGGATGTTCTTCTTGTTTTAAAATAGCCTATTTTTGTCAAATATTTGATATAACGTGTTTCTCTTTCTTTTACTGTATTTATTCTTTTAATTAGAGATTTATTTCTAGAGGTATCAGATCCTTTGTTGAAAACTACAGGTCACTTAAGCATATGAATTGTATTTGAATTAGTTTCTCTTTGTCAGAATCCAAAGTTTGTTCACCTTTTGCCTAATAGTCAGCCTCTTTAGATAGCCAAAGTGTCTTCATTTGTCACCCCACCGGCTTTCAAAGGAGGTTCAAGCTGATTATGTTGACATGATCTGCTTAGTTGTTGATTAATACAGTGTTTAAGTGCTTACTAGCTAACCAGTGTATTATTGATGCCAACATTGTTTCCCTGCATAATGGGAAATGATTATAATTAGGATGGAAAGAGCTATATTGTTTTTAGTTACTAAGAATGATTTCTGTAATGGGGAATTTCAAAGTTTTTCAACTTGCAGAGCAAATATCCTAAAACTTATGTTCTGAAAACAGTGATTTGGATTTTCTTCTTACCTTACTCTTTCTTCTCCCAAATTAGGGCTCTTCATTTTCATGTCTTTTTAGGGGCAGTAGAGCATGCTTACATTTTCTTGTTTCTCTCAAATACATAATATTATGCTGTTTTTTGAAGACTTATTGGTATGATTTAGTTAATGGGATAACAAAAATGTTTTTAGAGTAAAATCACTTTGTTAAGGTTATTTAGTTCTCTCTCTCTCTCTCTCTCTCTCTCTCTCTCTCTTTTAACAGACTCTCCTCTTTTCTAATTTGGTGAGAAATAATATATTAGGTAGCAGTATAAATAAACATATGTACTAGTTATAATGAATTAGAGGTTTTAGAATCAAAATTAAATCTGGGGATTTTTTAAAAGCAGAATCCTATTAAACCTTGAAGTCAAGTGCAATATAAACCTTAGATCAAAACCAAAGGTTTATGGAGCATTGTTTAATGTTTATAACTGACTCATTATTTCCTGTTAGTGTTGTTACTTTCTTACTGGAATCTCTGTAGGGTTGTATGTACTTTGGCATTCCAGCAGATTATTTTTCTTCAATTTAAAGTACAGTCATATTTACTGTTACATTATAGCATGTTGACCTCCCTAGAGTTTATGTGTGGTACAGAATCATACCGCACTTATTAATAGATACAACTTTCAGTTTTGTGTTCTGAAATACTGAATTTAATATATCAGTATCCAAGTTCTACTTTTTAAGCTCCCCCCCCCCCCGAAATCACAGTTCTTACAGTTGACCAGCAGGTGGCAGTCTACCATTAATGGATTTTTGCTCTCATCTTCCAGATTGTCCTTCACTAACATTAAAAAAAAAAAGCTGTAGTCTGAAGAAGGGTTTTGTTTTAATTATTTGCATAAAAGAATTGTACTTTCAAGCTTTATGAGTTGCAAAAGTGCCCTAGTATTATGGCTTGCATTGAACAATGTGGACAGTCTCTTCATTCCTTGGGCTTTTTAATTTGTCTTATCGACAGGATAAAATAAAACCAATAATGGCCTTAACTGAAAAGTAGTGCTAGTGTTCTAATTTAGATGATCTTAAATCTAGAGAGTTATAGGATTTAGTTAAGTCTGTGTAGTCCTGCCCCTTGCTTACAATGCAAAGGAAATTAGAGCAAAAATTTGTAAATTACTGCATCTCAAAATTGAAGGGCAGTCCTACTGATAAAAACTACAAGTAGGCTTTCCTCCTTCCCTCAAAGAGGTGGGAGTAATGATACTATACTAGTATTTCAACGCATAAAAATCACAAATCAGTGAATACAGGGGGACATAGAGTACTTAGTTCTCTTTTGATCTATCCTTAGAAAGATTAAGGGTTTAACTAATTCTTCCCCACCTCCCTGTCATTCCATTTCCCATTGCTAACCTTCATATTATTGTCCAAGTAACTCTAAAGCATATTAAGCCGATGATGTTTGCTTAGAAAGTAAAGTTGTCATAAGATTACGGTGAAAACGATTCACTTCTGTTTAAACAGTGTGCAACCTCTACCCCTACCACTCCTCCCTCCTGGGAATCCTTATCACGCATTTGTCCTAAAAACATTACCCACCTGCCCTGTACTTTATAGTATCAGCAATGTATCCTTTTATCTTGTGGATGATGTGCCTTTATATTTTGAGAAAAAATTTCCAGTAACAGATTCAATTTACATGGACAGAAACTTGAGCAAATGCCAAACTAGCAGGGGGGCCATTATTCTGCTCTATAAATAAGTTTAAAAAAAGAAAGAAACACACACACAGAAACCTGTGAATCAACATGTTTTGGTCTAATTGAGGGGAAAAGCAAGATAGCTAAATTTTGAAATGCAAATGATCACCTTCTGTTATTTAAGTATAGGTTTGTGCCAACTTTGTGGTCTTAGATTTTAAAAAGACAGTCATTT
This sequence comes from Myotis davidii, assembly GCF_000327345.1. Lineage (NCBI taxonomy): Eukaryota > Metazoa > Chordata > Mammalia > Chiroptera > Vespertilionidae > Myotis > Myotis davidii. The sequence continues at coordinate 531,910 of NW_006297152.1, forward strand.
CAACAATGTATATATACTGCCAAGGATGTCTGATACTGACAAGCTTAAAAAGTTGCGACTTTTTATTTTAAAGAAAACAAATCTAACAACAAAAAGACAAAAACCCGTGGAGTGTTCTCTGTCTACATCTGTGAAAAAGCCAGCAAATAAATGGCTGCAGCTGCAGGCCCATCAAGAGGGTCCTGAGAACACGAATTCACTGATCAAACCCAGCCCTGTTTTCAAAGTAGAAGCCCTTCCTTTTAGGTTCACTTTGTATCCTTAGATCATCTAGGATGACTCTCTAGAAAGGTTTACTTTAAATAAACATCATTCATGGTAAATGGGTTCCTTTCATACCAGAGAAACAGAAAGGAGTTCAGGAAGAGAAAAGAGCAAAGAAATTGTCCCCAAAGTAGGAATAGATTGTATAGCATGACAATACAAATATAACAGTGTCTAGTTTCCATATTAGGAGACTTTTAGATGCTATATTAAGAGACTTTTAGACAGGCTTCTCTATTTTCCATTGTGAGAGATTATAGAATAAAAACTGGAGTAAATTGATTCTTCTCCTTCAGAGGACTTCCTTGTAGTTACTCTGATTTTATTTCTATTTGCACATACACAGGCACGCAAAGGATTTTGTGTGTTTTATCATTGCAACTATTTATCATAATATAGAATAATTTTTTTGTTATAAAATTTCAAGTATTAAGAAAAACTAAAATGTAAGAAAATATTTTTCTTAGTCTTTTTTAGCAGTCTTGCTTGAGGACCTTTTAGACTTGAGCATTTATAGGTGAATATATGTATAAATTGACGAAGTCTAACATGCTCTTTACTACATCCCAATCTCTACGCTCCCAGATGTCAAATGACAGCTTTGCTTCCTCTCGTAGGCGATTTCACACTTGGAAACAGCTCACAGCTGACAGGGAAAAGTGAAACATAGAAAAATCATGCTGAACACTATCTCTGAAATTCAGTTTTAGAGCATGACATTTATTTACTACCATCCTTTGCTCTTCTAGCCTGACTTTATCAAATAGTCCATGAATATATTTTGTGAGAGTAGTCTCCCATGCCCTTCTCCATAAACATGTTTTATACACAGTTTGTTGCTTTTTAAGCATGGTGCTCTATGTGATAGTTACGTATTTGATAATTAGATCTAGGACTCAGATCATGAGTGGTTTAAAATATCATGAGGCCATCATAAGTTTAAAATTTTGAAATGGAACTGAGAATTGCTAAACCTTGATATTTGTCCCATGTCAGCCATTAACTCATTGCATGATCTTATTGTGCAAGTTACTTAAGACTTTCCAGGACTTACTTTACTGGTAGTAAAATAGATTAGTTGAGTATAAAAAAGATTATAGATGTCAAATCATCTAATTTCCTTCTTATACAAAAGTTAGTCAAAATTCAAGTCCATCTTATTAAGGCAAGAATTTTACCCCCAAGGGCAAATATTAATTTCTTGTCTTACATTGGTAGGGTTAAAATAATTATTTTACTTGGGGGACTTTCTAAATATGTATTTTTATGCATGGAGTTGTACATAAAGAACGTATTGTGGAGCCTGTCTGGCTGAAGTGGCTCAGGTGGCTGAATGTTGTCCATGTAATGAAAAGTTGTGGTTTGATTCCCAGTTAGGGCACATACCTGGGTTGTGGGTTTGATCCCCAGTCAGGTACCTACGGAAGGCAACTGATATCCCTCCCTCTCCCCCTCCTCCCTTCCTCCTTTCCTCTCTGTAAGCATGTCCTCAGGTGAAGTGGCAGGGTGGGGTGGGGGGGAATAAAATATATTGTAGAAATGAGGGATTTATGGAAAATATTTTTATTTAGAGGAAAAAAGCCAAGACAGCCTTTGAATAGGGCAAAATTTGAATGCCAACAGTCTCAGCAAACAAAATTGTTTAAAGAGGAACATTTAGATCTGAGAATTTTGGGATGAGGAGTCTAATTTTAGGAATGCAAAGTTGATAGAGAAAGCAAACAAATATTGATGTATATTTTGGAAATACTAATGATATAACTAGAAAATATGGCTATATTCCTGGTGTAGTCTCTCCCCATCCCCAATCCCCAAAGAAGAAAGAAGAAAAAGTCAAGAGGTAGCTTTTATTTTTATTATTTATTTATTAAATATATTTTTATTAATTTCAGAGAGGAAAGGAAAGGGAGAGAGAGAGAGATAGAAACATCAGTGATGAGAGAGAATCATTGATCGGTTGCCTCCTATACGCACCCTACTGGGGATTGATCCAGGCATGTGCTCTTGACCGGAATCGAACCTGGGACCCTTCAGTCCGCAGGCCAACACTCTATCCACTGAGCCAAACCAGCTAGGGCCAACAGGTAGCTTTCAGAAATAATTTTAAAAGAGTAAAATATTTGTGGTTAATACTTAAACATTATAGTTCACAACAGTAACTCTTCTATTTGATGTATCCTTACGCAAAACTTCAACAGTAGCTTTCTTTTTTTAAAAAAAGAATATATTTTATTGATTCTTCACAGAGAGGAAGGGAGAGAGACAGAGTGTCAGAAACATCAATGAGAGAGAAACATCGATCAGCTGCCCCCTGCACATCCCCAACTGGGGAAGTGCCCGCAACTGAGGTACATGCCCTTGACCGGAATCGAACCTGGGACCTTTCAGTCCGCAGGCCGACGCTCCATCCACTGAGCCAAACCGGTTTCAGCAACAGTAGGTTTCTTGTTCATAGTAAATGTTTTAGTGTTTCCCTTGAATGATTACCAAGTACTTTTAATGTTTTGCCCTCAGTTGCTATTGTTATAAAAATGAAGTCTATACCTTTGAAGGAGAATCAGTAACTTTTCAAGTTTGTGATAGAGGAGTGAAAATTTTACACTAAGCATCCCCTGATGCAGTTCCTGTATATTGAAGAAACTTGTGCCCTGAATATAGAGCCTTATTAGGATAAACAAGAAGAGCTTCAAGTCATCTTGAGTCTTAGTTGTTCCGGCAAAGCCATTTTGAAGTAAAGATGATTAAATATGCATTTGCATCTAGAACTAGACCCTTAGGATCCATCCCTAGGTAGGATGTGTCCTGGAGCCCTCATAAACTGTTAGCTAGCTACTTTGACCAAATCACCAGTTTCTCTACCATGTGAAATATTGTCATTTCGAATCTCCATGAAGTAACCAGGGCTTACTCCTCCGAAGCAATTATTCACAAATACTTCTTCAAATCTTTTAAAATGCTAAGACTTTAAAAATTAATGATGATAAAGCAAGTGAAATTGCTGAAGTTCCTTTACTAGCAGTGCATGTAGCTCTGCCCACCTAACAGAGCAGCAGAGCTGCAGAGAGAGGGAGCTGCGTCTGTCATTGCCACAATTTTCAGTTAGCCTTTTTCCCCATCAATCAACTTTAATGGTGTTGGCTGGGTAACACTGTGACACCCGATGGCTATTCAGAATGGAGTTGTTGTTGATATGATCAATGGAAAATGGAGCATGCTGTTGGTTTTTTTCCTACTAGAAATGCAGGGTGAGAGAGTAAGCAAGATTGTATAGAGCTCAGAATTATAATTATAATCAGTCAACCAGAAGTCATATGGTAGTTACCCGTTTCTCATTTTATCTCACAAGAATACAGTATAGTAATGACACCTATAAACTATCTTGAACACGTAATTCTTGGCCTGGAATGCTGAATCAAGTTAAATCAAGGAGTTTTGACTCAAGTTGAACAGATAATTGCAGGAATGATCAGAACATGGCTGCCAGGTCACCACGACAACAGGACGAGTAGAGCTGGGTAGTGGGAGAAATGCAGAATTTGATATTTTGTCAAGCCTAGACTGAGCTGACGGTGGTGTGCACCTACATCCAGTTCCCCACGTATAACAAAACAGGCCCAGGGTTCCAGGTAATTAAATTACCTGTAAACCAACTGAATTAATGTGTCAGAAAGCAAGGCTAGAGAGTGGGATGAGCCAAGAAAGCATGAAAGGAAGACCCAGCCTACACCCCTCCCATCACCTTTTGGCCACCTGGACAGCAGAGCTCCCGCCTTGCAGACTTCTCTCTGCAAAGTTCTAGCCTCTGTCATTGGCCTTCTCTGGATAATAATCTAATGAACTGGTGATACAGGCCACTTCTAAACAGTCCAGATACCCTCCTTGACAAATACTGTATTTGAATAATCATTTGAATACAATGTTGGAGGACTTTATGCAATGTAGAAATGCTAATTGGGCAGTCAATATTCTTTGAAATAGGATAAAATTAGAAAAAAGGCGGAAAATGGCCATTTGAAAGGCTAGGGTAGGAAATGCAAGTTCCAGGTTCTAGTTAGTCTCTCACCCTGAGAATTGAGATCTGCACAGACCTTAGGCAAGTAAATTTCTTCTGCCTTTGACTACCTTATTTCAAAGGCACAATCTCAACAGTTGTGCACCAGTAGATTTTTAAACTTTAAACTTCTAAACTTTGATGATTTAGGTTATAGGTATTAGAAGAACAATCCAAACTTGGAATTAAAATGAAATTTGATTCTCATAGTTGGTGTAGCTTTTAGTTTTGCTTTCATTCGAAACATTTAGTCTTGTTTGTGGAAACTTTAAAAAAAAATATGTCTTTATAAAAGCCTAAGCGACCAGCCGACTGCCCGGTAGCTATGACACGCACTGACCACCAGGGGGCAGATGCTCAACGCAGGAGCTGCCAAGCCACAGCAACTTTGCAGAGTGCCCTTTTGCACTCCAGGACCCCTCAGGGGATGTTGGACTGCTGGTTTGGTTTCCACCCAGTCTCCGCAGGCCAGGCCGAGGGTCCCCACTGGTGCACGAATCCATGCACTGGGCCTCTAGAACCTAAAATAATAACTTTGTAGAAAACTAGGTAGTGTGCTTGTCCTACAGTGCACGTAAATGAATTTGATTTTGACAACATTTAAATAAAATTTCGAATGGATACTAAATATGTCATCAGGCCAGCAGCCAGATATTAGATCCAGCTTACATCTTTTTATAGCACACTTCATGTCTTTGTGGGCCTGGATTCCTTACATCGAAAAGGGGCAGGGGAAACCTTCGGATACCTCCCAACCCTGTCTTCTTCCTGCCCCCAGGGCTTTTTAGCTCTTTCCTCTGCCATATGCCATTTGTGCCAGAACAAACTAAATGTAGGGATCGTCATCCCTGCAGAGGGGAGCATTGGAAAGGGCCTCTGCAGCCACCGTCATGTCTTGCCTGGACTACTGCAGTCATCAGCTGCCTGGCTCCATTCTCACCCGACTTTTGTTTCATCCAGCGGACAGAGCACGCTTTAGATCACGCCTGAAACTTCCTAGCCTGCCACATGTAAAAGTGCCCAGTGGGACCTAAAGAAATGAATGTGATGAGGCCTTTTTAGGTGCTTTGAAAGCCTTGAATGAACAGTGCTACCAAACACATGATTGATATATTTACTCAACAAACATTTATTAAGTGGCTCCTGTGTCCCAGGCACTGTGTCTAGGAGCTAGAAATAAAAGACATAATTGGCATAAGATTGACAGTTACTCTTGAAGATTTATATAAAAAAGAAACTACCCAAACAGAAGACATATACTATTGGTTAAGTAGGACATTAATAGACCTTTATAGGTGAATGGTTGTATTTATAGAATGGTAATTTACCAACCTAACAAAAGTTATGCTTAGCTGTCCCTCTTCTCGCAGTTTGGTTCCATATAATGTTGGATTCAAAAACATTCTTTCTTCTGTGTTTCTCTTTGCTCTTTAGTCATCAGCTGTAGTGGAAGACTAATGCTTGGCCCCTGCATAGAAAATCTTTATACACAGCAAGAGCTGGTGAGAGAAATTGACTAGAATTTTGTAATTCTAGTCCCTTTCAATTAGCAACAGATGCTGCAGGGAAAAGCTGTCTGTGTTTCCATGCTCTAGCTGACGTGGAACACTCACTGCAGAGAAAGATGTGCTTTTCCTCAGTCCAAGTGCGTCAGTATGTCACTGACGATAGATCAGATTTTTTTTTGACTGCCCTCTACTCCAACCTAAGGCCATTAATGAAGTCTGGCTCCCTTGGAAGCAGGTTAACAAATTTCTGATCATTTACAACAGCATTTTAAATCTTACTGAACACTTAGTGAGAATTTATAGAAAATTTACTCCAGTTTTTTTTTCCTGACACTATTAAAGTATACATGGTGTTTAATTGTAAGGTTCATAAAAATGTGGCTTAATTTTCATATTGTCTTATTCACTGAATTCCAAAAGCTACTGTATTTTTGTTACTTATGTTTTTTTTTTCCGAAAGAAAGAGTTGGAATTCTTAGGATCAATTTTTTTAAAATAAATTTTTTAATGTTTTTCTTTAAAAATTAATTTTAGAGAGAGAGAGGAAGGGAGAGGGAGAGAAAGAAACATGGCATCAGCATCAATCTGATGCCTCCTGCACACGCCTTGCTGGGGATTGAGCCCACAACCTGGGCATGTGCACTGACCCGGAATCGAACCAGGACCTCCTGGTGCATGGGTTGACACTCAACTACTGAGCCACACCAGTGGGCTTAAGGTCAATTTTTAACAATTTAAAAAGTTATTTTGGGCCGAAACCGGTTTGGCTCAGTGGATAGAGTGTCGACCTGCGGACTGAAAGGCCCCAGGTTCGATTCCTGTCAAGGGCATGTACCTGGGTTGCGGGCACATCCCCAGTGGGAGATGTGCAGGAGGCAGCTGATTGATGTTTCTCTCTCATCGATGTTTCTAGCTCTCTATCTCTCTCCCTTCCTCTCTGTAAAAAATCAGTAAAATATATTTAAAAAATAAATAAAAAGTTATTTTGGAAAAAAATTCTGTGGCATTAGAAAAATGTATTTACCCTTCCTTGCCAAAATATACTTACTACTGATTATTATTTTAATGTATTATATAGGTCTGTGCCTTTAAAATTGTTCTGTCATTATGATATCTGGATAGAGTGCTGTCATTTATGTGACAGATTCTCATAGCATCCAAATATTGGTTTAATTTGACTATTACATAAAAACTTATTTGTAATAATTGCTACTTTTTCATTGAGATTTATATGACCTCTTAATAACAGTTCTGCAGTTATAATTTCTTTGAGAGTGAAAAGAAGTAAGGCTTGTAAAATTCTCTCTATTTATTTATTTATTTATTTAAAGAGAGTACCGACTCTTTTTTTTAAAAAATATATTTTATTGATTTTTTACAGAGAGGAGGGGTGAGACATAGAGAGTTAGAAACATCGATGAGAGAGAAACATCAATCAGCTGCCTCCTGCACATCTCCTACTGGGGATGTGCCCGCAACCAAGGTACATGCCCTTGACTGGAATTGAACCTGGGACCTTTCAGTCCGCAGGCCAACGTTCTATCCACTGAGCCAAACCGGTTTCAGCAAAATTCTCTCTTTTTAAAGTGGTTAAGGAAAAACAGTTTAGGAAAAATATTTAAATACTTGTCCTAAATTAAAATAGAATTTCTTTATACGGGAAATTCTTGTCTAAGAAAATTCTGAACTTCCTATATGTTCTACCATGTACTGGAAGGAAGATAGCAACAGAACATACTGCCTGATGGAGGCTGTAGAATTGTCTCTGGAGATTTTTGGGATGGATGTGGGCAACTGTATTGTTATTATTTGTAGAAGTAAGTGGAAGGATGAGAGGACCTGTGTGTCTCCCTTAGAAGAAGCACCAGGGAACAGAATCAAGTGACGTCACCAGTTGGTAGGTATACCTGGACAAACCCATCAAGGACTGCCTTTGTGCCACCAGGTTCCCTGATTTATCCCACATTGTAACAGGAATGTCTCTTAAAGAGCGAGTCCTGAATTTGGGATGCTGAGGGCACCACAGTTGCTTGAAATGCGAGATAATTCTTCTTTATAAAGCTTTGTAGAAAGGTTAGTATTTAAAGCTTGAGATGCATTTTCTAGCTTTTTCCATTTTCTATAACATTTCCAGCATAGTTTTAGTATTATCTTTGGTTATTTTTGAGTCACATCTTTTGACAAATGTATATAATTTAAATCATGTAGTCCTAACAGGCAGGGCCTGAGCCTGTGGATACCCTGTATGATGTCAGTAGTGCTGAGATCACGTGGTCTGTCCCATGTCTTTCCTACTTCCTCAAGTCTGGGCGGATACTTTGTTTTTTTCCTTCACTTCTCACACAGATACAGACATTTTAGGGTTTCCTGAGTGTAAGCTGTTTTTATACTCCTTTACTTTACAGGAGCGAGGCTTATTATAGTTACGGTTTTGGGGTCAGGTTAACATGATTATTTTTGGCTATAGGAGGGAGACACAGTAAACTCTGATTATTATCTATCTACCTATCTATCTATATAAAAGGTAATATGCAAATGAGGCTGGGATTCTGTAATGGTCATGACCAGCTCAGGAGGAGGGGCTGGGCGCAGCCCTGAGCCTGAGAGAACCACACACAGGCACAGCCCGGAGCCTGAGAGATCACCACAGAGGGGCAACTGCTCTGAGCCTCCACAGCGTGGCTGGGGGCAGGCCCCC
>NW_006297152.1:540445-547085 GCF_000327345.1 Myotis davidii
CACACACACACACACACACACACACACACACACACACACACACACACACACGGGGCGCCTGCTCTGTGAGTGGCTGGGGGCAGGCCCCCAGCGGACACACACATAAACACATGGGGCGCCTGCTCCGAGCCTCCGCGGCCAGACGGAGAGTGGGCCTAAGCAGTCAGTAGGATATCCCCTGAGGGCTCCTGGACTGTGAGGGGGGCAGGCTGGGCTGAGAGACCCCAGCCCTCAGTGCATGAATTTCATGCACCGGGCCTCTAGTAAAGACTATAAAACTCTCCTATGTTTTAGCAAGCTCTTTGACAACATGGGTCATCAAGGCAGCATCATTTTTTTCTGAAAAAATTACCTTGGCTTGTTGAAGAGTGTTCTGTGATGTTGAACATGAGTAAAATCGATGTAGTCAAAGTACATTTTACGTTGCAGTAGCTTTATTGTTAATGTGAACTTGTTTATTCACTTGTGAAATAAGAGTATGAATCAGTAAGATTCTGTGTTGTGTTAGAATATGATAATGTGCTAAAGGGAGAGTTCTAGAATTTTACTAAACTGTTCTCACATATTTGATTTCCTTAAAATTCTAGATGATTGAAAATCTAACCTGGAGCTGATTCTGTCTCCATTACATTGAAAGATGGTAACAGGTTTAGTGACACTGATTCATTTCACTTGCTACCAGGTCTTTTTAGAGAAAAGGAATAGTAGTTGGGTCTAGAAAGGAAAAAGAGGAAAATTGAGCATTGCTAGCTCATTTTAGCATAATCCCACTCTTTGGGCATCTTATGTTAATGGAGGGGGTAAAGTTATGAGAAAGGCTCACGAGTACTTTTGAAAACATTTTCAGGATCATAAAATTACAGGTAGGAAGAATGCTAGAGGCCTGGCTGTCCTCATTTTCCAAGAAGCTTTGTATCACGGCGAGCCAGGCTCACAGAGCAGCATAGCTCGAGCCCTGTCAATCGATACATTTCTTTGACTCAGAAGGAAGAATATCTAGGATTCTTTGATATCACCATCTTTGAGGTTTTGTGGGAAAAACCTGAGACCTTGTTTGTTTTCTTAGGGGATAGTTTATTCCCCCCTAATCACTTTGCTCGATGACTGTAGTGCTGCTGCACTTGTGGGGAATACAGCCACCGGACATTGCAAATATAGGATGTAGTGGGGGTGAAGGGGACTTGCATGGAAACTTAACATTTGGGTTTTATAAGAAAAATATTTTGAGGGTAGAGAAAACAGTGTAAACAGTGGTAGAATTTATCCTTTAGAATGTTTCTGCTTTTTTTTTTTAAGATTTGAAAAAATGTAAGGTAGGAGAGGAGATTAAAAGGGATTTCTCAGCTTCATCGTATTTTATTCTGAAAATAGCTTCACATATTTATTCGGTCTTCATTTCTATAAGTTTTCTACTTTTGAAGTTAGGCACATCTACTGACTATTCACCTGGTGTTTGTAGTAGCTATCGTTTAGCTTTATATATAAATCAGTATTCTTGGTTTATGCTTAAACTTTTTATGTAGATTTTGCAAGTAAAGCAGTTTTAGAGAAGTGCTTTTGACAGCCACACGGCCTCGGGCTTCTTTTTGGCAATTCAATTTCAGGGTATATCTTTACAATTTTAATCTAAGAATTAGAATTAGGGCTAATGTATAATAATATGCTAATAGGGAATATTCAGACACTGTGGCAGTTCACATTCGATGCAGTATGTTGGTCATTATCTACCTGTTTAAGGACTCTGGCAGAAGATTGCGAGGGATTTCAAAGCAGATAAAACCAATGAACCCAGTTCTCAGACTCCTTAGTTGAGCAAGTTCACAGAAATCAATAAAGGAATATACCTTGTCTGTCTCCTGAAGTGCCTCTCAAACTTTTCTACCCAAGCACTTCTGACTGCAGAGGCAATATGAAATGGGTACCCCAGGGGACTAGTGAAATATGATCCTGAACTCCCTTTGAAGTCTTTTGTCTTGCAAATCCATGTAAATTTTACATTCTGTTCCATAATAGATCTCTGTTTCTTTTAATGGTAAAACAATATCCAGCTCCCTTCCACACTTATAAAAAGCTTTATGCTCAGGAAGATGTACTGTGCTTATTTGGTAGTTTCAAGTACCGCTGCTGCTCCCCCCCTCCCCCCCCCATTTCATTCCCACCCTCTCACTCCCGGACCACTCATAATCCCAGCAGTGATATGCAAAACTAGCATAACATAGCCCTTTTGATGGTCTAGGCTGCACTGGTAATGGCACTTGGACCTTTGGCTGAATTTAAAAGGGGCTTTATCAATTGTGAGCCATTGATACATTGTGGAGCCTTATCTCAATGACCCTCTGCTCAATCCTAACAGAAAACCTTTCTGAGCAGAGTTGGCCTTTGGCTTTAGTCTAGAGCTTTTCAGGGCATGTTAGACCCTATAAAACCATCTTATTAATTTTCACTTCTGATTGGGTCAGATGTTCCTCTTTTCCCAGGGCACCCAGTTACTATAGTCTCCAAAGCCACCCTACCGAAATAAGGTTTCCATAAAGTTGCTTGGAAATGTTAAATGATGCATGCAAAATATTAGACATAGTTCCTTACATATAGTAAGTAGTCAGTGTTAACTGCTATTTTAGTGTTGCAATGATCATTATTGCAGTGTGTGCCTACTGTGAGCACAGCAACAAAGAACATGAGACTTATTGGTAGCATATTCAAAATAGATGACTGACCAATGATTTTGGATCTTAACTAGTGAACAGATATCATTTATTATAAAACTAAGAGATTTGTAGTACTTGCTGTACGATTAAAGAAAATGGAATGACAAATTCTTGAGCAAAAACACTAAAAGACAAAGCCACAAAATATGCCATTGGGAAAAGTGATTTTTAGTTTCACATTATTTAGCATGTGGCCAGCACATGGAATTCTATGGAGGGATAGTGCCTAGTGCCTAGCGTAGTGTCTAGTTTGTGCTGTTTATGTATGCTGGTTGAATGACTGATAGGGTGAGACCTCATTGTGGAGGCCTGATTGTATACATGCCTGTTTAAGTTAGACATGTGAATGTTATTTAATGGTCAATGAGAAGCCATTTCAGAATTTTGAATAGGAAGAGGATGCATTGACTGCTTAAACTGTAAGGAACTGTGCAATGGGAGGCTTGGGAATGGGTGCGGGGCAGTGTATTTGAATCTTGAAGGGATACTATAAGCACTATGAATGAGAGCCCCAGTAAATTTTTCGTAAAGAAAATCACTATTTTAGGAAATCCTTGAGTGTCCAAACTATAGAATGTAGAGCTAAATTTAACATATAGACCCTCAGATCTAACCTTCGTATTATGAATGAGATCAATTGAATTCCTCAAAGCTCTTAGTCCAGGGCTTCTGATTCCTAGTCTATTGCTCTGAAATGTATAACAACATTCAAATTGTGGGGGAAACCATGTAGCCAGCAGTCTCGAGCAGGATTGACCTACATATAGCTTTGTCGTCCCTGCTCTAACAAGCCTGAATGTTTTCATGTCATCTGGTTATACATTTAAATTGTACTGCCCTAACTGGTTTGGTTCAGTGGATAGAGCGTCGGTCTGCAGACTGAAAGGTCCCAAGTTCGATTCCGGTCAAGGGCATGTACCTTGGCTGCAGGCAAATCCCCAGTTGGGGGTGTGCAGAAGGCAGCTGATCGATGTTTCTAACTCTCTATCCCTCTCCCTTCCTCTCTGTAAAAAATCAATAAAATATATTTAAAAAAAATAAAATTGTATCACTTGGCCTGGCTAGTGTGGCTTAGTGGTTGAGTGTGGACTCATGAACTAGGATATTAGTTCGATTCCCGGTTAGGGCACATGCCCAGGTTGTGGGCTCAATCGCCAGTAGGGGCTTGCAGGAGGCAGCTGATCAATGATTCTCTATCATCGATATTTCTATCTATCTCCCTCTCTCTTCCTCTCCGAAATCAATAAAAATATATTTTAAAAAATAAAATAAAATTGTACCACTTGGTCATTCATGTAGGCTAACAAGCATGGAATGAAAGTAAAACTCTCACTACCACAGAGGCAAACCAGTAAAACACTGTCATATTTTCTCACCAATCTTTAAAAAAAATACATAATTTTAAAATTAGAACTCTATTGTTTTTTAAAAATTTACTTTATCCGGACGTTGACTTATATACTTAAACCTTGCACAAATACATCATTTTAAATACTTATGTGTGCTGTGCCAGCACAGTCAAGGTTCAGTGAGCCTGAGGAGGGGCAGTGAATGATTAAAGAAAAGACAAAGAGAATATAGCTGGGGCTTGGTGGATCTCCTGTGCCTGGATGAGGCCACAGAGAAGGATCCAGCCAGCAAGCTGAGGCTTTATTTTATAGTCAGAGAAAAACAAGGTAGTGGTCAACATAGTTACAATGTTCTTGTGAGTTTCACTTGTTTTGGCAGCACTTGCAGCACCTCCCACAGCCCATTAGCTACCCAGGAAGGATAGGGGGTGGCCATAAGGTCAAGCTTAATTATGCTACGAGGGCTCTGCCTTCTAAGCTGGGACTTGTTTGTGACTCTGCCACAGGTCAATCTGAGGCTTAACTCTAGAGCCTCTCCCTATACTTATGTAGTAGTATTCCATTATAAGAATGTGCCTATATATACACAGATACGTGTGTGTTTGGCTTTGCAACTAATTGAATGTCATTAAGAAAGGGTAAAAATACATTGAACATGACTTAAGGGCTAAAAGCCTCAGAAATGGTGAAATGAGGAGTTTTTGCAGACTTGTGAAGAAACCTGAAAGATGACACCTGAGAATTCCTATTACATTTAAGAAACTTGTGCTGATGAGAGAGGGATTAACATAGATAAAATTGTAATTTGTAGACACTGTAAAATCACTTATTTTAGCCAGTAGTTTCAGTTGTGGCTTAAAACAACATATCTCTGTACTTGTAATAACAAAGTGGGTAAATCTGCATTGCACATGCTCCTCCTTTAGTTGAAAACAATTATATAGGAGAAGGATGATACTATGAACTAGGTCTTAGTTCTGTTACTGATTTACTATGTGACATTGGACAAGGCGTGTCACCTCTCTGTACAAGGATAATTAATACTGCTTTACATGATTTTTGCAGTTCCTTCTGAAAGTAGAGTCTTTGTTTTTACATCAAAATATGACCTCTTAGGTAGAGTTGGCTACACTTTCTCAAATTTGAAAAATTAAGCAAAATGCTGATATAGTATATTCATGTAACTTTTAAGTATAGTATCTTGAAGGTGTCCCTCTATCAACTAAAGAAAAAATGTCTCCATTTAATATATGACTGCGTCAAAAAAAAAAATGCAACCACAGTAGGTGATCAAAAGGATAAGTAACTTTCAGGGATTTTGAAAGCCCAGTAGTATTTAGTATTTGCTCTCTCAGCATTAAAAAGGTCACCTTGCTAATACATGTTAATTTTGAAAGTTTAATTGACCTTTGGAATTTTAATATCAACCTTTTTTGGTGTGTTTAGAGGTTGGAGCAATCACTGAAGAAACTGAAGCCTGTGATTGGTGGAGTTTGGGTGCTGTCCTCTTTGAACTTCTCACTGGCAAGGTAAGCAGTGACCTGGACGCTTAATAAGTTTACCCAGATGCTACCTTGATTTCAAATTGAGACCATTTAGCCTTTGCCTGTGATTTTTAGATCAGAGACTAGGTAAGAAAAACTTTGAGATATATATGTGCAGTAAATTTATCAAGATTTCAGATAAAAAAATTAGAGTTGTATTGCACTGAATAAATCGATGGTAAAATTCTGTATGTCACAATGTCAGTACACAGTAAGATACTGGTGTAAGACTAAACACTTTTTCTCTTTATTTTCCATGATTTCCTTTTAAATAGAGTTAAATCTGTAAGGTTCATATCAGGATGTATTAGAATTCTTTAGATGTTTTAAACATTTTGTCTGAAATCAGGAGGGAATTCTCATTTTAAAGAAAATTAATGTAGATATAAATGGTAACCTCTTTTATCTCTACTATAATTTTTTCCTATCTGTTCTAGCTTTAGGATAGAATTTATGCTCTCTCTGATCAATAACTTTTAAGTAAGATATTTGAGGTTAGTAGACTTTTAATAGAGTACTGTGCAGATTGCCTCCTGGGAAGAAAACAGAGGAACAGTCAGTTTTATAATTAGTCCTCTACCTTAAATATGTAGATAATATAGAATTCCCAAGATAGTTGTGGAATTTAGAAACCACCTATACATACATTTAAACCATAATGTGCCACATATACACATATATATATACATATATATTGTTAATTTTGAAGGTTTTTAATACATTAAAATTATTTAGAGTTATCTAAAGTCCCTTTTTAGTTTTTATGTATAAATATAAGCTCTTCTACTTATGAGCTACTTTATAACTAAGGTAAAAGGGCTAGAAGCATAAGCTTATGATGTGATTTATCTGATTGCCTTCATTCCGGTTAGAAGTTCTATAGGCTTAGAGCCCTCGTCTTAAACTGCTTAGGTGGCACTGCTGATTACTACACCCCCAGTTAAGACCATTGCTGAGTTCTCTGTACTCACTGTCCATAAATCCTGGATAAGAAGTGTACCTGATTGATTGTTTCAGACTCTGGTTGAGTGCCATCCAG
>NW_006297152.1:547115-557987 GCF_000327345.1 Myotis davidii
ACTACTCACAACTTTGAACATGCCAGAATGTGTCTCTGAAGAGGCTCGCTCACTCATTCAACAGGTAATTTAATTGACCTATTGGCCAAATGTGTCAAACATGCAAATTAGGAGAGCCTGCAGCTCCAAAACCTTAAAGAAATTAATTTTGGGCAAGAAAGACCCATTACTGATTGCAAATTCAGACCTAGTACTGTGTATCTTCAGGTTTATGCTATTATCTAAGTATTGGTGAGCTTATTGGTATTAAAATTTTTTTCTCTCAAAAATCTAGGCTACTATTTAGTCTATCTATCTATCTGTCTATCTATCTATCTATTATATATAAGACTAATATGCAAAGTGTCCCCTCGGGATTTCGACCAATTGGGAGTTTGATCGCTCACTATGATGTGCACTGACCACCAGGGGGCGCTGTGGAACAAAAGAAGGCCCCGGCCAGTGGCCGGCAGCCAGCAGCCGCTAGGGACCCTACCCATGCACGAATTTCGTGCACTGAGCATCTAGTTCTATATATTTATGTAGGTGTAACTTTTTTAAGAATTGCGTTTAGCTTGTCTGGAGCTGCTCTACTTTTGCTATTACATTTTGTAACTACTTATGAATAGCTATTTTTGATCTTTAATTCATATTTATAAACTTAGA
The DNA here is from genome assembly GCF_000327345.1 of Myotis davidii. NCBI lineage: Eukaryota > Metazoa > Chordata > Mammalia > Chiroptera > Vespertilionidae > Myotis > Myotis davidii. The sequence goes on from NW_006297152.1 coordinate 547,761, forward strand.
AATAGGCTCCTCAGGTTGCATAGGGGAGATGTGGTGTTAAAAAATCTTGCCCAGTTAGATCATTCTTAGTTAGCTTCATCCATTGATGGAACTTGGGCATTGATGTCAGTGCATATTTTGGTGGCTTTGAAGAAAGAGATAGTTGATAATTCAAGTTTAGTATTCCAGAGGGAAACTTGAAACTCTGGTGAGCTTCTTAAATTGATTCCCTACATTTAAAATGCTCCTCTAGTTTTGAATAACGGATTTGGTGAGTACACTGAGGGTTGTCAGTGTTGTGGTATGATAGGCTCACAGCAAATCGGCAATAACTGTCAGGCCTGGGATCTGTACACTTTTATGAAAAACACAAAGGGAAAGGCTATATGATAAACATAAGAACTAAAGTTTTTGTTTAATGAAACATGAATTATTTTTTTAATCAGGGAAAATGAACTTTTTTAAAAGGGGAGGGAGCGCTAATATAACATATTACGAAGAGAAATACTTAGTATCCTCTTGAAGAGACTTTGGTTCCATTCAACAAATGTAGGCAAGGCATAGTGCTATAAGCTGTAAAGGTAAGACATAAAAAACTGTATTGCTGGTGGATGTGATAAAGGCTGCCAAATAGGTTGAAAGAATACTTTGGCAAGTGAAAATACAGAGGGGTTATTGTTGATACAGTGGTAGTATTAGGAAAATTTTGTGTAGTGGGTATTATTTTTGTGGAGCCTTAGGTTTTCAGCATGACAAGGTGGGATGTGGGAGAAGAAGCTAGGTGGAATAAATAAAGAAAAAGTCTGAAAGACTCAATTTGGTTTATCTAAAGCGGAGGAATGAATATAGTGATGAGTGTGGAAAGATAAGTTGGGATTCTCTCATGGGGTTCTATTATCATTATCACCTGGTAGAGTGATAGTATTTAATTTAGAAAAAAACATGAGATTTTTGTACAGAAGAGTGAAAGAATCAGAACTGTACTTGATGAAGATCCTGAAAATATAAAGCAACATAATCAGTTTGGAAATACTGAGTTGAGAATACCCTAAGCATTTTGTAAAAGAACTACTAGTAAGAGATTAATGCAAAGATATATAAAACATTTCATTTCAATGGGAAAAGGACAGTTACTCGTTTGATTTCATCTTATTTGTTGTGGCATAAAAAGGTAAATTTAAAATGAGTTTTTTTGGTAAATAATTTAAAGAATTCTAGTAACTGCCAGTTTTTGTTTCTCTTCCTTAAAGAAGTAGTCATTATTATACATTGTGGGGCAAAAGTAGGTTTACAGTTCTATGGAAAATAATGCAATAATTAATAAGTAATAATATAAGAATAAACTATGTTTTACCTACTCAGAACTATAAACCTACTTTTGCCCCACCCTGTATAACATCTAGAATAGAATTCCCCACATTAATTTATAAAGGTCTGTTGCTCCCATTTTTATTAGAAATTATAAAGGAGTTGTAAAGGAGTCTAGGCTGAAGGTATGTTAAATCCCCAAATGCGGGTACTTAGCGCTAATATTGTAAATCAGCATTCTGTCATTGCCTGCCTAAGGAAACTACCACTCAGGTCGGGGAAACATCATCAGGAAAGGGAAGAGGGGTCTCTTGGCATGATTAGCCATTTGTCACTTTGACTTTCCTCTTCCACTACCTCACAGGTCATAGAGGCCATTTAAAAAAAAACCCATAAAATGATTTATATGGAAATAATTATTCTGCTTTGGGGAGATTTCCCCTCTTTGGTCTGTCACCTTCTTGCTTTCTTCCTAGCTTTCATAAAATCCATGGTTCAGTCATCTTAGTCAAGGCAATGGTACTAAAGTAAACATAGTAAATGCAGTTTTTTAAGAAGATACTTGTATTTTACGAACCCTCAGAGAATGTATGTTTGTACTTTACAGTGTACGTTTGGTTAACTATGACACATTTGCTTTGTCAGTTGAAAGATTATCTTGGATTTGCCACTGGTTGACATATTCACTTAAGCAATGGAATCTTTGCATGATCTCTCTTGTGGCCTGGTATAGTATTTAAAATGGCAGAATAAACAAGATAGTCATGAGTAAAACAATTATACTTTTGCCAATAGATTTATATTTGCAAATTTTTAGAAGAATCCATGAACTAAGTAAATTGACTTCAGTAAAATGAAAATATGAACCTCTATTGGAATTTCATAATGAGGCCATGCTTTAGAAAGAATGAGGGTGGACAAGCCAATTGTAACAAGAAAGAATTTACACTTTCCTGAAATATTAAAAACTGTGATAGTCATAGTTAATTTTTACCAATATTTGATATTTTATGCTGGTCTGGTGTGGCTCAGTGGTTGAGCATTGACCTATGAACCAGGAGGTCATGGTTTGATTCTCAGTCAGGCCACATGCACGGTTGCGGGCTTGATCCCCAGTGGGGACCGTGCAGGAGTCAGCCTATCAGTGATTCTCTCTCATCATTGATATTTCTATCTCTACCTCTCACTTCCTCTCTGAAATCAATAAAAACATTTTAAAAAAATTTGGAAATTAAACAACACACCTATGCCTCATATAACCTATGAGTTAAAGGAAAAAAATCCCAAGAGAAGCTGGAAAATGTTCTTAATGAACTAAAAGCAAATACAAACGTACAATATATAAAAATTTATAGGATGCAGCTAAAATAGTTTTTGAGAAAACTTTGGCTTTAAATCCCTGTGTCAGAAAAGATCTCAAGTAAAAATCTTACCTTGCACCTTAAGAAGCAGAAACTATAAAAGTACACTTAAAGCAAGCAGAAGAAAGGAAGCAGAAATCAATGAAATAGAAAAGAGAAAAATAAGAGAAAAAGCAAGGTATTTACAAGTTGATTCATTGAAAAGATCAGCAAAATTAGGAAATCTTCAGCTTATTCAAAAATGTACATGAAAAGGCAAGGGACCTAGACTCTCCAAAATATATTTTTTTAAGTTTTCAATTAGCAATAATCGCGCCTTGGATAAACCTCATTGGCTACAATACTGCCACTGTGCAAAGTGCAAAATAATCTTAAAGAGAACAGAGTTGGAGAACTCATACTACCTGATTTCCAGTCAGTATACAGCCACAGTAATTACTTACTTATTGTGTTATTAGAGCAAAGACAGGCATATAAATCAATGGAATGAAATTGAGAGTTCAGAAATAAACCCATACATGATTGTCAATTGATTTTTACTGAAGATGCCAAGATAATTTGATGGTGAAAAAGTCTTTTCAACAAACGGTGCTGGGAAAATAAAATATTCACATGTAAAACCAAAATGAACTAAGACCCTTCATATCATATGTAAAAATTAACTCAAAATAGCCCATAGACCTATGGGAGCGCAAACTATAAAAATTGTAGAAGAAAACTGGAAAATCTTCATAACCTTGGATTAGGAAAAGAGTTATTAGACATGATAACAAAAAGTAAAATAGGTAATGTGGGCTTCATTAAAATAAAAAGACTTTTATATTTGAAGACATTAGTAAGAAAAGGAAGAGACAAGCCACAGACTGGGAGAAAATACTTGCAAATCATGTAACTATAAGTGGACTTGTATTCAAAATGTATAAAGAACTCTTAAAAACTCAACAAGCAGACAACTCAGTATAAAAATGGAGGAAGATTTACCAAGGAAGCTATATGAAATGCTAATAAGGACATGAAAAATACTCACCATCACTAGTCATTAGGGAATACAAATTAAAACCATAAGATACCACTAATACCCACTAGAAGGGCTATAATAAAAATGATAGATGCTAGGAAGTATTGGTAAGGATGTAGAGAAACTGGTGGGAATATAAAATGGTATAATTACTTTAGAAAAGTTTGGCAGTAAAAGCTAAACATGAACTTACCACATGACTTTGCGATTGCACATCTAGGAACGCCCATAACAGAAATGAAAGTCCACAAGGAGACATACACACAAATGTTAACAGCAAGTGTATTCATTGGCCTCAACCTGGAAAGTCACAAGTCCATTAACCTGATGACTAGATTAACAAAATGTGGTACAGCCAACAGTGGAATACTGTTCAGAAATAAAGGGAATGGATTGTTGATACCTGCTACAACATGGATGACTCTCAAAAATATTATGCAAAGTGAAAGAAAGCAGCTGCAAACTCAACATATTTTATGATTCCATTTACATGAAATATCCACAAAGGTCGAGTTTACAGACAGAACACAGATCAGTGGTTGCCTAGGGCTGGGGATAGAAGTGAGGATTATCTGTAAACAGCATGAAGAAACTTTTTAGGGTGTCAAAGTGTTCTAAAACTGAATAGTAGCAATGGTTTTGCAACTCTAACTTTACTAAGAATCATTCAATTGCACACTTATAATAGGTGAATTTTATACTATATAAATTATTCCTTGGTAAAGCTGTTGAAACAAAAATTTGAGGATGTGTGAATGTCTCAATACACATTCTTCCAGCATGCCTATGGTCTACAATAATTGTATATGACTGCTTGTATTTTCCCACACTCAACAGTTCTATTATATATAATATTATTAACTTACACATAAATTCTGATACTGAATAAGTCAAAATACATTTTACTCATTGGAGCAAATTATTCTATGTGAGTCAGCTATTCCAAGGAAAACATTTTGGAATACAAATTGGCCAGTTCAGACTTTAGGTAAAGTTTAGACCTAGTACACATATAATCCACTAGGGGTTGAAAGACTTACTGTGCCGCCCAACCTTTCAAATCCATGAAAGGAGTAACGGACCTCTTGGAATTTGGTGCAATATCAAATTAATGTCACACTGTACTTTTGGAATTGGAAATTTACAAGTGTAACTATATGAGGATGAGAGAAACAAAGTGAGCCACTCAAGGTCATGTTTCAAATCAGTTGAAAAGCCACCACTAGAGTGATGTTAGACTCAGCTCCCTGTCAAGAAAAGATAGTCAATTGGCTGTTATGTTCATTTGCTGCTGGGGTTGAATTTACAAGCACTTTACTCTTTCATATATTTTGTTTTCCTTTAATTTGCTCATTGGATTCCTGTTAGTCACTAAATCCTCTTTCTTAGCTCTTACAGTTCAATCCTGTGGAGCGTCTTGGTGCTGGAGTTGCTGGTGTTGAAGATATCAAATCGCACCCATTTTTTACTCCTGTGGATTGGGCAGAACTGATGAGATGAACATAATGCAGGTTATTGCATGCATTCTGACCTTCTCTGGGCAGGCATCCCCAGCACAGAGGCAGTGCAGCCTCGGTTTCTTTGGAAGCACCAAAGCATTGGGATAAAGACCTTGAGAGGAAATGGAGGATAAAAAGCCTAAAAGAGAACAATTCCTTACAGTTACCACCTGGACAAGATATCGGTACATTGCAAGAGGCTGTTTTGTACAAACCTTAATGAAGGTGTGATCTTTTTTTAACTACACTTAGTGTTGCAGATGAGGCGTAAACCCAACTGAAAGGAATGCCCATCAAGAACTTCCTCTGTTACGAAACTCCAAGTGTACAATCAAGTGTTACTTGAAAGGAAGACCTTTACATGGCAGCTAACCACGCTTTCTGCTAACCAAGATTGGTTTATATGATCAAATTAATATTTGTTAAATAATATATGAAAAGTGCTTCATGAATAATGACATCTGTGGAGATTAAAAAGTGAGAGAAAAAAGAATATACTCATCATGTCTGATAGGAAACTTGCACCACGATGCTGTATAATTAACATATGTTGAATATGATCCCAAACTGTTTCATGCTTTCAGAAGCCCACATGGAAAGAAAACACTTCATGGGGTCAACTTTGTACATGGTTGGTTGGTACTGCTTATGGAAGGGTTCATATAAACACTCTCTTCTCTTTGACACTATCTTTCCTCTTCCCTGGCCTATTCTGTAATATTCTGTTCTTCCTACCCCTACTAATACATCTGCAACAAAAAAGGGAAGAGGGAGTATTTATGTCCCCAAATTGTATCAGCTTAATAAGGACTAAGAAATCATGATGTGAAATAAATGTGGTAAAAAATTAAATCTGTCTTTCATTTAATTGAATTTTTTTTTAAAGAAAGGCTTCTCTTCCATTCATATTGAAAAGTTAGCAATTTCTCTGTCTTATGCTTGACTTCATTTTAGTTTTTGACTCGATATACTAAGAACCAAAGGACCTCCTCTAAATGGAATTGAATGGCAATCCTATTTCATTACTTATAGTGGCAGGATTTCCAGATTTGACCTCCTAATCTACTTGACATTGTGTAGAAAGAATCTGAGTATTTGAACATCTCCAAACATTTGTATTTTTTCTTTATGTTGCTAAGATAGGTCCTGTGGTTATGCATTATTTACAACTTACAAATGTTTTAAAAGTGTTAATGCATGTTTTTTTTTAAACTTTATTCAAAGAAAAGAGAATAAGTCACTATTCCCAAGTTAGCAGTTACCAGAAATAATGAAAGCTTTCTGTATGTTTTAATCCTTTGTATTTTTGAGATATGTGTGAGAGCCCACCTCTATTCCAAGAGCATCTGCCATCTGCCAATGGCCAGGCCCTCCCATCAAATTCAATGGAATCAGAAAATGCTTTAGTGTGTAACAAAGGAAATGTGCAAGCATTTTTCCTTCTTCTCTTATCCTACTCCCCCCTTTTCCTTTTTGGTCCCCTTATAACCTGAACCCCAGCTGAAGGGCTGCAACAACACCAGGATGGGGAACAGGTCACCAGGATCATAGCTCAATCAAGATGACATCACTCCCTGGAACTGGATTTCAACTCACCAGCCCCCTGGCCTCATAACAGGAACTCATGCAGGTGAGACACAAGAATGACTTCCTGGTAGGACTAGTAGGAAATCTGCAAGTACTTAGAGCTGGCCATTACAGAGCTTCCTTCCAGAAGTGCCCTATGACATGAAAGTAGGACTTCACAACTAAGGTGAAGCTTCCAGCCCTACCACATGATTTTGGTCCCTTGGATTCAGAGGACAGTAATGTCAACAGATGGTTGCTGTGTCAGTGTGTTGACACAATTCCACTGCTTCAGTTTCTCTCTTTCTCTCTGGTTGGTTGGGATGTGTGCTTAATGTAAATGCAGTATTCATAATCTGATTTAATGATGAACATTAATTATTTTAGTAATGAATACACAAGATAAATGGCTTTGGGTTGACGAACCCAAGTCTGTTTTTGTTTGATGGTGTATATTAGAAATATTAATATTTCTAAGGCTGTGGCCAATACTGCTTTTTTGTTGTTGTATTTTTTTGAGCATGTGTCATATGGGCCAAGATCATAAAAGAACTTGCCACTTAGTATTTCTCATTTGATGTATTTTTTTTATTGTGGTATGGTATACATACCGATAACCACTTTTAAGTATACAATTTAGTGGCATTAAGTACATTCACATATTTATTCAACCATCACCACTATGCATCTCAGAACTTTTTAATCATCCCAAACTGAAACTTTATACCCTTTAAACAATAGCTTCCCATTTTCCCTCTCGCAGCCCTTGGTAACCATCATTCTACTTTCTACCTCTATGAACTGGACTCTTCTAGGTCTCTCATATAAGCAGAATCTTACAATATTTGTTTTTCTGAGAATAATATTTTCAAGGTTCATCTGTGATATAGTGTACATCAAAATTTCATTCCTTTTTGAGGCAGAATAATATTCATTGTGTGTATAAACCACATTTTGTTTAACCATTTACCTGGCAATGGACATTTAGGTGTTTCTACTTTTTAACTATTGTGAACAGTGTCATTATGAACATTGATGTACAAACATCAGTTTGAGTCCATGCTTTTATTTGATTTTATATTTTTATGTGAAATTACCAACGTTATTTACTATTATTTTACTATGCTCTTTATAAGAGAGCTTTTTCTAACTTGTTGCCAAATAATATGGTATATTGTCACCTATCTTAAGATTATGATAGGAAAATCTACCATTTCTATTTCATAGTGGGGTAAGTTAAGCTCTCTAAGATTAAAAAAGAATGCCATCATTTTAGCAATTTGTTTTAACTATGACATCAGTTAATACTTTTTGAGACATCTTTTCAACTTGTTATAACTGAACTCTCGGTAATCTATTTAAACCTGCCTTTTAAAATTTTTAAACAGCTACAATTCCTGTTGTGTTTTGACCTCCCAGCTTTTCCTACCCTATTTCAGATTAATTGTGAACCAAGTTTGAGTTTTTCTTTCAAATGATGCTTGTACTGAAGAGTATAAAATTTATAAATAATATTCATGCTATGACCAGTAACACTATATTAGGACCCCACACATAGTCTCCCCTGGTTGAAGTCACTTGCCCATAATTTTTGAATCCAAACAAAGAAACCTGACTATAGTGTTGAAAGGCTCTTTGCCTCTCAATGGGCCCCTTATAGTATCTTTGTTGGACTCACCTAGGAATTACTTTATAGCTAAGGCCAGGGCTTAAGGTGGGTCATTTTACTTCTTAGAAGTAGTTGATTTAACCTCTGGCGTATCTAAATGCTCTGGGTAACAAAGCCTGGTATTTCAGGTTCTTTTTTGAGGATTGTGGAGTAGACTAACTAGACCAGTGATTCTCAACCTTCAGGCCCTTTAAAACAGTTCCTCATGTTGTGACCCCCAACCATAAAATTATTTTTGTTGCTACCTCATAACTGTAATTTTGCTACTGTTATGAATCGTAATGTAAATATCTGATATGCAGGATGGTCTTAGGCGACCCCTGTGAAAGGGTCGTTCGACCGCCAAAGGGGTCGCAACCCACAGGTTGAGAACCACTGAACTAGACTTTAACCTTAATCAAATAACAGTATTCCTGACCTGTTCCTTACTATAGAATGAAAAGGAAGGTGAATTCCAAGCTCCACAAACATGATGGATTTTCTATTTTTCAGAGTGAACTAATTTGATAAACCAACATTGTAGAAAGACAAGGTTAATGAAAATCTTAAATTGATACTTAACTGTGTCCTTATAATTATTTTTCTAGTAATCCCAGATACTTGGGTTGCTGCCATATACCCACTCAGTAGCACAGCCCTTAGTGGTTATGTGGCTATAAAAATTATAAATAGAATGAAATCGTATAAGGTTATTTCTAAGTCAACTCTGCACTGGAAAAGGAGAGTTGAAGGTCCAGATAGAAGTATGTGGAGGTGAAAGGAGGTTAGGACACACCTACCTTTGCCCACTTCTTAGACCTTTCTCAATAACCGTGATGGTATTCCTACCCTATTGCCCTCATCTATCATATTTTATGTGTTTATTTGACTCAGTTCTTTGGCAGGCATAATCAGAGTGCAAAATTGATACTTTCTGTTTGTATTTAATGCAGAACATTAACCTCTACCAGTCTAGGTAATTTGGACTTCTGAGTATTTGATGTCTACTCAGTTCATTTTAAGGATTTCATATTAGATCCTTATGTTGAAGGGTTACTAAATGGCAAAAGCTGTGAAGTCAGCTATTTTGAAATAAAGTTGTAAATAGAATAGCTGTAAGGAAATGGGAAGCAAAGTACTATGGGTTTCTGTGACTTGGCATTGCTTACTCTCTCAAGGACAGCAAACAGGAAACAAGAGTATAAGCTTCCTATTAGGAAAGATTTACGATAATGGTGATGCATAGTTAGTATAGCTGTGCATTTTTTTGTTCCTATCACCTGACTTCTTTCCTTGATTCAGGGATCTCATTACAGGGGAAAATTGAGGCAGAGAAAATTTGTGGAGGTGTAATAACGAAAGTTGAGTAAGGTGGTCCAGGGTAATGCACTTGTCAGGTGTGTTGGCCCAGGTGTCTTCTTTGTTGAGCTAGGTTTTTAAAATAATCACATTTATTGGAGTGACATCTATATATATAAAAGGCTAATATGCTAAGTGTCCCTCTGCCCGCTCAGCCAGTTTTCATGACATGCATTGACCAGCAGGGGCAGACACTCAACGCAGGAGCTGCTGTGATGCGCACTGGCCATTTACAGAGAAATGGCACTGCAGACCTGGTGCTCACAAAGCAACACTTGGATTCCCCCAAGTGGGACACAGACCCCACCACCACCCCAGAGCGATAGCCCACCAAATTGCATCTGATGCTGCCATGGCACAAAATGTGGCCCACAGCCCAGCCCAGCACAGAAGCAGTTGCTGTGGGCACTGGGTAATGACGTCACATAGCAACACCTGGCTTTCTCTCCCTAGCAACTAGCCTCCTTGGAATTTCTTCAGCCCAGGACC
>NW_006297152.1:558209-561443 GCF_000327345.1 Myotis davidii
CTCGTGCATGCACGATACATATAATGCTCTTGCTGGCGCCAATCATACGTGTATTTTGATCTGTCATTGTGATTGTGAATTTGGTTGATACTTCTGTTATAAAGAAAGGGTGAATAGCGATATTAAAGTATTCTAATTAATTTATTTTCAGTGTGCACAAATTTGTGCACTGGGCCACTAGTTGGTTAATAAAATGATACAGGTTTCAAGTGAACAATTCTATATCATTTGTATATTGCATTGTGTGTTCACCATCCAAAGTAAAATATTTGGCACCATATATTTGACCCCTTTTACCTTTTACTATACCCTTTCCCTCTGGTGACTACCATTTCATTTGTTTGTCTTGTTCATTTGTTTATTTCAGTTTTATATCTCACATATGAGTGAAATATGTTTCTTAACTTTTTCGGTAGTGCAAATCTTTGTTCTTCCTCCAGGGAGAGTTAGGCAGAAATTGAAACTATTTCGACTATCTCAGGAAATAAGATGCTGTCTTTTTGGAAAGATTAAGTGACAAGCTTATCTAGAGTCAGTTCTATCTCCACCTCCTTGGTGAAGACAGCTGTTGGCAAAGGAAGAGGCCATGAGTGTCTGTGAAGAGCTGCTGATTTATTTGGGCAGAAATACCTCTTACTGAATGTGGTAAGAAGAATGACAGAGGAACCAGGTTTTGGTTATACTTAGAGTTGTTGGCATTCTGCTTTTGTAGATCTTAAGAATTTATATCAGAAAGGTAACTCTTTGAGGAATGTTAATCAAATTCCTCCTAAAGCTAATCCACAAGGTAGGAGTTTGACCAACCCCCCACCTATCAATATAAAAGGAGATTGGATAGATTTAAAGGGATCTGAGCCAGTTTCAGTGGCAAAATAATGACCACAAGGTGATGTGCCCTGATTTATTTGACTCAGTAGCAACATAGGTAGAAAACAAGAAGAGAGGGAGGTGTAGTGTTGGCAAAACAAAAGAAATATTGTACAGCTACTCAGTGTCTTGGGATTGTTCTGGAAAGAAAATGTTAGATATTTGGAGGATCTGTTTTCAGCCAAAAGTTTCTGAATGACTAAGAAAACTTTAAAACTGAACTTTCCCCCTCACCACGCTCTCCTACTGTTTTCTCATTTCTTCTTCTTCCTCTCTTCATCTTCCATTTATCTACTCCCCTCCCACCTACGTGCTTCTCCGGTCACTGAACAAAAGACATGGTGCCTGCCTCCAAGGACCTTAGAAAACCCAGTGGAAAGAAAGCATAAATAATAAGTAGGGCAGAGTGTTGTGTTATAAGGAACAAATGGGGTATGGTGAGCACACAAAGGAGAGATCTGAGGAGCTGCAGGAAAGCTTCCTGTATTGGGGCAAAACCTTGAAGTTAGATTCGTATTTTTAAACATAAGGACTCCCCCCACCCCAAGATTTTGTTTGGGGAGAAGGAAAGTATCCAGGGGAACAAAACCCAGTTGTGTACAAAGGCATGGAGGAGGGCAAAGGTAAAGCTGAGCGAATTCTGTTTCGGCCAGCTCATAGGGACAGGGATTTGAGAGATAAATTGGGGCCAGATTAAATGCCATGCTGCAATATTTGGACATCATTTTCTAGGTTGTAGGGAACTAGTGAAGGCTCTTAGAGAGCTGACAGTATTGCATCCTGCTGTTAAAAAGATAATTTTAGGGTTAGAATGGAGAATAACTTGGAGAGAAAGCGATAGAGGCAGAAAGATCAGTTAGGAGTTATTACGGAAATTCAGGCAAGAGATGAAGTCCTGAGTTAAGGTGGGTGTAGAGTCATCCTCTTGTCCAGGTCTCTCAAGTGTACAGAGTAGTTTCCCTATCAAATAATTGCTTTCCCCTTTTCTCGAAGCCAGTTTATACCAGGAGATGATGGATTTGTTGTCAAATCCCCCCCAAGGAAGCACCGGAGAGACAAACCAGGAGAGCTTATACACTTCCCCTTTGACTGATAATGATACTTACTATTCAGAGCTTAACTTAAAACTCCTGGCTCCCAACTCATGTTCTTCCACATTTCGTGACACTTCTTCCCACCTCTTGCTTTTTTTAGTTGGTTTGCTTTCGATTTGGAGAGTGTTCCGCTCTCGCCCTCAGAAGGCATTGCGTCCTGCCAGGTGATTGTTCTCTTCATAACCAGACCTCTGACATACTTTGCTTAGTTCAGTGGTTCTCAAAAAGTGGTCCCAATCTGGGTCACAAAAGAAGGTGATTTTTATTCTTCTTGAAACTTTTCTTTAGGTTTGAAATTATTCCCAAATAATAAAGTGTCAGGGAAATAAAAATAAAAAAAGTAATCCCCAGACCATTAAGGTTAGCATCACTTGAGAACTTGTTGGAAATGCATATCTTGAACCCTGTCCTGAATCTATGAATTAGAACTCTGGGGCCTGTACAACAATGTTTTTCTAGCTCTTCTAGGTGACTCTGATGTACGATCAAGTTTGAGAACCACGGGCTTAATTTAATGTCATCTTATCACCTCTGCTTTGTATGAGCATGAGTATCCTTCTCTGTGGTGTTTTGAGTTGGAAGATTTAGCATATTTCCCAGGAGGCTGTCCCAAGGAGTCCTTGTGTCAGTGGGAACGAGTGACAGGAGAAGATAGATAACGAGGACAAGGAGAACGGGAAAGGGCATGGGGAATAGCCAAGTGGATAAAGAGGAAAATCAGAGGAGGGGCAAAAGGAGGAGAATGAGGGGCATGGTTCTCTTCCCCCGAGAGACTGGCCACTTCTGTCATAGTTCTCTGGAGTCAAATAACCCATAGGTAGAATAAACATCAAATTACAATTATAACTACCTTGATTACTTGTATACTAGTATTGTTGAGTTTTTCTCCTTAGGCAGAGCCACAATGGAAACTTAGTATTTTGTCCCTGCATTGTTCAAAATCTGAACTTAAAGACTCTAAGTTTGGGAAGGATATGTTCTCCTTGGATTCTGATGTGCAGTCGAAGCTGCTCTGTGTTCTCTTTGTAACCGAGGGACTCAGCTGGAGGTGCGTCTGGATAGACTTGGTTTTGCCTTTTGAGAATGGCATCAAGCTTCAGGGAAGCAAAGTGAAATGTACTAGATGTTCCCTGAAGTTTAAGTGTGTGTGTTGGGGGTGCTGGTGAGGGGAGTATGGGTGACCCATTGTCTTCTTATTTTCCACTTTTGTTTATAAGGTCTCAAGATTATTAGATGAGATTATGAATGAAATAGAATATGAGTGTGTATATAT
>NW_006297152.1:561549-564999 GCF_000327345.1 Myotis davidii
ATCTGCAAACTGTGTGGACACTTTCATATTTTTAGTGGGTGGGATTTCAGTGCAGTTGCTTCCTCTCTGTGCTCTTGCTATGCGTTGACTCACCCTTAATAGTCACGTGCTTCCTTCTTTTTATTAAAAAAATGACATTATTGCTTAAACCACCATCAATAAGGACATGCTTTGCACATTTTTTTCTAATGGTGGGCAGAGGCTCCCACTAACATCCACACTGATTATGAGCAGAGGCACACCCGGGTGGTTTGGCTAGGGAATACAGTATCTGCTGAACAGAGAGAAGCCAGTTTGCCCGCCGGTAAATGACCATTGAGGCTGTTCCCTCAGTGGTCCAACTGCAGAGGCCAGGACTTTTGACCATGCAGTCTCTCGTTCTCTTGCTCCTATAACCTGTCTTTCAAGTGTAAGGCTACTCTTGTCAAACATGCCATGTGTGAGCGGATGGTGGATGAACTTGATATTTTGAGAAGAACTGCTGCTTGCTTTTCATTCTCTCCTTTACTTCCAGCCCTTAACATCCTTCAGTTCAACTCACCCCACCTGGGCCATAGTCCACCTAATATGCCTCCAGCAGGACCCGAAGCCTCAGTCAGGCTGGTATGGCCTTAATATCTGAAGGCACTTCCAGGCACAGGGCTTCCTTTTGCCTGCACCCTGTCACACCTGGTCACACCTGTCTCGACTGTAAGGATTTCCGTGAGACTGCTGGTCCGGGTCTCACCCTCGCCATTTAGTTGGCCTTCCTGGTGCTGTAAATCTAGGCACACCTTCCGGTGTGGCCACTCTTTGTCCCTCTGCCGCAGATTTCAGCTCTATCCAGTAGCTCATCTCCTCCGGGGGCTCTCAGGGTTTGAGGGAGCGGAGGGGGAGCCGGCGCTGCCTGCTGCAGCTGTCTCCTTTTGAATCAACCACCCCCACTGCCCAGGTGCCAGAACAGCTCGCTGGTTTCCAGTGCTCCCCATCTCCACCTCTCCCGCCCATTGCAGTGCTGGTAGCAGCTTTCCAACCAGCCTTTTGTTGTGGGAGCTCTAAATCCATGGTCGGGAAATTACCAGGAGACTCTTCCGCAGGCTGCCCTCCCTCCCCTTGCTCCGTCTCTCTCTTTCCTTCCTTTGTCTCCTTCTGTAGCGAGGGTCAGAATCCCTAGCCAGACTGAGAACATGGTTGCTATTCCAGGACCCAGATGCCAATATGTGGCAGCATCTGGCTTATTGGCAAGCGTCGCCGGCAGTTGTGCTGGCTGCTCCTAGGCCTGTCATGTGGCTGAGCCTGCTAATGGGGCCCTGTCACAGAACAGAGTTTCTTTGAGAATATGGTTTCAAGCAAGGAGCCCCCCCTCCCCCCAAGAACACAGTGAGTGGCACGGAGAGGACATGGATTGCTGGACAGGGTGGCTACAGGCTCCGACTTTGATGCTGATCCGGAGCCCGTTTTGCAAAGATCCCTGTTTCACGTTGCCGGAGTCTGCCCCTGCCGCAACCTCACCTTCTTGTGCTGTTAGTGTTTCGGATGCCTTAAGGCATGGAGCTCCTTGAAAGAAAAACACAAATCACTAAAAACGCTGAGATAAAATCCCGCTCCTCAGAGGCGCCCAGTTGGCACGGAGAGCGCATGCTAACAGCTTGCTTTAGAAAGGTGACATTTCTGCTGAAGGCTGAATAATAAAAAATGCATTTTAAAAACTCAGCTCTTCCGTGTCTTCTGATGGCTGACACTTGGAGTGAAGGCCACTTCTTCGATGTGAAGGGTCTTTGTGCGGCTCGCCTTCCAGCCCCCACACATGGGCATATTGACTCTTGTCATCATTGACGACGCTGAGGAGCTTTTAAAATTAATTATCACATAATAGGGCTGTTTGTGCTTTTTTGAAGGTGCAAAAAAGAATGTGTGCTCAGAATGTGTGCGAGGCATTGAGGGGCAGAGACAGATGAAGAACGAGGGGCTCCTGTCCCCAGGACGCCCGCAGGTCATTGCCCCCAGATGACGCATGCTTCCCATTATCGCCTTTCCTCTCCACAACCGATGCGGATGGACAGGGCACGGGATGTGCTCTGTGCTTTACCAGTGGAGGGACTGATGCCCCAAGAAGTTGGCTTGCCCAAGCGGCACGGCAGGCTAGTAAGAGCTGGGACTGGCAACTGGGTGGTGCAGTCCTGCCTCACTGAGCGACACGTGTTGGCTTCTTAGGTTATAAGCTCCCAAGGCAGGGTCTGTGTCTCACCTTTTGCAACTCTGTCCCCAATTAGCAACCTCACCCATGATCCCCTTCCCACACACCTCTCCCAACCACACACAGGCACACAAATGTATAAACATTACAGGGACTCTTGACAAGCCGAGGCCAAGTTCTTCCTGGGTCAGCTGAAGGACGGAATCAAGACAAAGTACAGAGAAAAATCAGTCTGAATTAAAAGACGCTGATCCTGCCCTGGCTGGTTTGGTTCAGTGGATAGAGCATCGGCCTGGGGACTGAAGGGTCCCTGGCTCAATTCTGGTCAAGGGCACATGCCCAGGTTGTGGGCTCGATCCCCAGTAGGGGGCGTGCTGGAGGCTACCAATCAGTGATTCTCTTTGATCACTGATGTTTCTGTCCCTCTCCCTTCCTCTCTGAAGTCAATAAAAATATATTAAAAAGGAAAAAGAAAAAGATGCTGATCCTGGGAAGGTGGTGATGGCAGAAGCATGCCACCCACATAGACGGCAAAATAAAAAATCCGTAGACACCATTACAACACAATGAGGTGACAAGATGACACAAATCCCAAAATTCAAGCAGTAGGGGACAAAATACCAATGACCACAGGACTTGCATGAGATAGGCATCCATGTGGGAGACGAAAAGAAGCAGCAGTGTGGCTTCTGACCGAATCTGAGCACAGGAGAGCCCCAAATAGCCAACTGGAGCACTGAAGCTCAGTGGGCCAATTTAAGATCAGCAGCTGAAGGTGAAGGCGCTTTGCCCACTCTAACACCTGGGAAGTGTAAAGAGCTCGAAATAAGAGGGATTAAAGGCTCTGGCCCTTTGAACTCTCAAAATTGACCTGCCAGAACTGCCTTCTGGACAGGGCCCTGCGTGAGGAGAAATTGCTGGGAATGGATCAAAATGGAGCAGGGTAGGGACAAGGAAAAGGCGCAGTTCAAAGGAAGGGAGAGCAGCCAGGAAATCTCAGAAAGCAAGATGTACTTTTTTTTTTTTTAACACTTCACAAAAACAACAGAAGAGGGAGCTCTGTGAAGTTAGAGCTTTTTAAAATTTAACCTGCTTCATTCTCGCAGTTTAGGAAAACGAATGTCACATAAAAATGCACAACAGATAAGAATCCACATCAAGTCCCATACACAGTTACTGGAAGAAAAATAGAATTAGGAATGAATAGAGTTATATCCATTAAAGCATTCCAGAAAGATGTGCTCGCAAAACAGATCAAAACTAATTCACTCTTT
>NW_006297152.1:565038-570681 GCF_000327345.1 Myotis davidii
TGAACCGAAAGACATCCAGGAAATTATATAAGACACGAAAGAACAACATACATCATAATTAGAAAACTCAGAGATGAGGTGACAACTCAGGGGAGAATTAGAAATAAAAGAAGAAAATGAGAAGTGAAGACTAGGGGGAACAAAAGAGTGAACAAACAACAGGTAATGCCTTCAGAGAAATATAAGGTGAAAAGGAAATATTTTTTACATTTTTTACATCAAGGCTTTTAGTGCAGTTTTAGGTTCACAGCAAAACTGAGGGGAAGGTACAGAGAGTTCCCACAAACCCCTGTCCCCACACATGCACAGCCTCCCCTACTGTCAGCACCTCCCACCAGTGTGGCACCTTTGTTACAATGGACCTACTTTGACACATAATAATCACCTAAAGTCCATAGTTTGCATAATGGTTCACTTTTTTAAAAAAAAATCCTCACCTGAGGCTATTTAGAAAGAATGGAGGGGAGGGGATGGAGGAGAGGGATAGAGGGAGAGGGAGTGGGAGAGGTGGAGAGAGAGAGAGAGATCAACATGAGAGAGACACATCAATTGCACGCACCCTGATTGGGGCGGGTGACTGAGCCTGCAACCAAAGTATGTGTCCTTGCCTGGGAATCAAATCTGCGACCCTTCAGTACATGGGTCGATGCTCTAACCACTGAGAAAAACTGGCCAGGTCATAATGGTTCACTCTTGGTATTGTGCATTCTATGGGTTTGGATAAATGTGTAATGACATGTAATCATCATCCTATATAATAAAAGCTTAATATGCTAAGTGTCTGAGGGTTTGACCGTTCCACCAATCACCGTGACACACACTGATCATCAGGAAGCAGACGCTCTGACAGGTAGGTTAGCTAGCTGCTGGTTTCCAGCTGATTGGGACTGGGTGAGACAGACCAGACACGCCCTAGAGCCCTCCTGTGGTCCCTCTCTGGCCCCAATAGTGCACCGGTGGGGTCCCTTGGCTTGGCCTGCACCCTCTCACAATCTGGACCCTTCAGGGGATGTCAGAGAGCTGCTTTTGGCCCAAATCCGTGCACTGGGCCTCTAGTTATGGTATAAAGAGTATTTTTACTGTCCCCAGAATCCTCTGTGCACCACCTATTCTTCCCTTCCTACTCTGCCCCAACCCTGACACCTGGCAACCACTGAACATTTTACTGTTTCCATAGTTTCGCTTTTTAAAAGGAATGTCATATAGTTGGAATCTTACAGTATGTAGCCTTTTCCGATTGGCATCATTCACTTAGTAATATGCATTTAAGCTTTCTGGGTGTCTTCATGGCTTGACAGCTCTTCTTTTTAGCACTGAATAATTTTCCATTGTCTGGATGTACCACAGTCTGTCATCTGCGAAGGACATCTTGGTTGCTTCTGAGTTTTGGCCGTTATGACTAAAGCTGCTATAAATATACATGTGAAGGTTTTTGTGTGGACATAAGTTTTCAACTCATTTGGGTAAATACTAAGCATGATCGCTGGATTGTATGGTAAAAGCTTGTTTAGTTTGGTAAGAAATTGTCCAACTGTCTTCTAAAGTGTACCATTTCACATTCCCACCAGCAATGAATGAGAGTTCCTGGTGCTGCATATCCTCCTCAGCATTTGGTGGTGTCAGTGTTCTGGGTTTTGGCCATTGTAATAAGTGTGCAGTGGTACCTCATTGTTGTTTTAATTTGCATTTCCATGATGACGTGATGTGGAGCACCTTTTCATATTTTCATTTGCCATCTGCATATCTCTGTTGGTGAGGTGCCTGTTAAAGTCTCTGGCTCATTTTTTAATTGTTTATTTTCTTTTTGTTGAGTTTTAAGAATTCTTTCTATAATACTGGATTAACAGTCCCTTATCAGATATGTCTTCTGCAAACATTTTCTCACAGTCTGTGGCTTGTCTTCTCATTCTCTTGACATTGTCTTTTGCAGAGCAGAAGTTTTAAGTTTTAATGAAGTCCAGCTTATCGATTCCTTCATGGGTCATGCTTTTGGTGTTTTATCTAAAAAATCATTGCCGTATCCAGATTTATTTAGCTTTTTTCTTATATGTTATCTTCTAGGAGTTTCATAGCTTTCTTACTTATTTTATATTTAGGTCTGTACTCTATTCTAAGTTAATTTCTGTGTAAGGTGTAAGGTCTGTGTCTAGATTTACTTACTTATTTTTGCATGCAGATATCCATTTGTTCCAGGGGGTTTAATTTGCTCTTCTTTTTCTAGTTTCCTAAGATGGAAATTTAGATGACTGATTTTATATCTTTCTTATTTTCTAATATATGCATTCAATGCTATAAATTCCTTTGTAAGTATTTTTGGTGTATTCTACAAATTTTGAATAGTTGTATTTTAATTTAGTTCAAAACATATTTCTCTTGTGATGTCTTCTTTAACCCATGTATTGAGAAGTATTTTTGTTTGCTTAATATCCATGTATTTTGTGATTTTTTTTTGGTTATCTTTTTGTTATTGATTTCTAGCTTAATTCTATAGTGGTTTAAAAGTAGAAATCATATGATTGTAAGATGTGTTTTATTGCCCAGAATATTGTCTGTCTTGGTGAATGTTCCATGTGAACTTGAGAGAAATGTATATCCTGCTGTTGTTGGATTAAGTAGTCTATAGATGTTCATTATATCAGTTGATTGATAGTGGTGTTAAGTTCAACAGTGTCCTTACTGATTTTCTGTCCATTTCTTATGGAGGGGTTTTGAATTCTCCAAACACGTCAGTGGATTTATCTATTTCTCTTTGCAATACTGTCAGGTTTTCTTCTTTGCCTGGTATAGTTTAATGCTCTGTTGTTAGGCACATGCACATTAGGGATTGTTATGTCTTCTTAGAGAACTGACCACTTTGTCATTATGTAATGCCTCTATCCGTGGTAAGTTTCCTTGCTTTGAAGTTTGCCTTGTCTGAAATTAACATAGCTACTCCTGCTTTCTTTGAATTAGTGTTAGCTTGGTATATTTTTTCCACTTACAGTACTTAGTTTTAATCCTTATGTGTCTATGTTTAAAGTGGGTTTCTTGTAGACAACATATATAGGTGGTTCTTGGTTTTTTATTGACTTTGGCAATTTCTGTCTTCTAATTAGTACATTTAGACTGTTGGTCTTCAAAGTGATTATTTATATCAACCATATTTATTACTTTTCTATTTTTGCTCTGGTTCTTTATTCCTGTTTTTGTCTTTCACTCTTTTTCTCTCTTTTGTGGTTTTAATATGGCATTTTATGTAATTAGATTTTTTCTCCTTTTTAGCATATTGGTTATACTTTTTTAAAACCTTTTTGAGTGGTTGCCCTAGAGTTTGTATTATACATTCACAATTAATTCAAGTCCACTTTCAGATAACACTGTAGCACTTCACAGGTAGTGTGAGCATGTTTTAATAACCAAGTAATCCTAATTTCTCCCTTTGTCCCTTTCATCATTACTGTCATTTATTTCACTTATATATAATCATAATATGTAACATCCATAAGCATGCATAATCACATTCATTGTTGGTATTATTTTGAACAATAAAGTATTGAAAAGAAATGATAGAAATAAAAGTGTTGTCTGTTAGATCAATTAAGAATAAGGAAATAAAGTTTCAATTTTACCTTCACTTATTCCTTCTTTGATGGTCTTTGTTACTTTATGGGTATCTGAACATATGGCCTATGTTGTTTTCCTTCTCTCTGAATAACTTCTTTTAGCGTTGCTTAGGAGATAGATCTGCTGGCCACAGAGTCCCTCAATTTTTGTCTTAGCCTATTTTTCTTCTTGAATGCTAATTTTTCAGGATACAAAATTCGAGGCTGGTGGTTTTATCCTCCACACTTTAAATACTTCACTCTACTTTCTCCTTGCTAGAATAGTTTGATGAGAAGTCAGATGTGATTCTTACTGTAGTTCCTGTGTAGCTAAGGTATTTTTTCCTAGGCTTCTTTCAGAATTTTTCCTTTATCTTTGGATTTCTGTAGTTTAAAATTATAAATTATAACCCTAGGTGTAGTTTTGTTTTGTTCCCCCCCCCCCCTCACCCCCCTTAGACCTGGAGTTTGATGTCTGACATTAATTTAGGAACTTCTCCATCATTATTACTGTAATTATTTCTTTTGTTCCTTTTTCTCCTTTTTGTATTCCTGTTACATGTATGTACCTTTTGTAGTTACCCCATGGTACTTGGATATTCTGTTCTTCTTTTTTTAATCTTTGTTCTCTTTGCTTTTGGGTTTTTGAAAATCCTATTGCCATATCCTCTAGCTCAGAGATTCTTTCCTCAGCTGTGTCGAGGCTGCTGATAAGCCCACCAAAGTTTCCTTCATGTCTGTTAGAGTGTTTTTTTTTTTTACTTTTATTTCTAGCATTTCTTTTCAGTACTTTCTCAAGGTTTCCATCTCTCTGCTTACATTCCCATCTGTTCTTGCATGTTGTCTCCTTTATCCACCAGAGTTCTTATCGTATTAACCATAGTTGTTTGAAATTCCCAATCTGATAATTCCATCATTCCCGCCATGTCTGTTTCTGGGGCTTGCTCTGTGTCTTCAAATTGTGTTTTTGCCTTTGGGTATTTCTTGACATTTATTCATTATAGCTGGACATGATGTGCTGGGTAAAATGACCTGCTGTAAGTAGACCTTTAGTAATGTGGGGGTGAGGTGTGGGCGAAGAGGAAGTGTTCTACAGTCCTATGACTAGGTCTGACCATTTCAGCGAGACATCCCTTGGACTGTGAACTTCACAAGAATTTCTCAGTTTTTTTTCTAGCCCCTTAGGTAGGACAGGTTGGCTAGAGTGGGCTGGAGTTGAGTATTTACCTTCCCCAGGTCAGTTAGGCTCTAAAAATACTCTGGAAGTTTAACTAGTTTTCCCTGAGGGCAGATCTTGTTAAAGAGGACTAAGGGGGAGAGAGTATAGTGTATAACGGCTGTATGCTCTGACAGTACAGATGCAGTGGAACTATTTTTTTTAACTGGAGGGAAAAGAGGGGAGAACATGTGCAAATTTTTTTAGATATCTTTGATGATCATATTGGTGGTGATATGAGTATTGCAATTGTAAGATAGTTGTTGTGTAATGTCAGATAAAACAAGTAGTATTGGAATGTTCCAATCCTGTCATCCCCTCTGCTTTTAGGAACTATGATTCTCAGAATGGAAGAAAAGAGGTTTTGATATTATAAAGAAGTGGCTAAGTAAAAACTCTCTAGTATTGAATTTGAATAGAAAGTATCATTATGCATTTTTGAGATGTTTTTATCTTTGAGTTAGTAACATATCCTAGTTTATTCCTAGAGCATATGACCATTATACACTACACTCTTTTCCCCCTTAGTCTTCCTTTTGGCCTAGTTCTACAGCAACTAATATTTCATCCTTATGTTCTTATGCTGGTAGCTTCTTCATCACTTGAGTCATCTACAATTCATTCTCTGCTAGATTTCTCAGGAAGAGCTCATGGGAACAATACTTCCTGAATACTTGCGTGTATCTGTGCCTTTTATACTTAAAAGTCAGCTTTGCTGCCGAAACCGGTTGCTCAGTGGATAGAGCGTCAGCCTGCAGACTGAAGGGTCCCAGGTTCGATTCCGGTCAGGGGCATGTACCTTGGTTGCGGGCACATCCCCAGTGGGGAGTATGCAGGAGGCAGCTG
>NW_006297152.1:571268-595355 GCF_000327345.1 Myotis davidii
GCTCCCACTCATTTTAGCAGGAAGTATTCCTGAGGTAGAATTAAGTATTTCCTGAGATGTTATATAGTATCAGGAATGATTAAGAGGCTGGCTGGCCACAGAGGCAGGAAGTTCCATGGCATTGCGCCCCTGAGGTAGTTAGCACAATTTGGGCCCTTGATCCAGTCTTGGCCACGTCCAGGACTTGATTCGCCATAATTCATAAAGTTCAGGGGGTAGCCCCACATTAGCAAAAGTTCGAAAGACTGTGGTATAAACCAGAATGTTAGTTTATTAACTTTTCCATAATTAGTAACTGCTAAATGAACGAGAGCACTCACTTTAGCTCTATTCTTCCCCCACTTGGCAGGTACCTTTGAAGCCAGAAGGTTGTATGGTTTGCAAAGGGGAGTGGATGATCCTAATGGTTAGTGACATTCTCATCACATTCTGATCCACCCATCTTCACTCCAGGGAGATACCTGCCAGCTGGACCAAAGTACTTGTGTCAACCATGGCAACATCTTGCAATACACACACTTCCAAATTCTTGCTTTCTAGCTTGTCTTTTCCCAGGTTCCACATGCAGGGAGAAAGGGAGCACCTTCCCAGTCAGCCAGAACATCTGGGTCAACCCTAGTGATGAGTGGCATGACACTTGAAGCAGCCAACTCACCTCACATGCAAAGAATTTCAGATAAATGAATCTAACAAACATGTAGCACCTTCCATGGACTAGACCAGCCGTGGGCAAACTACGGCCCGCGGGCCAGATCCGGCCCGTTTGAAATGAATAGAACTAAAAAAAAAAAAAAGACCGTACCCTTTTATGTAATGATGTTTACTTTGAATTTATATTAGTTCACACAAACACTCCATCCATGCTTTTGTTCCGGCCCTCCGGTCCAGTTTAAGAACCCATTGTGGCCCTCGAGTCAAAAAGTTTGCCCACCCCTGGACTAGACACTAAAAGGAATCACCAGGGATGCCTGGTCTTAAGTCAAGTACAGCCTGGTAGGGCCAGATTTAAACATTCTTTGCCCACTCCTACTAGTTGATATGCATAGTATGACTGAATCAGAGAAAGCATCAAAGTGTGAACTTCAACTTGGCCTTGTCTATGCTATTAAAAATTCAGATTACTGGATCTCTGTCTAAGTAAAGTTTTATTGGATTACTTCTCCTGGATTTTTGTATAACACGGCTGAACTATATCAGAACCCATCCCATAAATTTTATTAGGTGGGATTGGAGCTACTGGATGCAGCCTTTTCAGGCAAAAGCCTACTGTTTGGTTGTGTATTTAGAGAAATAGCAATGACTTCTTCTGAGGGTGGCTAAGTACTGAGAAATGGAACTACATCTCTCCAGCATTCCTTTAATGCTGTAGGTCTGTGGGGTTGTGTTTAGCTGGTTCATTTGTCTGTTTTTTTAATCCGGGATAGAACATGAAATGATTGCTGCTGTTTCAGGTTTCTGGGCTCATCCTGCTCTGAGTTCAGGTGATCATGGTATGTGAGCCCCTGCTGTTCTGCAGGCCTGCTAGTCAAACAGCCACTGAATTATCTTCTCATAGGCCTGGTGTCAGGTCTGGAAGCATAGTATCTAAAATTAAAGACTTCTTTCCATTCTGGAATTTTGAACTTATCTTTAGAACTCAAATGAGAGTGTGGTGATGACAGCGAAATAGTTAATCTGGAGAGTTGGCTACTCAAAAAGAAGACTTAGCCCTGGCTGGGTGGCTCATTTGGTTGGAGCATTGTCCCATACACCGAAAGGTTGCCAGTTCGATTCCCAGTCAGGGCACATAGCTAGGTTGCAGATTCCATCCCCAGACGGAATGCGTATGGGAGGCAACTGATCAATGTTTCTCTCACATCGATGTCTCTTTCTCCCTTTCCTTCCCTCATTTCCTCATTCTCTAAATCAAGAAACATATCCTTGATTGAGGTAAAAAAAAAAAGACTTAAAGGCTTCATCCTTTAATATATTGGCCTTGAAGTGGAAACTATTATGTGTATTTTGGATTTAAAAGAGTTTTGGGAAGGAAATTCTCCCCCACCCCCCTGCCCCAACCCCACAAGTTTTTGGTTTAATTGCCTGGCAGGGTGAGAAATCCCAACACAACAGTGTGGAACTGGGGCATGAAAAGCAGCAAGTGAAACGCATTTATGAAGCCCATAAATAAAAATGAAAGTCATTTCATTGTCCAAATTGAGTGGAAAAACACAATCTATCCCAATTCTGATAAATGGAAGAGTGGGACACACATAAGGGTAAGTTCTTTCCATTTTAATAAAGCCAGATAATGGGTGTAACATAACTGAAGAATTTCAGAAAAAGGGACGTTTCATTTTGCCAGACTTGACCAAGGAAGCATGTTACCATAACTACTCTATGGGGGAAAACGCACACGTTTCCAAAAGAAGTACAATCAATTGCATGCTTACCCAGTGCCCAAATGAGTGTTTTCCTATAAAGCCAACAGCAGTGAAAGGAATGACAAACAAGATCAAGGTTGCAGCCATGTTCGGCAGGAGATTTCCATACTTCTGGAATTTGGGGGTTGCCAGCCTTTTACTCTTCTTGCCTAAGAAGAACATTGATACCTTACTCTTCTTTGAAGGTGTTTATTCCTGTCCAAATGGATCAGATAAGACTGAGGTGGGTGCCGACAGTGAACAGCTCTATTGAAAGAAAGGGAGGTCTGCAGTTTGAATGGCGGGATCTTTGTGCGCTGGCTCCTCAGGTTTGGGCTGCTGCCTGCTTCCGACTCCTCATTGATTTCCAACCCCACCTTCTCGGGTGTGTCAATTCAGCCTGTTCTCTTTCCAACTAAATTCTTGTTGTTTTCTTCAGATTTTTGTTTGTGGTTTTTGTTAATCCTCGCCTGAGGATATTTTCCCCATTGATTTTTAGGGAGAGTGGAAGGAAGAGGGAGGGAAAGACGGAGAAAAACATCGATGTGAGAGAAATACATTGATTGGTTGCCTCCTGCATGACCAGGGCAAGGTAAGTGCCCTTGACTGGAAACGAACCTGGGACCCTTTGATCCACAGGCCGATGCTCTATCCACTGAACCAAACCAGCTAGAGCTGTTTGTAGTGTTGTTGTTTTTGTTTGTTGTTGTTGTTTGATTCATTATCAGTCTGTGTCGGACATACTTGTGAAAAGGGCAAGTATGCAAGTTGGTTGGTCCAAATTAATAGCATAATCACTAGTCATGAAACTAGAGAGAAGCCAGTGGGCTGA
Source organism: Myotis davidii (assembly GCF_000327345.1). Classification (NCBI taxonomy): domain Eukaryota; kingdom Metazoa; phylum Chordata; class Mammalia; order Chiroptera; family Vespertilionidae; genus Myotis; species Myotis davidii. Next base: position 574,500 of record NW_006297152.1, read on the forward strand.
TAAGAGAATCAAAGCCAGGCATGAATTTATCATCTTTAACATGGAACTAAAAACACACTTGTCATTCATTTAATAAACATGTTGAACACTTATCTTGTCCTACTGATTCTACTGGGCACTGTACATGATTTAAAGATAAATTAGACCTGGGCCCCAGCCTCTAATCTCACAGCAAATGTCAGAGTCTTTCCTCCCTCCCTCCCTCCCTCAATTTTCATCAGCACCCCTAGGCCACAGCACACCTAAGATGCAGCCAGTCTAGATAAAAATGACATGTTTGCTTTGCAAATATGGCTTTCAGACAAGTTTTTTAAAGACCTTTCCAACTGGATTGCTCCCTAAATTTGTCTTAAATAGATTTTCTGAAGCTACCACAGTTCCTGAGTAGTCACTGAGAATGGGCTCTGGCAACTAAAGGGCCATATAATCAGACCATCTCTTCATCCATCTCTTTATTCATGTATCATTCGAGGTTTAGACTAAGGCTAAGAAGAGGGTAGATTCCCTCCTACTTGTTTGTATGAATTACTAGAAGCATCTTGCTGTCTCTTCATGCACTGAGGTGAAACCAGCCCATTCTCGGAGATAAAGTCTCTTCCACTGCCTCCTCTCGCCCTTTATCTTCAAGAATTGAGTCTATGGCACCTTGGGAAACTTGACTTCAAACACACCCAAAGCATACCCTGGAATTGATATTTCTTGTTTGGTGTTCTTGGATCATTAAAGACTGTGACTGTGAAGAGCTTCTCCCATGGTGAGAATTTGACTAATTAAATTACCACAACTGGAGGAACTTCACTGCTAGACAAAGCAAAATATATCACTGAAAATTGGAGTGCAGAGAGAGTAAAGTCATCATGTTTGCAGCACTGCGTAAGGGAGAGGCACTGTGTGCAAGGGATCTGAGTGCTTTGAGCACACGAAAAAGGTTCCCTGTTGTGTGGAGGGGCAATTCCATTGGGCAGAACCCTCCCACACCATTCTGCCTCCCTGTCCCGATTTCAGGTTCACCAAGGAGGCTTCTGATGAACAATTCAGCTTTCCCTCTTAAACAATTTTATATTGGAAAGGGGTTGCCTCGATAGGGAGCACGAGAATTGCAAGCTCTAGAAAGGAATATCTGAACTCCATGATAAATTATGATTTATTGGTCAATTGTATGTTGAGGTGCTTGAGAACCCCTTTCCTACGAGTGACCACCCTATGGTATCTTCCTAGATGCCTCCCCAAATTCTAGCACCCCCCCCCCATCACTTTTCACTCAAGTATAAGACCATCCATCAGACCATGTGCTACTTAGGTTGTGGGTTTTAAAGATTTTATGTCTTTCTGCTTCTTACCACCTTATGATAGACAATAATTTTCTAAAAGGAAGTAGGGTAGAGGGAGTCGGATTATGCAAATTAACATGAGTATTAAGAAACAAAGGAGGACCTGCAGGTCCCCTTCAATCACGATTGGGCAGTTGTTCTCATTTGCTGGTGTATATTTGAATAACACCTCTCTGACAATGAGTGCTCCCCAACAATGCTCCCTACAGAAGGTAGGAGAAAGAAAGAGCAACTCACCATTAAAATCAGACTGGGCTCCTCTTTGAATAACTCTGACCTGGAAGAGGGATGAGCCCAGAAGGAAAAAATTTGAAAAGTTTACCTCAGGTTGAGAATTTCTAATGCCACCACTTTTGTGTGTGTGTGTTGTTGTTTGATAGACATGACAGCATCTCCTCATTATTATGGAAAATATAGGGTTGGTGGTAATTACTATCTGAATATGAATGGGAGCAGAAGTGGGCATAGCCTGCACTGGCCTTTCTTTGACAAGGTATAACTTTCTTCTGAATTTCTGTGTTAATTAATGCTTATTTAAAAACCACTTTAATTGGTAGTAAACACCTCAACTTTTTGTACTCATTAAAATGCAGCCATTGATGTGTGATGGATTTTTTTTTAAAGCTTAATTAACTTTCCTTCTGTATATGTAACCTATAATAATGACAAACATATTGGGAAAAAACCACCCCAGCTTTTTCCCCCTCTCCCTCCCAACCCCCATTATAAAGACATTTTTGGCTGTGGCTGTCTCACTTTGTTAGGATCAGATGTCATTAATTTGGCGTTTTGGTGATGAGTAGGTGGCAGGAAATGAAGGCTTTTTGACATTGGCTATTTCTAAACCAAATATTCATGCCTCTATGGGAGAAATAGTAAATGTTTTAAAGTAAAGAAAAAGTTGAAAGAAACCAATACCTCATGACTCAAGACATGTCTTAAGCATCTTTGTGGAAAACATCAAATTCTTAAGATGTTCTTGGAAATCATTTTTCGGAGTGGTTATAGTTGTGTGGGAACTGCATTAAGAGATATAATTACTATTGAGGTAAACGAACTAGCTTAGAGAAAATTTGGAAAATAGGAAACAATTCTTTATAGTCTCACTACCCTAACACAACAACAGTTTTTCATTTTTCAGAATGCCCTTGTATTCTTTGTCTATAGTAGGCACAACATTGTTAATGGTAAAACCACGGTCAGCAGGTATAGAAGGAAATGGACCAAGGTATGAGGAGGAATTGATCTTGTGGTTTAGCAGTCATTGGATAGGAAATTTGGGTTTATCAAAGGGGAGTGTCAAGGGGGTGTGGCTGGTGGGGGGGAATAACAGCTATGGGGCCAAGTCATACAAGGGAAATTTTCAGTCTGAAAAGTCCCTAACAGCCCCTCCTCTTGGTCAATAGGGAGACCAAGTCTCATCATTTGATCAGATTCTGATTTATTTTTTCCTTCAAATTATATAACTTATGTCCATTCCAGTCTCAGACTTATTGGTAAGAACTGCTGTCACACACACACAGATTTTTGTGTTAGTAGTTGAATTAAATTTTTTTTTAGCAAGTGACTGAACTAGGAACATTTAAGCCTGAAGAGAACACAGGGAATGACTGTGGAGACAACACATACTAAGAGAATTATCAAAAGGCCTTGGATATTGGATATCACTCATGAGTCCAGATCCTGCCTCACTTGGGATCAGCCAGAACAGTTCCATCTCAATCCAACAAAAAGGGAGGTTTGATATCAGTAAATTCACACAACACGTTCCTCCTCTTGAGTTACCAAGATTTAATCTTTGGTATCCAGAGTAATATTATTCGGGAAATGAATTTTAGGAATCTTATTTTAACGTAGTTTTAAACAAACAGAAGGGAAACAATGGTTATGAAAAGAAGGAGGAACAAGAGACAAGGGTATGGCGCTCAGTAGCTCCCTGTGTCCTGGGGTCTTGATTTGGAGGTCATGGGCCAAATCTGCCCATGTCAGGCTGTCTGCTGCTTGATCCGAGATTCCTGGAAAGCTGTCTGCTTTGTGATTGTCATCTGCTCCAGAATAATCCCGAGGGAGTCCCAGTTCAGATCTCCTGTCAATATGGGAATTCCTATTAGCGTAAGTTTGGGACTTTTTCAGTGATTAAAAAAATATTCTTCTTTTTATCATTTTTTTTTGAAATTTCTTCAGCTTAATGTCATTTCCTATTGAGTTTTCTTTCAGCAGTCACTTTTTTAATTTTCAAGAATCTTGTTCTTTGGATATACCCATTTTATAGCATGCCAGTATTATTTTATGAATGATATATATTTATCTCGCCACAGAGAGAGGAATTATAGTTTTTGTTTTTCCTATTTCCAGCATGATTCCCTCTGTTCTGACTATCTGGCACTGTGTATCAAACTCCGCTGTGTAACTAATTTGTAATGAACTCCAAATCGGTTCCAGGATGGGAGGTGAGAGAAAAAGATAAAGAAGTCCTTGCTTTGTGCCTGGCAGCTTTAATCTATTTGGAAGCCCAGTAGCAATTTCTAGTGTTCCTTTCAAGACTCCTTTTAGGATTTTCCAGACAGAAACTGACCTTTGAGAACATCCCATTCCTAAAGAATCCTGAAAATTTGACACCATCCCAGACTCCTCCGAGCTCTGAGGTGACGTGGACATTCGAGCAGATTTCATGCTTGTTTGGAGGCCTGGACCCCTGGGCCTGTGGTGCAGGGTACCCCTACGACTGGAACGTGGGCCATGGCTCTTCCCGAAACATGGCCCACACTCCAGCTGTGCTTGCCCTGAGAAAGGCAAGTGTAGGATGTGGCACAAGCCTGGAGAATCCAGCATCTTCCTCCCAGCCATGCCGAATTATTTTAATAATCAACTGGATTTCAAATTAGCCAACTTGAAGATAGCTTTATATTACCAAAAGGTATTATAATTTAATGAGGCTCTGAATAGTGTTATAATATTATTTTACTTAATTAATATATCAACTGAAAAATGTAAAAATAAAACATCCCTTCAACAGAGTCATGATGTTGAACATTAGTGACCATTGTGTAGGATTGCATTAAAAGATGGTTGAGCCAAAGCTTTGCTCACCTCAGAATACCCTGAACTAATTAAAATCACTGAAACCATGTTGTATATTTATTTTGTTTAAAATAAAAAATTTCCCCTTATTTAAAGTAATATATTTATCGAAGAGAACGTGAAAAATGTAGACACTTTCAAAAAGAAATAAAAATCATCATACTCTGCCACTCAGAGATAATCACTGGTAACATTTTTAACATATTTTCTTCCTGGGTGTTATACAAGTAATTGTTGAATAAATATACATAGAGATATATGATCACATATATCTTTGTTAAAGTATGCGTATTTTTTTAGTTATAGAGAACTAGACCAAAAACATTTGGGCATCATTGCCCTATAATATTAGTTTAACTATAGATTCATTCTATGAAAGAGATGAAAGAATATAAAGACTAAAAGGCCACATCCCACAGCCCAGGCTGGGGGAGGGGAGGGGAGGGGAGGGGAGGAGAGATTCATCGGTTGCTTCCTGTGTATACCCTGACCAGGAAATCGAATCCACAACCTTTAGTGTATTAGACAACATTCCAACCAACTGGCTGGGTATTTTCTTCTAATCTTTTTATGCATGTTATGTAAAGTTGAGATTATTTTGTCTAGACATTTTGTATATTTTTGTTCACCAAGTATTATATTGTAAGTATCTCTGCATCTCAGTAAATAGTCTTTAAAAACACCATTTTTCTTTACCCATCATGTTCTATTACATGGATATCACCTGATTTATTTGTTTGTTTTTTTAAGGATTCCTCTTTTGCTGATCACTTAGACTCTTTAATGTTAGCAGTTACAAGTAATGCCACAGTCTCCTTTCCCAGAACCTGTCTTTGGGAAACAGTCTGAAATTCATGCAAAATCTTTCTTGTTGAGTCAAGTTGGGATTTAAGCTTGAGACTCTTGCTATATACTTGCTAAATTAGTATTTGGAGTAAGGTTCCATGCTGCTCTGGTGGTTTGAAAAGTGCAGTATCAACCCCCACCCACCCCCACCCCCCAGCTCCAATCCGTGGAGTGTTCTGCTTTGCTCATTTGAACTGGGTGGAAGGAACATGCTGCCCACGACTGAGCTTGAGGAAGGCATCAGAGAATAGTGCAGGGGAGTAAGAAGAGTCAGGAGTGACGGCTGGGGGCTCCCGTAGATGGTGTCTGTGTTTCTGGTGTCTTAGTTAAGGACAGATCCCACGGCCAGATGTATTACCACAGATTCCTGGGAAAGGATTCCTCTGTCCATCTTTGTCCCTGCCAGCTCCTCCCTCTTGAGGTCTCTGCCCTCCCCATCTCTGCCTCTTTTCTGCATTTGCTGCTTTGACTGTCCCTTCTGAGAATCTGGTCACCACTCCAGACTAGACTGAGGTCAGGGGACAAGTGTTCCACCACAGCTGACAGAACTCATTCATTACTTTACCAGTCAGGATAAGCCAGGCAATGCTGGAGTAACAAACTGCACAACATCTTAGTGCCTTTACCCAGTCAAGTTCATTGTTCATTCAGGTAGCTGTCATCCAATGGGGCGTGACTCAACGATCAGGAGGCTTGGATTTCATGGCACTTTGATCTTAAGGCATGATTTCAGGATGGCCGTGGCAGGTGACGAGTGAACAGAAAATTGAGATTCAGCCTGGAAGTGACACACAGTTATAGCCTTTGGGTCAAATCTAAGAATGTGACCTCACCTAATTGCCTGGGGTTAGGGAAATATGATCGTCTATCTGGAAATATTGGTGAGCATTATGATGTCTACCTAAATTACAACAACAACAACACACACCCCAAAAGCAAAAAAAACCCCTGATCTTCAGATATACTCCAAACACAGTAATAAAGAAAAACATCATTGTTAAATATGTGCAAGCAACATTGTAGTGACTTATGAGCGCATCCAGTATGTAGGCTTTGTGTTTCAAACAGAATTTGTTGTTAACAAATATGTGAAGCTCTGTGCCTCATGGTGAAAACAATTGCATCAAATTAACCTTGATTTCATGATAGAGCTCAAGGTAACCCAGGAGTCTACTCACGTTTTTAGATACGAATCGCATCACTTAAAGCAGAGGGGTGGAAAGTCTGGCCCCTGGAATCATTTGGTCTGGCCCTGCCTAGGCATTAGGGGTGAGTGAATTAAATGTTTGACCAAACATAGCAGGCGAATTTTTGACTTGATAATTCTGTATGGCCCACAAATGATATAAATATCCAGATGGCCGTTAGCAGAAAAAAGGTTCCCCACCCTGATTTAAAGGAAGAGTTAAGATTTAGTTCCTTGTGAAAGGATGGTGAGCAGGTTTCAATTTGTGAGCCACAGCTGCCTGATTTGTTAGTAAACTCTTGGGACTCAACTGCTATGTTGAGCAGGACTCTCAGGCAGCATCTAGGCTCAGTGGGGAAGAGGTCAGTGACACATTCACTCAACAGGTTGTGCAAAGCACTTACTACGTAGAGGCGCTAGACCAAGTGCTGATGCTTGCAGCCCATGCGGAACTTACCACTTAGCGATGTGTGTCATGGGATGCCGGCGTGGGTGTGCGCGCGCGTGTGTGTAGGAAAGTGGAGACATTTTTTTCTTCATACTTCCATTTCTGAGCTAATGGGACTATTCAGTTAGTGCCAGATTAATTCAAGCAGTAGAAGTAACTGCTAATTGGCTGTCTCTCATATGCACTCCTATAAGAAGGATGTAGGTTTTGAAGTGTTTTCCCCTCATCATGATGAGTCCTGCAGAACTAACCATATGTTTCCTCCCTGTGACATGTGTTTTCAAGGAAACTAAAGGTGTTAATGGAAGACCATCTCCTTTTATGTCTCTATCCCTGGCTCATTCCTCCGGCTGCTACGGGAAGCTTGGCTTATTCTTGTTAGGCCCAGATTCCATTCCCCTCTAATTTCTTAAACAGCTTAAACTAGCAAATGGGAATGATATTAATTCTCCTCCTCCGTTCCTGTAAGTGTTTGAATCCACCCAGCACGGAGCAGGATTGTGCCACCTTTTCTCTTCATTTGCTTCAGCAGAAGTGATAGATATAAAGATGAGCTGGATTTCCAGAGGGGCTCATTCTTAGCTGGGGCTCTGAGATGGTGTCTCCGTAGACTCAGTACCGTGAAACTCAAGTGAAATGGTAAACAGCACAGAGACCAACATAGTCAACTCACTGGTTTCTTGTCTCCGTGAGACATATTGAGCTACTGCCAAAATTAATAAGAAAAATAATTTATTTCTAAAGAACAATAGGAAATAGATTGTTATACATTTTCTTTCTGCATTATCTCTGTCTATATAATAAATATGGTAAGTCTAGGACCAGGTTTCCAAAATATTTTCTCTGGGGGCACCCATTGAATATTTAGTACTAATAATTATAATAACATATACATAATGATATATATAATACATGATATATAATACATACATATATAATGTATAATATATATGTGTACACACACACACACACACACACACACACTAAAAGACATTTCAGCCGAAACTGGTTTGGCTCAGTGGATAGAGCGTCGGCCTGCAGACTGAAGGGTCCCAGGTTCTATTCCGGTCAAGGGCATGTACCTGGGTTGTGGGCACATCCCCAGTGGGGGATGTGCAGGAGGTGGCTGGTCGATGTTTCTCTCTCTCATTGATGTTTCTGACTATCTCTCTCCCTTCCTCTCTGTAAAAAATCAATAAAATATATTTAAAAAAAAGAAAAGACATTTCAGACTTCAGACCCATTAGAGAAACTTTTTGAATCTCTGTCATTGATGTAAGGATCCTTTCTTTCTCTGAGTATTCATTATCTGAGTCTCCAGTTGCATAAGGAAGGAAAAGTCATTCTAACAAGAAAATTCTCAGTAATAATGTGACCACTTTTAAGATCAGTCTCCACTCAAACCTGCCTCCCTGTTTAACACTAGGGCTTTAACTCTGCCCATTGGGTCAATATCATTAACATTTTTGGCTTTTAGTCCATCTCTGCTAATTTTAGGGTATGGGAAACATTTGACAACACTAATGAAAATAAAATAGAAATCGATGGTACAGTGAAATCGGAAATCTTGCAGAAGATCCAAGTTTTCATAAAGTGTTAATAGTGATATGGAGAACTGCTCTAGTCACAGGTAATGCCCTTGACAGCTGGGCACCTGGCAGAGCTGGATTAATTACACATGGAAGAGGAGACCATTTAGATGACAGGTATTTGAAAAGAGAATTGTTTGAACCCTAAGAATGCTGATGTAATACCCGAGTATTTAAACAGTGATCTGTTTTATAATCTTACTTCATGCCAAACATGAAGTGAAAAATGTCAGTGTCCACAAGAACTTGAGAATTCTTCAGTCCAGCCATCTGGCTTTTGGGACGAAGGAGACCCAGAGAGGCTGAAATGTTGCACAAGGTCACGTTGCTGGTGCGGGAGCAGGACTAGACCTTGGATCTGCCCACTTTGCCAGTTCTTCTGGCCACGCCAGCTGCAGGGGTGTTTGACTCTTCTCACACCTCACATCCCACCCCCGAGCAATTACTGCTAGCCTCACATCCAAAGCATCCCGGACTCTGACCACTTCTTCTCGTCCCACCATCCCATCCTCCAAGTCCCTCAGGTGGATTTCTCACTGGGCTCTCACTCCCACTCTGTCCCTAGGTTGTCTGCTCTCCACATAACAGTCATTGTGATCCTTGTAAAGCAGGCCAAATCTTATCCCTCCCCTGCTCAAACCTTCTAGCAACTTCTCACTTCCCTCAGAATAAAATCCCAAGTCCTCCCTGGGGTTATCCGGTCCAACCAACTCTTGTTCCTGTTGACCGCTGTGCTGTCATCCATTCACATCCTCGGCACTGTGCCCCAGTTGTCTACTGTCCCTCAACTCCTTAAGCACACTCCCTGCTCAAGTCCCCTCTGGCTCTGGCCCCAGACATCTCACTTCTTTCTGGTCCTGTGCCCATGACCTGAGCCCCTGTTTCAAAGAGCACTCCAACTTACCATCCTTTCCTACTTAGTTTTTCTTCGTAAGAAAAACCATCAAGACCTGACAATATGTAGCTATACGTTTATTATCCACCTTCCCATTTCAGAATATACGTTGTTTTCCTTGTATGTTTTCAATGTATTCATCAGGCACCTTATCTCTTGTTGGCAAATACTGTTAGAACAACAACACTGTTAGTAGATGTTAAATAAGTAATTATTGAAAACAACAAAGAGATAGCATGAATGATGAAATGGGTAAAATGCATTAGTTATATAGGTGTGTCCTGTAAGAAAATTGTTTTAAAAGTCAAAAGGTTTTGTCAGATTTCTTCCCCTAAGTTCATCTTGCTGTGCATTGATCTCTGTCCCACCCCCTGTGCTTGTGCCAGGGTGAAGCGTTACCGGGGAACCAGAGGACTGTTTAGGTCTCTACTCACTCAGTCTCTTGGCAATTCGATGGGGGCAGAGTCATTCATTCAGAGTTTCAAGGCCACAGGCTTCCAAGGGCACCAGGAGTCTTGCTCACCCTGAGCCATTGGGGTTGGGGAGAAATTTCTTATGTGGATGAAAGACATTGTTTTTAATTTTTAAGTTTAGAATTTAGGCAGCTCTCTTTTGGTCAGATTATTTGTGCAATTTCTGGGCGTTTGGCTCCTGTGTTTACTCCTGTATTTTGGCCAGAGGAAGGCGGGAGATTGCACCTACGTTTTCAGACTTGTAGTGAGAATAGAGGTTGAAATCCTGGTCAACATCAGCTTTCTTGAATGTTTCCTTTTTGCTGGTGGGTGTGGGGCTGGAGGTATTATCAGTGAGTTGGGCAGAAGAGGGGAAGCTTCCGTGTTAAGGTGCATGTACTGTTTGGGATCATGAATGTTGAAAGTTTGGGAAACATTTAAGGACTTTTAAAACTGTTATCAACTAGCACTGAAAAAGGGTGCTTTGCAGGGCAGGTGAGGTGAGGAGATGGGGACTTAGCAGAGAGTAAGAGGTGACGGTGGAGGGAGTTAGGTCAAGCACCAGGAAGAAGCGTGTGGTTTTCCACAGAGAAGCCAGGGTATCACCCGGAGCAGCTGCTTTCCTGGGCACAGCCGGCCGCTCTCTTCTCAGGGGCATAGGTGTCTGTGAGCAAGCAGACAATGATTCAAGGTGACTGTCTTTCTATAACCCTTGCTTCTTGGTTCTTCCCCTAACTTTCAGGGTCAGCAGTACCTAACTCATTTTGATGGCAGTTGAGCTGACAAGCTGGCACCTGGAAGGTTTGCAATGTAGGAAGATTCTATGTCTCTCCAGCCCCCTCCCCAACAATAGAATCGACTTGGCGAAGTTTGGAAAGTGGTGGGAAAACTCGTTCTCTTGCCCTCGGCTTTGCCCCATAAACACTTGCCTGTAATGTTCTTTGGTGTGGAATTCCCCTTCATTATAGAATGAGAGCGAGCCTGGCCCTTTCCTCAAACCCCAGTCTTGATTGAAAGACGAGTGAGCCTACGAGCTGCCATCTCGAGCAGCTTCCCCAGCCCCACAATGTGAGGACAGGGTAATGATGTCCAATTTTGCACACTTCAGATCCATTAGTAGCAATTACCTTCCTCGAGGTGTTTTGAGTTAGTTTTAACATAGCATTCTTACAGTTGGTGGATAATGACAGTAATAATGTACACAACATTTTCAAGTCGCTGTTTTTAGCTACAATAACACCATTAGTAGGTCTATTTAACAGATGCATTTCATGCGAAAAGTGAAGGTTCTCCTGCTTCCTCTCCCTTCCCCCACGCAAACCTTAACTGCTATTTTATTCAACAGAGATATTTTACTCCAGAGTTTCAGAGACACATTTTTAAATTCTGGGTCTTCCCATTGAAACGGGATGGTTGTGTAACTGGTCTGACCTAGAATTATTGTGTAGTTATTCTTATTTAGCTCTTCTTTTAATGATATGCACGCTGACCCAGAAACCCAAAGCTCGCAAAAAGGGGAAATGCATGCACACTCGGGGATGTCTGTGAGAGGTTACCGGGTTTTACATGATGACTTCAAGACCAATGGGTGACCACTGAGCTGCCCAGGGAGAAATGCCTCAATGGGGAGGTGTCAGTCTATTCTAGTGACTCCATCAAATTGTGTGTGTGTGTGTGTGTGTGTGCATGTGCATGTGTGTTTAACTCCCCCAGTAATTCAGAAGATCTGTGTTACTCCTCCCCATTCCCCCTCTGGAAGCCATTGCTGACAGCTCTTCCCTCTCAGGCCCTGCGTCTTTGTTTTCCACTCCCTTTTGGATACTTTTCTACACGGCTTCTTTCCATCCTCGGCTCTTGTGTTGTTATTCAGTCTGCATTTTCTAGCCAGTCATTTGCATATCTCACCATCCTGTATTAGTGTCCTAGGGCCGCCATCACAAAGTGGCCTGAAACAACAGACGTTTATTCTGGAGGCTAGCAGCCTGCAATCAAGGTGTTGGCAGGGCCACGCTCCCTCCGGAGCCTCTGGGGATGCCCTGTCCTTGCCTCTCCCAGCTTCCGGTGGTCCCAGGTTTCCTTGGTTTACAGCAACGTAACTCCAACCTCCGTCTCTGTCTTCATGTGTCTTCTCCTTGTGTGTCTCTGTCTCTTCACATAGAATTCTTTTTATCAGTACACAAGTCTTTTTATTGATATTTTTTGTTGATTCTCACCTGAAGATATTTTTCCATTGATTTTTTTAGAGACAGTGGAAGAGGGAGGGGGAAAGACAGAGAGAGAAACATCAATATGAGAGAGACACATTGATTGGTTGCCTCCTGCACGCGCCACAACCAGCACCGGGGAACGAGCCTACAACCAAGGTATGTGCCCTTGACCAGAATATAACTTGGGATCCTTCAGTCCACAGGCTGACGCTCTATCCACTGAGCCAAACCAGCCAGGACACTAGTCTTATTGGATGAGGGGCCCACCCTAAATGACTGCATCTTGACTTGATTACTTCTGTGAAGACCCTATTTCCAAATAAACTCATATTCACAGATAACAAAGGTTAAGACTTCAACATATCTTCTTAGGGGACTCATACAATTTAGCTCATGCTGTTTCTCAAGTAAGTTGTAACTTTCTTAAAGCCTGGAGTGTTTGGTGTAGCCCCTTAAAGAATGTTTCCTAAAACCTTGCCTATGGAACAGGAATCCTTACATTCCTGTTAAGAAGAATTGTCACACACAATAGAGAAACATGGCCTTTGTCCCTGATCCAGAGATCTGAGAAGCCTATTAGCATATTAAGGCATTGAGAAATCTTGCTAGAAAGACAGTTGCTTAAATCAAACTTATTTTCACTAACTTTTTTGACCACAGAGGCTTTTTTTCCCCTCCAAGTTTTCTCCATTAAGCAATAGAATGTAATTTGGGGGAATATAGACCCATTGACTATTTTTTCTGCCATATGAATTGTCCCTAATGACATCACCAGAATAATATGGCATTCAGTGGAGTGGTTTGTTTTTTCTGTATGGCATGAAATGGGCACTGAGGAAGAGGAGCAATTGTAAAGACTCAATGCCGAGTGACACTCGAATCCAGCCAAGAGTTGGGCAGAATGTCAATGAATTGCCTCCACGCTCAATCTGCTCACCTGACCCCTGCGTGGCTTGAGGACAGCCTCCTTCTGGCCGTACCCTCACATGGTGGGGAGGGAGATAGTCACAGTCTCTTCCTATCAGCACACTAATTCTGTCAGGTCAGGGCCCCACCCTCACGGCCTCATTTTACCTTCCCTGCCTATAAGACGGCTTTATCTCTAAATACAACCACACTGGAGGTTGGGGCTTCAAAATATGAATTTTTGGGGAACACAAACTTTCTGTCCACACAGGAGGAAGCGACAGTTTAAGAGTTTAGTTCTGTTTACCAGGATGGAGAGTAATTTAACTGGAATAAAATCTGTCACCCCTCTCTTAGGAGAAACCCGCGGTCACCGTCATTTGTCATTACTGAGGCATCACCTCTCGAAGTTGCCCCAGTTATGGTAACACCTGCCAGGGGATTGAGAGCTGGGGACCAGGGCTGCATCCCAGCAGCCTCCGAGGGGATGACTTGATTAGATTTCACTTGAACTTGAGAAGCTCGAGGAAGAGACAATCACCTGCGTCTCTTCAGCAGGGCTGTCCCTGAGATTGCGCAGGCCATGTTCTGTGCAGGATCCCACTGAGGGGGCCTGGGAGGGCCGAAATCCAGCTGGGCTCCTCTCACTGAGCCCTGTGGCCTCACGGGCTGCGTTGGCCTGGAGAAGGGCACCCCTTTCGAGGTCACACAGAAGCACCTGTGGGCTGGCTGCAGGGTCCTTACTGTGCAGGTGGGATTGTGCATTGAACAATGTCTCATCTGTCCTCAGAAGTAATGTCTCTCTAGTGTGAGTGTCAGAGAGAGTTGCTCTTTCCTGGGGCTGTGGTTAGTTTCATCTTATGGGGGCTTACCACTGTGCTTTCCTCTTCCCATGGCCCACGAGAAAGCTTAGAATCAGGATGGAGCCTCCCCTCTAGCAAGGAGATGGGATTTCATGGTAGGCACTCTGGTGTTGCTGGTCTTTACATGGGACTCCTGGCCTCACTGAGTGCTGTGGGTCGGGTGGGAGGCCTTGTAAATTTAGTAATTTGAGAACATGTTTCATGCACTGGTTAGACTGCATCCTACACTGAGTCTGGTCTGCTTACTTTAGGTGATTATTATAAGCTTACATTCATTCCATAAATATTTGTTAAGTATCCTACTCTGTGCTGGTCTCGTAGTAGGGCTGAAGAAGACAGGCTAGAGCGCTGCACTCAGGAACTTGTATGCTAATTAGGGAGCAAGATGATTCCAGCAGGGACAGTCCCACCAGGAAGCAAGCAAGGCGGTTGCTCATGGAGAGCAGTGTATGGGGGCAGGGGAAGGAGGGTTCTTAGGAGGAGTAATCGGGGAAAGCTTGAGCATTATAATGCAAGTAAGTGAAGTCCTGAACTTGTGCCTGACACACGGTGAGCTCTCAATCCATGATAACTGCTGCTGTTATTATTATTAACCGTCCCCTCTCGCTCCTCATATGCTGCTCATGTGTGAAGGCAGGAGGAATACGCTGCCAAGTTTGAAGAAAAGGTGAAGCCTTTGCAGTTGTGCCGGCTCTGGATGGGCGGGGAACTCCAGTTCATCACTGAACGTCTCCTTCCCTCTTCCATGTCGGAAGGTAGGCCTTCTGGCTGGGTGGTACCGAGCAGCTTTGCTGTACTTCCCATCTTGGGCTTGTCCTGTGAGCCCTCTCTCGGAACCATCATCCCCAACCATTTGTCTGTTGCAGTTGCCTAGTAAGCAGGGAAGGCTTGAGCATTAATGTAGATAACGCAAGTAAGTTAAGTCCTGAACTTGTGCCTTATAGTTATGGTGGTGCAAGTTTCAATTCGTGCCCATATAGAACAGAATGAAATGAAATCCTGAATTAATTCAAGGGTAGTGAATAGCAAAAGGCCCTCCTTGCAGAGATAATATTCAGTGGGTGGGGGGCCGCTAAATGGATTGAAATACATCCCCTCTAACTTCGTGTTTTTGAGCACTCTTTGATCTCACGATAGTCGATAGTCGGCCTATGTGGTGGGAGAGGAGGGAAGGATCGGGAGTTTGGGTGAGCACAACAGTGACGTCACTGTATTCCCAGGAGGGATTCTGGGCAAATGCTAGTACTGAGCTAACCTCATGGAAGAACGGGAAAGGCGGGAGGCCTCCATCTTGCCCACAACTCCACGCCTTCCCTTGGCTACCTAAGGGAATCCACTTACAACTCTATTACCCGGTAAATGAGCAGAGCGATTCAGTCAGGTGTATTTATCATGAGGAGGACTGAAGATAATTAATACACGGCATTGAATGCAAATTGCACCCACAGCACTTATCTCATTTTCAATTAGCACAAATGTTACTGCGCTGCAGGCTTGTTATGGTTTTACCATGGGCTGGGTAATTAATTTCTGTGAGCCACGTAGCAGGCACCTGGTAATGCCATTTATTAATAAATGTCACCCCAGGTATCGGTTTGTTAGAAGAGGTAATAAATGGAATGCGCAGTTGTCTGCCCTGTGCAAATCTATTTTTACACCTCGCTGCATCTTTTCACTTGTTTGTTTATTGACTAGAGTGACGACTGAGATTACAATTGCAAACAAAGGAAAGCCTAGTCCTACTGTGGCTCGAAGGGGGATTTCTTTTCCTCCCCCCTCAGGCTGGGTCAGGCCTGTGAGTGGAGTTGTCACAGGCAAGTTTCTGTGCTTCCCAAAGCGTCTCCCGCCCCACATGAGAGTCAGAAAGTGGGGCCTTCTGGAGCGCCTCCCCCATCTGACCATGGACACAGCCTGGCCATGCTTCCCCAGCCTGAATCTTTGGGGAGCGGAGATCTTACAGACCCACCTCATCCTGCCTCCTGTCCTTGCTCGCCATCGCATCTGGACTCCTAGCTACCTACCTCTGCCTCGTGGGCCTCTAGCATGAGAAGGGCGGAGGATTTGGCAGCCTTGGGCAAGGTGAGCAGAAAGTTCCTTATTTCTGTGAGCTTGTCATCTTTCTCCATATGAGGAGGTGACTTAGATTTTTTTTTTTGTAAGAAAACCCAATTAGCAGATTCTGACCACATGCCTACTACGGGTCAGGTGCTTTCCAGAGCTGGATGGAGGGTTATCGGCTCCGACTCCATGTTACCAACTCTCTTGTGATGACATCAGTTTTGCCCAGTAAACAGTTTTCTCTTTTTGCTCTGAACCAGCTGGGACCTTAATCAAGACTCAGCAATTCCCACCCTACATGTGGAATGCGGTTTCTCCTTGAGTTCCCTTGAAGACCCTGTGTGACCAGCCACTGTGGTCTGACTGACCGAGTGGCTACATGTAAAGCATTTACTACAATTCCTGGCACCTAGTAAGTACCCAGGAACTTGGCTATGATTAGTGTGCTTGCTGTTTTCAGCACTAGTTGTGAAGGGAAAAGCTGGCTGAGAGTTATCCATTTAGGAGATATGTATTGAGCACCTACTATGTGTCAGGCATTGTTTTGATGCTGCAGATAAAGCAGATCCAAATCCTGGTCCTTATGAAGTACGCATTTTATTGGAGACAGGAAATCAGCACGTAAGTAAAACATATAGTATGTCAGAGAGTTTGAGCACCCCAGAGAAACCTCCGGTAGGCTGGGAGTGGAGGGGGCTTTCAGTTTTAAATAGGCCCTCAAGGAAGGCCTCGCTGAGAGGGTGCCATTTTTTTGGGGGGGGGCGTGCAGGTGTTAATCTTCACCTGAGGATATTTTTCCATTGATTTTTTTTTTTGTAAGAGAGAATGGAAGGGAGGGAAGAGAGACAGAGAGACAAACATCGATGTGAGAGAGACACAATGATTGGTTGCCTCCTGCAAGTGCCCTGACCAGGGCTGAGGATTGAATCTGCAACTGAGGTATGTCCCCTTGAGTAGAATCAATCCTTCGACCTTTTAGTCTGAGAGCCAACTAACCACTGAGAAAAGCAGCTAGAGTGAGAGGATGCCATTTGAGCAAAGAAAGGGGCTGGAACCTGCCCTTCCGCGTCTGGGGGAAGGAGCCGACAGAGGGTGGAGCAAATGGCAGGGCTCTGAGATAGGAGAAAGCCCAGAGCCCCAAGGAGACCAGTGTGGCTGGAGTGGAATGAGTGGCAGGAGATGGCCTCAGAAATTAGGATGGCGAGGCCAGGCGGGACCACCTGGTGATGATGGCAGGGGCAGGCAGGACCTTGTAGAGATTTTAAGAACTTTCTATTTATTCTGAGACAGAGTGCCACAGGAAGATGGTGAGAGGAGGAGGGACATGGTCTGACTTAGGTTTTAAAAAAGGTCGCTCTGGCGTTTTTGTTTAGAAATAGGCTGTTTTCACAACCAGGGCAGAAGCAGGGGGTGCAGGGTGCAGGGTGCATTCATTTCTTATGGCTACTGTAACAAATTACCACAAATTGAGTGACATAAGACAACACATATTTATTATTTTACAGTGATGGAAGTCAGAGTCCTAAAATCAAGGTGCCAGCAGGGCTGCCCTCCTTCTGGGGGCTCGAGAGGAAAATCCCTTTCTTTGACTTGTCCAGCTTCTAAAAGATGCCTACCTTCCTCTGCACATGGCTTCTCCCTCCATCTTCCCAGCCAGCAGTGTGGCATCTTCACATCTCACTCTTACCCTCCTATCTCTCCCATTGTTGCCTGTCCATCTCCAACTCTGGCCCTCCTCTTTCTGTATAAGGACCCTTACATTGGCCCCATTTGCACAATTGGAGATCATCTCCCCATCTCAAGAGCCTTAATTTAGTCACATCTGCAAAGTCCCTTTTGCCATATAAGAATACACATTCCCACATTGTGGGGATTAAGATGTGTTCATCTTCAGAAGGCCATTAATCTGGCCACCATAGAGGGTAATGCATCAATGTGGGTGAAGGGTGAAGGTGGCTTGGGCAAGGGGGTGAGAAGCAGTTCGATCCGGGTGATGTATCATGCTGCCTCATATTTTGGGCCAATTTCAGTATGGAAACCTCTGGCCTGTGGAATGGGCATCCCCTTTTTCATTGTCTTTTTTTTAAAAAAACATTTTTAAAAATATTTTTATTGATTTTGGAGAGGAAAGGAGAGGGAGAGAGAGATAGACACATCAATGATGAGAGACAATTATTGATTAGCTGCTTTCTGCATGCCCCACACTGGGGATCAAGGGTGCAACCTGGGCATGTGCCCTGGCTGGGGTTGGAACTGTGAACTCCTGGTTCATAGGTCAGTGCTCAACCACTGAGCCATGCTGGCTGGGCATCATTGTCATTTCAACTGACATGAGGTCCACTTCTTAACCTAATAGTTTTGCCCACAAACTAAGAAACCATCGACAGTTGTAGCGGCAAGGGATTTTGGAAGCTCTCAGGTCCCCATTATCAATTTGTAAATTCCTGCTTTGACATGGGCCCATTGAAAAAGTCTTGGGTTGTTTTCACCAACTTTATCTGTTTATTCTTTTGTCCATTCATTCAGCATTCCCTGAGCATCTGTTAAGTGCACTGCTCTGTGCTATGTACAATTAGAAACAGAAGACGTAAGAATCACCATTCTTATCCTTGGGAGTTAAGGATCTATTTGCAATTTCTTTAGAAAGAATCAAAGAACAATTAGAGACCTAACTATAAGTGAGTGGAAAATGAAATGCAAGATGTAAGCATCAGTACCAAGAAAGTGAGGAAAATGAAGAGGCTTCTTAGAAGAAGCATCAGGTCAAGGATTTTTGTTTCTTAATTGGGGGCCAGTCAGAGAATTGCCAGCTTTTAATTTTGCTAAGAGTAGGCATTAGGGACGTGCTTGCCATCTCTTATTACCATCATTTCATAATAGGTAGAACATTTAAGCATCCGAGGTATACAAATGACATGGTCTCAGAATAAAGGGGAGTTCTTTAATTAAACATATTTAGCTTTATAAAAACTCAATGCTCTTGCTTTATTGTTCTCATTTCACCGACGATGGTCATTAAAACTCCGTTGTGTATTGGCACAGGTCTCCAGAGACAAAAGGCTGTTTGGGTTGCCCATAGTTTGGGATTCTGACTTTGTTGAACATATATTTCCTTGGGCTCCGACATCAGAAAGCTGGTGACCAGAGGACTACGAATCTGGTGTCTTACTTGTAGGTACTCTCAAATTTGTCACTGCTCATTGGCTCCTTCACTAGAGGGCAGTTTGCAGGCAGAGAGGGGAAGAGAAATGCAGACCAGCTAGTGTTGCGGCATCTGTGGGCATCCTGTGGTGAGCCAGTGGAGATTTTGGGATTTTCTGTGGGTTGCAGTCATTGTGCTTGTGTTAGTTTCCTGTGGCTGCTATCACACATGACCACAAAGCAGGTGGCTGACAACAACAGAAACTTACTGTCTCACGGTTCTGGAGGCTGAAGTCTGGAAGCAAGGTGTCAGCAGGGCCAGTCTCCCTCGGAAGGCCCAAGGGAAGACTTCCTTAACCCTTGGAGCTCCTCCTGGGCTTGTAACGGCGTCACGCCAACCTCTGCCTCTGTCACCACATGGTGTGTTCCCCGTGTGTCTGAGGTTGTTTGTCTCCTCGTTTAGAAGAACAACCAATCATTGATTTAGGGCCCGCTTGAATTCATCTTTACTAATTACATCTGCAAAGGCTGTATTTCCAAGTGAGGTCACATTCTGAGGTTCTGGTGAACGTGAATTTGGGGAGAACCCTGTTTTGGGCTGAATTATGTTCCCTGAAAATTCATGTTCAGAATATGGCTGTTTTTGGAGATAGGGCCTTTAAAGAGGTATTTAGGTTAAAATGAAGCCATTTTGCAGGCCCCAATTTAGTCTGACTGGTGTCCTTATGAGAAGGGGAGATCAGGACACAAAGAGACACCAGGGATACGTAGGCACAGGGGAAAGAGCTGCGAGGATGCAGCAAGAAGGCAGCGTCTACCTGGCTGGTATTGCTCAGTGGTTGAACATTGACCTATGAGCGTGACCAGGAGGTCACAATTCTATTCCTGGTCAGGGGCACATGCCTGGGTTGCAGGCTAGATCCTTAATGGGGGGGTGTGCAGGAGGCTGCTGATCAATGATTCTCTCTCATCATTGATGTTTCCATCTCTCTCCCTCCCCCTTCCTCTCTGAAATCAATAAAAATATATTTTTTTAAAAAAGAAGGCAGCCATCAGCAAGCCAAGTAGAGATACCTCAACTGATCACCTTGATCTAGGACTAATAGCATCCAGATTGTGAGAAAATAGATTAGTGTCATTTAGACCAGTGGTCGCCAACCGGTGGTCTGTGAGGTTCGAAAGGTTGGCGACCACTGATTTAGACCACCCAGTCTGTGGTATTTTGTTATAGCAGCCTCAGCAGACTAATCCAGACACTATTCAGCCCAGTACAACGCCCAGTAGCCTTCATTTTTAGCTTAGACAACCCAGTGTGCAATGGAAGGATTCCAAAATGGATTTTCAGATGTCTGTGTTACACCTGTCCCTTTGGTTGCCATTTGCTCTGCATCGATTCTCACATATGGAATAGGCATGCTGTACTTGGAGGGTGGGTTTGGAGCAAGGACGTGAGTGAGCACTTTTACACGAGATGCTGTGAGATGGTGGCACCCAGATAGACAAATGCACTTGGGGGGGAAATCCTGCCTAGGTAAACTATGGATTTGCCACATTGGGGGTTCTCTTTAGTCCCAGGTTCAGCTGACATATGTACCCAATGGGGGAAGGGGGCGGGTACGTGAGGGGAGGGCTAGGCTGGGGGTGCTGACAGCACCGGTTTCCCTACTCCCAGCCTCATTATGGCTCTCCAGGGACCTCAGTCTCAGCCAGGCCAGCCCTGCCCCATCTCTGCACCCAGTAAACATTGCTGTTTGCTTCCTCATGAATATGGATTTCCATCATCCCTCCCTGTAGATGTTGGGGGCAGAGCTGTTGAGTACATTTCCAGCCAATCACTGCCCATTAGCAGGGAA
>NW_006297152.1:595405-621836 GCF_000327345.1 Myotis davidii
GGAGCCATTTGCATTTGGTTGGGCCTGGCTTTCTTTCTGAGCATCTCCGGACCCTCAGTGCACTCAATTACTCCTGTATCCGGCTCTTCCTCTGCGATGCTCGCTCGCTTTCTAAGTCTCTTGATTGGATCCGCCAAATAGCTTGGTGCTAACTGCAGCTGTTCAGCATAGCCCTGGGTGGCGGGTGAGAAGGCCATCAGGGCTTGGGGTGGCGGTACCAGCAGGAAACAAATACTGTTCCCTTTCTGCCCATCCCTCCCCCCACCATCTCCCCACCCACCACTGGAAGAACACCCAGTTCGGAGGGAGCAGCCCCAGCAGACAGTGGGTTCATGCTCATATACTTCGCATCTTTGTAGAGGAAGCTGGAGGCTCTTCATTCCAGGGTTCCGTGCCCAGTGACCGTGTTGGTTTCTTGCCTGCTTTGCGGGGGTTGGGGGATCTGTGGGGTCTGGCACTGATAGAAACTGAGTTCCCCTTACCGCATCCACTGCTGAGAAAGGGGAGAGGTGGGTCTAAGGAGAGCCCATTGGGAAAGTGCTCTCCCCGCCCGTCCAGGACATGCCATGGAGTCACTGGGCCATGAGGGAAAAGGAAGCTGACCTGGGAGCAGGCATTTTCACATCCCGGTCACAAATCCTCATAATCCTGGGAAGAAAAGGTGGGGAGAACTGAGGGTCTCTCTCTGGCAGGATCACACTCATGGGGGGCCCCTCTGCTGCCCATCGTCCTCTGGAAAGCCCTTGCCAAGGGTCACAAACATTTGTTTGCTCTTGTTAAGGTTGATGTCATTCCTCCTCCCTCCTCTGGGCATCGCCTGTGCGCCCCCTCCCCTCTGCTGGGTTGCCAGCATGCTGTTTTGTTTTGTTTTCCTCTTTCCTTTCACCTCTTCAAGAAAATGAAAGTGAGCACCTGAGAAAGAGAGAGAGAGGGAGGCAGAGAAGGGGGGAAGAGGCTGCGAGCACCAAACGATCCCAAGAACCATAAAGGAAGGTTACCTGTGTGTTTGTCAACAAGACGAAATAAATAAGAGAAGAAAAAAAAAGGGGGGACAGCAGTCAAAGGCAATCAAATATGTATTTAATTAAAGCAAACATAAAAATAAAAGTTGCATGTTGAATCAATAAACAGCACTTTTTTCTACATGCATTTTGAACAAGACAGATCAGAATCTTGCATGATGAAGACATAATGTGTCATAATAATTAGGAACACAGACAAAAGAACAGCTAATCAGCATGCAAATGTATGCAGTTGTGGTGATTCAGATGAGGCAGATTTCTACCTCCTTTTTGCTTGATTCATCTTCATTGCTAATCATCTGAAGGCTGCCAAATGTTCACTGACACTAATGTATTATAGGTCAAGAGAGGCAGGTCTTCACCTATTACCCCCCCGAACAATACGCTTCCCTTCCCTGCTTCCTCTTCAGGATTCTCAGCAATCACTGCCAGATGCAATCAGACCCCTTGAATAGGAGCAACTGAGGCTTGTTTGTGGCTCGGATTCATTAGAATCAGGAGGCTGAAGAAAGGAATAAATTACTTAATTGCACAAAAAAGTTGCAGCCAAAGTGATGGTGAGAGAAAGTGATTGTGTGGCTACGCATTAGGCCACTCTTGGAATGGGGCGTCTTAGAATAGCTGGTAGTTTGGCCTCACAGATTCAGACAGATTTGGGTGTCCTCCAAAACAGATGGCTCCTCGTACCGTCTATTCTTCTCTTTGTCAGGTTGCACCATTTATTTGATCTTGGTCCCTCTCTGATGCTGGTTGTATTAGTTGTAACGCAAATATGCATTCAGATCATACCCATTTAGTCTGGCCTCTCCCAACTTTTATTCTTCTTCCTCCTTTTGCTTTTTTCTTTTTTTAATTTCGAGGAGATGATCAAGTTGAATGAAAGCCTTGTTGTCACCTCTTGAATGCTCCTTCGCATGAGATGCTGGAAATGGGAAGATCCCACAAGGCTGAGTGCAGGGACGTGAAACCCAGCCTGAACCGAGGAGGGAGGAGCTGCCCACTGGGGCAAAGAAAGAAAGAAGTCGCTCTGTTTTTCAGCCACCAGGATACCTTTCTTGCCTCAGACTAACTCTTAATCTGTGTCTTTTTAAAAAAAATAAAAAGCTCACTATTCATCAGCGCTGTTCACATAGAACTGAGGAAGAAGAAACAAAACCACACGGAACAGTCTCACAAACACGCCCTCCCCCCACCCCTTCTCTGACGCTCTGGCCTGTGTGACCAGCCCTGGGGCCTCTGTCTCAGGCCTTCCACTCAGGTTGTTGGTCATGTGCCCGGCTTGTGGGTGGTCTGAAGGTCTCGAAGAAGGAACTTCTTTTTCTCTATGAAGTCCCTGCATTGTGAGTAGTTGAGTGTCTGTGTGTGTGTCTGTGTGAGTCTGTGCGTGTGTGAGTATTAGGGGAAGAGGCCCTGGCAGGAAGAATTTGGGAAAGAAATCATTATGATTGTTCTATTTGGGGGGGAAAAATGAAAGAATTCAGAAAGGGAGGGGTCTTTTGTGGTATTGGGAGAAGTAATTGGCAAAAGTAATGGGCTAACCTCAGGTTGGTTCTGACACTTCTCCCTCAGCCTCCTTTGCTCTGTTCCCTCTGCCTGCCAATCCCTCTCCCAGATCTCTCCAAGCCTGGTGGTCTCATCACGCGGCCTCACATCAATTCCATGTCCTCAAAGGGGCCAGCTCTGCCCTCCACAGGTCAATTAGTGGTCGCTCTTCCACCTCCAACTCTATCTTGTTACCAGGCTTTTATTTCCTTCATAGTTTTTACTATTATCTGAAATTTCTTTGCATAAATATTATTTACTTTTATTTACTTGTATATTATCCATTAATTCTATCCATTTACTTGTATATTATCTCCCTCCCTAACAGAGGGAGATGATAGTTCTACCCTCACAAGTAAATAAATTCCATTGGGAGCTGCCTTGCTGAACTTCCTGGGAGAAAGGAATCCTTCCAACTGGAATGAGGGAGAAAGACAAACAATAAATTCCATTTATTTACTTGTGAGGGTAGAACTATCATCTCCCTCTGTTTTAGTCTCATATCCCCAGTGTCTACAGCTGGGTCTGGCCTTCAGAAGGCATGTGATCCAGACTGACTTGTGTGGCACAGTGGTTGAGCATCGACCTATGAACCAGAAGGTCATGGTTTCATTCCCAGTCAGAGCACATGCCCGGGTTGCAGGCTCAATCCCAAGTAGGGAGCATGCAGGAGGCAGCCAATCAATGATTCTCTCTCGTCATTGATGTTTCTATCTCCCTCTCCCTCTCCCTTCCTCTCTGAAATAAGTAAAAAAATATATTTTTTTTAAAAAGAAGGTATGCGATCCATATGCTGCCCAGAGGTCAGAACACATTAACTGTCAACTCCAAGAGGTTGCTCAAGTTATCTTCCTGAGCTGTGATATAGTAGCAAACTTTTCTGGTTCTTGTTTTTTAAAATTGTTGTTAATACTCACCTGAGGATTTCATTGATTTTTAGAGAGAGTGGGAGGGAGGGTAGGGGAAAGAGAAAGAGAGAAATATCAATGTGAGAGAGACACATTGATTTGTTGCCTCCCTAGTCTGCAATCGAGGCATGTGCCCATGACCAGAATTGAACCTGGGACCCTTCAGGTGCTCTAGCCCCTGAGCAAAACTGACGAGGGTGCTCGACCCCCTTTTTCAGTGTAAGGCTCATATGATGGATAAGCTAGACAGTGAATTCTTGGGAAGGAAAGCCATTTCTTTTCCCAAATTCATCGCCTGTGCTGTGTCCACTTTGTACGAGCCGGTGGTCAGCCATCTCTACCTTTCTGTGCTGATCTCTGGGTGGGAGTGGGACTAGCTGGGAAGTCTGGGAGATGTGAGGAGAGTGAGGAGGAGGGAGAGTTGAGAAGAGAAGGGAGATGAGGAAAGAAATACATTCTAGACCAGCCGTGGGCAAACTACGGCCCGCGGGCCGGATCCAGCACGTTCGGCTGTTCTAGCCGGCCCGCGGAGCCGAAAGAGCAGAGGGTTCTCTTGCTCTCCCCTCCGCTCCTTCACCAGCAGCAGTGTTAACACGTATTAGTTCACACAAACACTCCATCCATGCTTTTGTTCCGGCCCTCCGGTCCAGTTTAAGAACCCATTGTGGCCCTTCAGTCAAAAAGTTTGCCTACCCCTGTTCTAGACGAAGAGGGTTAGGAGGCTCCTGGAGGCTTGCCT
Organism: Myotis davidii; assembly: GCF_000327345.1. Taxonomy (NCBI): domain Eukaryota; kingdom Metazoa; phylum Chordata; class Mammalia; order Chiroptera; family Vespertilionidae; genus Myotis; species Myotis davidii. The sequence continues at coordinate 599,617 of NW_006297152.1, forward strand.
CACAAACCTTAAGAGACCACGGGAGTTAGGGACACTGCGCATGGATCCCACAATGGCCAAAGTACTGAGTGAAGTGCTGGGTTGATTTCTATCAAATACTAGTAAGTGGACATGGGCTAATTGCCTTTTTCTGAATAAACCAAGACAGTCACGTGGAAAGGCATTTCCTCCCCTGCTTGGATCACGCCCTTTAAAAATCCGCATGACACTGACCAGGGCCCAGGTACTACGTCCACCCCTCAGTCCTGACCCCTGGCGGGGCAGGGGTAGCTGTCGCTTTTCCAGGGAAGTGGAGGAGAAGTCCTTTTCTGCTCCTTTAGAGTACCACCTGGGCCATTCAAAGCAAAATAAGTTCCGTGTGTGTGTGTGTGTGTGTGTGTGTGTGTGTGTGTGTTCGGGAGCCTGCCATGACTGATATAAATGGAAATTGGATTCATCTTGGGGCTTGTTTGTCTTTCTCCCTCATTCCAGTTGGAAGGATTCCTTTCTCCCAGGAAGCTCAGCAAGGCAGCTCCCAATGGCCTTGATCTCATTTCCAAATTCAGGGAACCCAAGGGGTCACAGATTTATTGGGAGTGGGGAGTGGCATGGGGGCGTGTCTGCCATGAGCAGCTCAGCTCCGGGCACTTTAATTCCATGTGGAGTTGGCAGGGAGAAGGCCAGAGCAGGCCCCCAGCCATCTAATCCCTTATCGCGAGGACCCCAGCTCCATGCCAAGAACTCGACTTTCTGAGAATGGCTGTCGTCTTGGGGGCGGCTCTCATCTCTGCAGGAAGCCAGCAGCAGAATGGACACCACCAGATCGAGCCTTCTGTAGCCAGTCCAGAGGCATCTGATTTGTGTGGTTTTTTTTGGGTCCACATAAGCCCCCAATCCCTTCATCAGAACAAAGCCGAACTTGCCCACTCCCCGGCTGGTGAGATCGCTGTCTTAGGCTCCTTGGAAAAAGCTCCATGGTTACCTTTCTTTCCCTTTTCCTTAGATCTTTCTGTTTGTTTGTTTGTTTTCTTTCTCATAAAGTAAGAAAGACCTTCTTCTATTGGGGTCTCCCCAGTTGGAGCCCTGGCCTCTCCCTCCTGCATCGCCTTTCACATCCCCTGTCTGAGGGAAGGAGCCGATCTCCGTGCCAGCGAGTGAAACCTTGGCACCCTCTCAAAGAAACCTGAAGAGAGAAGGGTTCAAGAGGGAGGTCACTTTGTGCAGAAAAGCGCCCGCCATAGACCTCTCCACCAGCCTGTCTGAGGGCCCCTGTGGGTATTGTGTCCGCCCTGGCTCCTCTACCCATTACTTTAAACAGACCCAAGGAAAAGGTTTCTGTGGGATGTAGGAGAAGCCGAACACCACTCCCCTCCCATCGTGTCTGCTCCGGATTTGGGATTTTAGTCTCAAAAAACCCCATTTCCCCTATGGCCACGTGAGTTCACCAAGCCTTTGCCTGGGAATGCCATAATCACCTGGCCTCTCTGTTCAGGTCTCAGGTTAATGTTGCTTTAGCACAAATATGTAAAATTACTTGTTTTTAATTTTTTATTTTTTGCCAGGTACTGGGGAATAAGATAATTAAATCATTAGCCTGTTGGAGTCCAGTAGGGAAGAGACACATAAGCAATGAACTTTCAGGATGGCATGCTAGGTGGCTGTCTGTCTGTGACTTAGACTGGAGGTGTCCAGAGAGAAGCTCTTTCCGCCCAGCACCTGGTCCACATGCAATTGGGGTGGTTAAGGGCTCACGGATCCTGGGGATGGATGGTCCCATCCTTTTTAGACTCAAGGGTAGGGCAGTTGGTGGTGCTGAGACTCAGTTGGTGTGACTATTGTAAGAACAGAGATCCACCCTGAATCCCTTCTGATTTCTCACATACATGGTCGTGACCAGTTTGGAGGGTGGAGAAGGAAATTTCCATGACGTCATGGGAACAGGATACTGTCTACTTCCACCCCTCCTTCTCTTGAGAAGGTGACTGGTGAAGACTCCATGGCTTAAATGTCCAGCTCTTGGGTTTGAATGTTTTCATTTTCTCCTGGGAGTAGAAGAGCTTTTTTGGCATCAGCAGCTACTTTCAGAAGTAATTGTTAAAGCGAGAGGAGATCAGATTTCAGTGGAGCAGTTCACAAGCCAAGGGGACTACTGGGGGAGTTGAATCTGAAGGTGATGTTTTCTCTTGGCACCTGGAGGGAGGAACAGAGATGAGGTGGTGGAGGTTGGCTTTTTTGTCATTTGAAGAAAAAATTTGAAAAATAAGCATTTAGCCATTGCTATGCCCATGCAAGGAGGTGAACCAGTGTTCCTGTGTGGGGGTCGTGGCCTGGCACAGGTGACTCATGAATTAAAGTTTCTCTGTTTGAAAAGAAAGTTTCTCTGTTTTCACGATATATAGAGGATTCATGTCTAAGAAGAGGTTGGACTTGAACTCTAGGTGCCCATCCAACTCTTAACCTTCTACTTGTCCGTGAATTAATCAACGACATTGACTGGGTGCTCACCCTATGTAGGAGGATCCTCTTGGTGCTGCCCCTCTCACTTGTGGTTGGGCGCTTCCCTCTGGTTGGAGCTGAAAACTTGGACTAGGAAATGTGGTAACAGTATTGGGTGGTGGGGTCAAAGGCATCTTAAGTTTAGGCTGGGCAATTATTAATTGAGCAACTAAGTATCACGGGCCTCGCCCAGTGTTAGTGCAGAGCAATGGAGAAGAAGGAGATAGATGAGGGCCTGCGGAGGACCTGTGTGATGAGGCCGGGCAGACCTAGAGCAAGGCCTCTGCACCCGAGTCCCCTCCATGTTCTCTCGTGTCTGTGACTGTCTGGGGGCTGGTATGTCAGCCACTGGGGAGGGAAGTTGGTGTTGCTGTTACTTGGTTTTGAAGGAGGCCATGACTTTTGTGTAAAACAGAGGTGAAAAGGCTGTGGTCCTTTTGTGTGGCCCTGGCACTACGTCACCCTTCAATTCTCTAAAGGCTCCTGAGGAACGCCTGCCGGCAGACGACCCCGTGGCCTCTCTCCTGGCCCCTCCCTCGCCGCCCGCCCAGGCTGCCTTTGTTTTGACATCTTTTTACTCTCCTCTCCATGTTTCCTGTTTTCATGGATCTTCCCCTTCTGCTGTATTTTTCCTGTGTCTGTTAGGTCTCCCAGATGTTGTAGCCATTGGTTATTTTGGTAGCTATGTGGCCATCACAAGATCTAAAAAATAAAAAAGACAATGGAAAAATTTTATATTGGAAAAAAACTTTCCATACGTGTGTCCCAGGTTGCATAATGGACCATCCCAAGGTTTCCAATGCGTAGCCTGGGTGTTATAATGATAAAAACCAACTAACTGAAGTGCAGTAAACTCAATGGAAACGTTCACAATTCTTTCACATTGTGCTGCTTCCTTGAAGCACATCATAGTACTCCGCACATGGTTGGCTCTCATTAAACATCGGCTGAGTTAAATTTATTAGGTATCCCTGGAGTTATATTGTTAGGTGTGGCAGTTCACAGACCTTTCTAACACTTTTCTCCACTCGCTGCCGTACAGGAGAAAACCATCGTTGCAGCGATCCAGTCAGATGGCGGTGAAGGTCGTGCTTGTATGAACGTGCAGAATAAAGGCAATGCCACAGAAGACATATGCTGCTCGGATGGGGACTCTAATAGGTCTCTGGCACCAGGACGGCCAGCAGCGCCTGGGAATCTGGCCTGAGAAAGGCCTATAGGAAGAGTCTCATTAGTAATTCTGTGTTGGCCAGCTCCTGCAGGTAGGTGAACTCTTTCCTCAGACACCATTTAGTCAGCTCCTCTGCGGGTAGCTGTGTTGGTGGCATGGCTGGCCCGGGAACTCCTCTCTGTGTGAAGGGGTGTCTTCTCTCTGTCCTGACCACAGACCACATGCCATTCCAGAAGGCTGGCCTCTGATGGTGTGGCAGGACACCTTGCTCCTTACCCCCCACTCTTTCATACCCACCGTGGCATGGATCCAGCATAGCAGTTAACATGTAATAATTGACAAAAAGACACCAGTCCCTCTGTAGATTTTCCCACTGCTCCATGGGCTAGGTAGAGGAGGTATTTTATCTTGTTTGGTTGGAAAGAAACTCAGGGCTCCAAGGGGCCAAGTGGTACAGCTGAGAGAGCAGGGGCTGAAAGTCAGGCCTTGGGAGTTCTAACTGGGTCTCTTCCTGTTCTTGAGCCCCTCACCTCACCTCTAATCAGTGGGAAAGTCTTATTCATTCTATCTCCCAAGTTATTTCTCTAATCCATTTCTTTCTTTCCATTTCACAATCACAGATGACCCTTACTTAGGCCAATAGTTACATAGCTAAAGAGAAACAGCTCTTCTAGCATTGGGTGTAGACCCTCAAGTCTCTACAAGGAGACTTTCCTAGTGATTGGAGCCAGCCCACTGGTCCTGAACATTCATTGTCATACTAGAGGCCTGGTGCATGAATTCATGCACAGGTGGAGTCTGGCTGGCCTGCCCTGTTTGGGGCCATGGGGGCTGGCTGGCCAGGGGGAGGGGCTGCGTGAAGTTGGCCGGCTAGCCCCACCCCCACTGGGCTAGTGCGCATCATAGCAACTGGTCGTTCTAGTCACTTGGTGCATATATATTTGTGACCATAATTCCTGGTATTTTTTCATTACAAGGAGATCTACATTTCCTAAAAGTGAAAAGCTGAAATTGGTGGAAGGAATGCCATGAATTAAGGGACAAGCCTGAATCATCACTGTATTAAGGGTATAAGACTTACCGATGTGGTGATGGTCTCATGTTTAGTAAAAGCATCCATGTCTGTCATCTCATATACATAAGAGACTTCAGTGGATCTGCAGCAGATCAGGGACATTTTGGCAACAGAAAGGACTGGCTTTTTAATGGTGAATAGGAGACACTTGCTGGAGAACTTCAAGAGCAGGATTGACACCTCTTGGGCTCCAAAACGGAAGCAGACAGAACACTCTTCCAATTTCAGGATAAGAATAGCAGGAGCATTTACTGAGGTCAGGCCCCTGTTCGAAGTGCTTCCTATGAATCATCTCCTTTAATCTGTACAACCACTCCATGAGGTGGACTCTATAAGCTTCATTTTATAGATGAGGAAACTGAGGCACAGAGAGGTTGATCCGCTGGCCCAAGATCACACAGGGGATGCTAAATTTTCTCACATTTGGGAGCACATCTATTAAGTTTTTCTCATATATAATTCTTACATGCTCTATTAATTGAGTATTCCTGGCAGCTATTCCTACACTAGAATCACTATCACTAGAAGTAAGTGTACAAGGTGTCACAAACCACACAGATACACCCTACAAAACCCACACTAACTGTTGGAAGGTGTCTGATGGCTGTCTCTGCAGCCAATCCTTTGGATATTGCTCTGACAGGGACCGTCTTCACGTGAGATAACATGAAAAGGCTGCATTTGAAAACATTTGTGAAGTTAAGGATTAGATCACATGACTTCTGCACCCCACCTCTCCTTCAAACAACGTTAGACAGGGATTATTACCCTGTTTTGCACATGGGGGAGCTGAGGCTCAGAGAAACGTTGAGGGTGAAGAACTAGCTCAACAGTCACTTTTTACTCAGATGAACTAATGATGGCCTCTATCAAAAGTACAAATAGGGATCACATTTCATGGCCTCAAGAGGATGGGATGGTAGAGAGCTTATTGCTCCTTAGGGGGAGTTAAATACATAATGATAGGTTGTTATATTAGTTAGGATTAGTTTTGGCTGCATGTGGCAAAAAGTCCCTACATAACAGTAGCTTAAATCAGATGTATATTTATTTCTCACTCATGTGAAGGTCCAGGTAGGACTCAACAGCGTCAGGACTCAAGTTTCTTCTATTTTTAATTGCTCTGCCATCCTTCACATGTAACTTCTAACTCATGGTCCAAAGTGGCTGCTAATCTCCACACAGAGGTCCATATTCTAACCAGCAGGAAGGAGAAAAGGACAGAAAGAAGACAGACTTCTGTTTAAGCACACTTACTGAGAACTTTGTGTATACACACATACATACAACTTCCACCCCTACCTATATTCTAACCAGCAGGAAGGAGAAAAGGACAGAAAGAAGACAGACTTCTGTTTAAGCACACTTACTGAGAACTTTGTGTATACACACATACATACAACTTCCACCCCTACCTATATTCTAACCAGCAGGAAGGAGAAAAGGACAGAAAGAAGACAGACTTCTGTTTAAGCACACTTACTGAGAACTTTGTGTATACACACATACATACAACTTCCACCCCTACCTATAGTCTCATTGGCCAGAACATGGTCATATGACCACACCACAATGCAAGGGAGACTGGGAAATGTAGGTTTTATTCTGGCAAGCATGTATACAGATGACACTGTGGGGGGAAAGGAAGGAAATGCTATCAGGGGACAGCTGTCATATCATAGTTGTCTTGTGCTGTATTTTATCATATTTTGCTTTTTATCTCTTCAAGAAGATTGCATTCTCTTTGAAGGGCAGGGATTCTGTTCTGTATTCATCTAGAATCAGAGATATTTCAGTCGGAGAAGGCTGTAGAGATCACCCAGTTCAGTGACTTTTTTAAAAAACTTGTATTTATCAGTATATTTTCTTTTTCAAAAGAAATTGTTTATGGGACCCCAATATATAACTCATAAAAGCAACATATTATTAAAATAAATTTCGTAAGTTCAAAGTGATAAGATTTTCTTATTTTAAAGTCAATAAGTATTTAAGTTAAAGTATCAAAGGTGTCTAATGTGCTAATATTTGATGCATGATAGATTTGAGTGTGTTTTTTCCCCACTGATTTATAAATAATTTAAAATCCCATTTTATAATGAAATTAAATTCAAGATTTCAGAACCTTTTCAAACTTGAGCTTGAAAATGACCAAACTAGCCAGACTTCTCATTGTATAGCAAGTATTGTGAAGCTTACAGTGGTGAGGTGCTTTGGTCACATCCCAGAACTAGGTAGTGGCAGAATTAGACTAAAATCAACAAGTATGGGCTAAGGTGCCAACATGGTGCCAGGTGCCAAGTGCTTGTTATTAAATCCCTTGTTATTGCCTAGGAGACTATTGGGCACAGAAAGGCTATGCGATACATTTTTGTTGTAAGAGAAAAACCTATTCTTACAGATGGGTTATGTCCAATTAAGGAGAGTGGAGAGCCTCAGGATCACAGTCGTTCTTTCCTGTGAAGGAAATAACAAAACTTAACATTTGCTTGGCTCTCTACATATTTACAAAGTGCTTTTACATACCTTTTTCTCATTTAATCCTCTTCAAAACCTTTTCAAATATTAGGGCAAATATTATTATCTATTTGATAGTTGAGGAAACTGAGGCTCATGCTGTTGAGTGACTTGCCCAAGAACACAGGGCAAGGGAGTGATGGAGCCAGAAGTGACATCCGTATTTTCTGACTCCAAATTCAAATCTCTGTTCCTAGTTATCACCCTACCTGTTTGTGGAGTTTTTCATATACTCACTGTCTTTTCCTCTGTTGCACAACTCAGGGGGCTACCATTCCCACTGTAGTCCATGGAGTCATGGTCCAGTATTTTTACATAGACACATGGTATCCTTACAGTGCACAGGGACAAACCTTGCCCCCAGCCCTATTTAAGTCCTGCCCTCCTCATTCTCCCCGGCTTAATACAGGGTAGGGCTCAGAGTGCTCACTCAGCCACTCCATGTATCGCAGCAGCAAGTGTGGTGGTGGGATAGGCTCTGATCTGAAGCCAAAGACCTGGGTTTGAGTCTCACCATCATTAATGAGCGATGTGGCCTTGTCTCTCAGAGCCTTACTTTTCTCCTCTAAGAAAACCATAACAGTTGAAGATGTTCTACCACTATTATGGTTACGGTAATACTTTATGTATCCAGACAGCATTGTTTACATGCTACATGCACCCCACCCTGTCAGCCCCTGGAGGGTATAGGTGATAGGACTGGTGAGTGGAGAAGGAGGCAGGTGATAGGAGTGGTGAGTGGAGAAGGATGAAGGTGATAGGAGCAGTGAGCAGGGAAGGACGCAGGTTGGTGCGGTGGGTTGATTTTGTAATGCACTTGAGGAATGACTATGAATATCATGCCATTTCTCCCAGTATCTTATGATCACTACCGTTACTGATTTTGATGCTGTTCTTGGTGAAGACTGGACCCAGATGATTGGCTCCTGGCATATAGTGTACATTCCTTTTATCATTGGTTCAGTCTGCTACATGCCAGGTATATTCAAGTGGCTGGGGATGATATAGCTCCACACAAAATGGATCAAGTCCTTGCCCTCATGCAGCTTACAGTCCTGTGGGGGAAAAGACAGATAGACCAGAGGCAAAGACACACAGAAGTATGTAAGATGGTATAAGGTAGTGAGTGACAGTTTCTGAAGACAGTAAAGCAGAGTAAGGGATTAGTGAGGGGGGACCTTTTGTGTATGAGTGATATGTGTATAAGTGTGTGCGCACATGTGTGTGCATGTGTTGCAAGCGTGTGTGGGATAGTTGGGAAGATTTCCCTGAGAATGTGACTTAAATTAAGAGGAGTGAACTGTGTGGTTAACCGGGGGAAGGGCTGAGTTCTTAGGTTCTTGGGAAATGTGTGCTTAATGTTAAATAAATAATTATTCACGGATCAGTTCAAACCCACTTTGCCTTCCCACAGACCCATATCAAGCTCAAAACTGCCAAGGGCCTTTCAGCATGAACCTGGCTCTCTTCTTTGTCTGATTGTCTCACCGCTTCCTATATCAGGTCCATTCTTACCACCCACCTTTGGCCTGGCTGTGACTGTCTCCTCCCCTTGACTGCTCCAGTCCTGCCTGCTCCACTGGTCTCTCTTTTCTGAATGTTTTTATTGACCCTCTCAGTTTGCACGTACTTTGTTTCTGTTTCATTTATGTTCGTTGGCTTTGCCTCTTCAACTGCTGTTCAGTCGCTTGGGAGTGATCTGTCTAAAACCCCTGGGTCCCCCGTGGGTTCTCCCACAATGCAAAGTCTATAGCAGATGCTCACTAAACCTTTGGTTATTGATTAATTGAAGATTTAATTTTCTTCTAGGAAATAGATTGGAGGTCAGCCTGGAATGATACATTGCAAATGGCACAAACTTTTCCCAGTGGGGTGTGGTGTCTGTTTCCCTAGCCCTTGAATCTGGGCTGGATTGGTGAGGTGTTTTGACCCATAGCATGTGGCGGAAGGGACACAGTGTAAGTTGTGGGTCTAGAAACCTTGTAGAGTTTGATCTTGGGCTGGAAATACTTCCAACACTGAACATGCCAAGGGCAGCCTGGTAGAGGACAAGAGGCCATGTGGAGTGAGGTCTTGGTCATCCCAGTGGTGGTCACGGGCCTGGGAGTGAAGCCTAACCAAGGACAGCTGAGTCTGGGTCAGTCCAGAAAGGTCACCCAGCTGAGTCTGGCCCAAATTGTCCATCCACACAATTATGAATTAAATAAGATGGGGTTGTCTTAAGCCACTGAGTGTGGGTGGTTTGCTCTGTAGCACTGTGAGACCACTCAGGTAGCAAGACAGAGTGGTTCTAGAAAGAATCCCTTGTGTTCATACAATGCATTCATTCTATATTTCAGATCACTCTCATGTCCATCACCCCATCTGATCCTTGCAGCACTTTTTGAGGAGACTGGCAGTTGTCATTGTGCCTATTTTGTGGATCAGGAAATCAAGACTTAGAGAGGTTGCCTCCAAAAAGGCCAGCAGGAAGAGGAGATAGGACCAGTGCTCAGGCCACTGTCGTGCACAAGTGCCAGGACACCTGGTGGCCTTCCCTGCTGGGGGCAGGTTAACACTGAGAGCAGTAGTCCGAGTCAGACAAGGAAGCTGAGACCCGAGGGCCTCACTCTGAGGCTGCCTGTTCTAATGAGCCCTGCCAATCCCGGCTCCTCTAACCTCCAGGTAGGAAGGTTGTATAACGAGAAACTCATAATGAGGCTTAGCAAGTCCTTGTTTTTTTCCAGAGTAGCTCTGAGCCTCTGCTTTGCTGCTGGATTCTGCTTGTGAAGGTTTCTAATTTGGGGTCTTACTTTTTGTAAAGCGTGAATTACAAGAAGTCAGAAGAATGATGCAAAGAGCATTTAATAATGCACATTCACAAAAGAAGTGGTGTAACTACATTAATTAGGCAAGTCTTGCGTAAAGATGCAATGTAATTATATATTTGAGACAGTTAATTAGGGAGCTACTTGGAAATTTCAGTGAATATTAAGGTAATTATACATAAATACTATAACCATTAAGGCTGCACCCATAATGAAAGCAATAACTAATTACATAAATAACAGCATACTTATGTTTTTACATTACCAACACCTAACAATGCTTCCTCTCCCCCGCCTCCCTTCACCATGCAAATGACAAATCTTCCATTTTTATCTCAGATAGATATTCTTACAAATGGCCGGGAACAGTGACCTTTCCTCTTCTTTCCTCTATTTTGACAAATCTGGGCCCATTGTGGGAGCTCCCAGTGAATGGACAAAAGGTGGGATGAGAGGGCTGGTCAGCCCTGGCCAGCTCCGTCTGAGTGGTGGTGGATGGGAGTGGGGGTGGGGGTGGGGTTAAACCAGAGCCAAACTGGGCAGTGACTGGAGAACCCACAGACAGTCAAGCTGTGGGCTTGGGAGACCTGGATTCCACCTTGTCCCTACCCTTATCGGTTGAACCACCTCAGAGAAATCACTTAGCATCTCTGAGCCTCAGTTTCCTCATCATAGCAAATGGGATGATAGTAACCCCTGCCTCCCAGGGCTGTGCTGAAGAGCAAGTATGAAACTGGGAAGCGCCATCCTGTGAAGTTGGCCCAGGTCTGCCTTTGAAGCTCCTGATTGCTGACCTGTGTGCCGTTGGCTCCTTTCAGCATGCCCCCCTTTATCTTCAGGGCTCCTGGGTAGTCCTCAAGCTGCCTATACTCGACCCCCACCCCCAATTAAGTACTGCTTTTATGAAAGATCTGGAGCTCATTCATACTTAAGGGTGATAGACTGATGACTTAAAGTGTGGGGAGGGCCTGGGGATAGGGGAGTATAGTTATATTTTAAAAGAAAGCAACACCGTCAGCTTTGTAGAAGCCCAGTTACCAGATAGTTCATGAGATGTTTGAGCAGGAGCACGTCTGGGCCCTCCAGCCTCTGACCATATAGACATTTGCTGTTCCACTTGAGAGGGGCCACCCAGAGTAGTGGGCCAGAGTGGATTCAGGTGTCTGAGATATCTGTAATTAACATCTTGCTTCCACCAGCTTAGCCCCTCTAATGATAAAAAATTTAAAATTCACATATAAGTGGACCTGCACAGATCAATTCGTGTTGTTCAAGGGTCAACTGTATTTTTGATTCATGTTTGGAAATCTGAGTATGGGAGGGTCGACTAGTAGTTATACTTGGATTTTTTACTGCATGGGTGTCAGTGTGTCTAACCCCTGTTCAAGGGTCAACTTTCCTGTTTATTTTTCAAGAGTAAATTATTTTGTTTGAAGTGTAATCTATAGTTACACATCGAAGGGTACGGATTGATGCATATTATTACCCAGATCAAGAAGCAAAACACTACCAGCATCCTAAAAATGTTTCAATCACTTTCTAAGTTTGATGAAATTATAGATATTTTCTTCTCCTTTCTTGAACATAAAAAGAATAGTTATTTCAAAGTTCTTATCTGAAACTCCAATATTTGGTTTTCCTGTGGGTCTGTTTTGTTTCTTTTTTTTTATAGACTATTTTCCACTTTTAGGTTCACACCAAAATTGAGTGGAAAGTGCAGAGAGTTTCCATATACCCTCTTCCCCCCAATACCCACAGACTTGCCTACTATCAACATCTGGGACCACAGTAGTACCTTTCACAGTAGTACATTCAGTGAACCAACGACACATCATCATCATTGCCAATGTCTATAGCTTACAGTAGGGTTCATTCTTGGTGGTGCTTGTTCTGAGTTTTGACAAATATGTAATGACATTATAGTATTCACCATTACAGTATCATGTAGAAGGGTTTCACTGCCCACCTATTCATCCCTCCCTCCCCACAAGCCCCTGGAAACCACTGACTGATCTTTTTACCATCTCCATAGTTTGGCTATTTCCAGTTATCCTTAGCAGGAGGGCTGATCTGTTATAAGCTACTATGACATGGCTGGAAGCAGAATTCCTATTTATTGTTTTTAATGTTTTATAATTAACCTGTAGATAAGGCACAGGAGACTTCATATTGGATATTTATTATTTTAAAGGTAACGAATAAAAGAATGAAAAATGTAACCAATAATGTAATACTCTTTTTAATACTTTAAGCAATAAAACAAAATTAAACAAAAAAAAAGAAAAAAAAACCCTCTGGGAATACAAGTGAGGTAGGAGGTAGTATAAGGTAGTTAAATTTTCTCATTTTTAATAGATAGGAGTAGTTGATACTATAAAATTCATGTCATGGCCCAGAATTATAAGAATTATGATGAAAATTATTAGAGAGCAGAAAATAGAAAGAATTGGTTATCTTTGAGGAATGAGACAGAAAGTTGTGAAGGCATAAAAATTAGCTTTTTTAAAAATTGAAGTTGGCTTGCTTAAAATTGTTCTCTCCTTAAATCATATGAAGTAGAATCTATATATACTGACAGTATAATTCCTGTACACAGTGTAAGTAGAAAAATACAGTGGGCAATAGATAATGTATAGTATGATATTCTAGATGAAAACTCTATGTACATATGGATGCATATAGAGGGGTAGGCAATCGTAGGTTTACAGTTGTAATACAAATAAATAATACAACAATTAATGAATAACAATACAAGAATACACTCTGTGTTTTTATTCACAACTGTAAATGTACTTTTGCCCCATCCTGAATATGTGCTCTTGTGCTACTTTCATTCCCATTAGAAGAGGATGTCCAGGTTAGCCTGCTGGTCATGAGAGCAGGATGAGAGACACATGGGGCAGAGCCGACCTACAAACTACCTGCAGGAATTTGGTCTGGATCTGAACTATCCAGTCCTTCATTACCAGTAGTGGAAGTCAAGGATGACAAATACAGTTGTTATAAATTTCTCATAACTAAAAATAAATACAAAGATAATATATTATGCTAATGATAATAGGTGTTGACCCAAATTTCATAGCCAAAAATCTCCTCAGATTTAAGATGGTGCATATACCTTTTCATACATGCAAAAACCAAGATAACTAACTCTCCAAGACCTGTCCAGAATAACTTCATAAAGGCTGTACTTCAAAAGAAGAAAAGTGATCCCAGAGGGAAGGAGGTAGATGCCAAGAAGGTGGTTAAAAATGAAATAAAAATCATTTGGTAATAAGGTTAATTATTGTAAAAAACTTTTTCCTGTTTACCAAAAGTCCTAAACAAGAAAAATTAAGGTTATTGGTTCTCAGGAGATAGTTAAATAGTTCTTGATTTATTTTGGAGGAGATTAGAGACATGGAACAACTTTAGTATTAGGAAAATATATAGTTGTGTATGTATATTAAAATGTATGGGTAACTAGGATAATAGAAACAAAAGTCTAACTTTCAAAAACCAGATGGAAAATAGAGGAATAAAGATAACTCTCTCAATCTATGATGGTAGGAAATAGGAAAGAAACATGACTTAATCGTAGCTGCAAAGTCCCTTAATATGCCCACAGGTGTGGGGATAGAATATGCACATTCTCAGGGAGCTATTATTTAACCTGCCCCAGGAGCGTAAATGCAAAGGCCCGGGCTAAGAATCTGATTGGCCTGTTGTAGGAGGCCAGTCAGTGTCGCTGGAGGAGGGGGAGAGTGAGGAGGGCAGATGGGAGTGTCTCAGGAGGGCCTGGTTGGCCACGCTAAGGACCTGAGTCATCTCTCTCTAGGATCTGAGGGTGGACTTTAACATTCTCAGTCACCAAACTTGAGAATCAACTGCAGAGCTTGTTAAAATATACATTTCCTAAGTGAAATGTCAGTCACAAAAGGACAAAAAACGTATGATGTCACTCGTGTGGACTAGAAAACAAAAAAGAAACAAACAAATGAAGCAAAACAAAACAAACTCATAGATATAGACAACAGATTGGTGGCTACCAAAGGGTTCAATGTATGGTGATAGGTAGAAACTAGACTTTTGGTGGTGAGCACCCTATAGTGTATACAGAGTGAATTATAATGTTGCATATCTGAAACTTATATAATGTTATTAACCAATGTTACCTCAATATAAATAGAATAGCCGTAACTGGTTTTTCAGTGGTTAGAGCACCGACCCTCGGACTGAAGGATCTTTGGTTTGGTTCTGGTCAAGGGCACGTACCTCAGTTGCAGGCTCAATCCCCAGACCCAGTAGATTGGAGTGCATGCTGGGGGTAACCAATCTATGGGTCTCTCTCACATTCATGTTTCTCTCTCTCAGTCTTTCCCCCTCCCTTCCACTCTCTCTGAAAATCCACGAAGGGGAAAAAAAAAATCTTCAGGTGAGGATTAACAAAAACAAACAAATAAATAAGAATAAAATAAAAAACATTTCTGGGCCAAGAAATTCTGATTACAGAGTTCTGAGGAAAAGCCCCAGAGACTGACGCTTCTAAAGCATCCCAGAGCATTTCAACGGTGGTTCCAGGGACCAGCCTGATTGCTCCCGTTGAAAACGCCACAGAGGGTTGTGTAATAAACTCCCTCCAACTCTTCCTCCTCGTCTTCATCTCCAACGTTGCTTTTGTTTCCACTGCCAGTGACGGGTTTTGGAAAAGATGGTGACCTAATTCTGGGCTAGGAGACATGGGGAGAAGTCTTTCAAAGGTGCTTCTACAGAACTTGTCCTTTTCTTTTAAGATAAAAGAAACACTGTCTAGATATAGCAGCCGCCATTCTGTCACCTTGAGGATGAGGCCAACCCCAAGGGTGGGAGGAAGGAGAAGAAAAGAACCCACACTTGGCTCTATTGAGCTGCGGAATCCTCCCATTCCAGGTGATTCTGCTCCTTGGATGTTCTGCGCGAGAAATAATACATCCCCATGTTGCATGAGGCAATTGGAGTTGGGAATTCTGCAACTTGCAGCGGAAGTATTCCTTGCTGATGTAGCAAGATCAGGCTTTTCTCAGCTGTTGCATATTTCTCCTTTTGGGAAGAATAGAAAAGCTATAGCTTTCTGCTTCTCTTCCTCCTGTATAGAACAGTAGGCTTACGGAGGATGTAATGAGGTAATATCTTTAGGGTTCTTAGCGCAGGGTCTGGCCCAGAGTAAGTGCTTGAATTGATTGAATTTGTTGAAGGCTTTAAGGTTGTTGCATAGAAGTAAAACCATCACACACTAGTTTTCATTCTGAGATTCCTTCTCAAATCAGGACTGAGATTACTTTGGCTTTCTTTGGCAAACGTCCCATTGTACTCATGACTCTTGTTTTAAATTTAAATATACGTTTATTGATTTCAGAGAGGAAGGGAGAGGGACAAAGAGATAGAAACATCAAAGCTGAGAGAGAATCATTGATGGGTGCCTCCTGTACCTCTCCCCCACCCCAACCCCCGGGGATGGAGCCCGCAACCGGAGCATGTGCCCAGACTGGGAATCGAACCGTGACTTCCTGGTTCATAGATCAACGCTCAACCACTGAGCCACTCCAGCCGGACACTCATGACTTTTTTGTAACAAATTTGCTCTTAGCTTAGAAAAGGTTTATTAACCAGGTGCCGTCTTGTGGATGGTTTTACATACGAACTCTCTGCCCACACCGTGTGCAGTTCATTGCCACCAGACTGACCTATTGGAGAGTAGCACACTGCCACAGGGGTGAGCTGGGGTGGCAGAGTGAGGTAGGATGGATTTCAGCCATATGATTCTTGGGTGCATTGTCAAGATGCTTATGGAACAAGCCTGTTTTCCCACCCTAGGTTTCCCCAAGGGTCTGAACACTTTGCTGGCTCTCAGTAGTCACACAGACCAATTCAGCCTGAAGCCAGATGCTGAGTTTATCAGACCTTTTGAAGGATCATAGATTGACTAGATCCTAAGGACAAAAGGGGGCGGGGTGGGGGGTGTCTCTTAGATGATTCACAGTCATCTCCTGTTTGAACCCAAATTTGTAAAACCTGAAAACCTTCTCAGACACAAAAACAGAGATCTCATGGGAACAAAACAGTATTGTATTTCAGTATTTTTAAAAATCAAATGGGAAAACAGGCCTCCTGTCTTTTAGAGTAAACTTGCCGAGGGTAAGCTGTGCCCCTGGACCTGACGACGATGGCTTGACAAGCCCACCAGCATGTGATGAAACACGATGTTGTTAGCAGTTCTGTCCCCAGAGACAGAATTTCATCATGGGAAAGATAAACGTTTATGTTGATGGTTAGACTGTTTTCTTATCGAAGGTTATGACTCTGTACCCCACCCTTACCCAAATCCTCACCCAACTCCTGGCTGACCTCTGGGTGGTTTGAGCACTCTCGTTAGTCCCCGGGGACTTGGGAACAGGGTCACTTGGGAGGTGTGGATTTAGACCCCCAGAAGTTATGGGATGGCATGCTACTTCATCCTGCCTGGCTACAACCCTGATCCTGAGTCTGCTCTCTTGCAGTAAGCTTGGGGATAGCGTGATGACTGAGGGTTTTTCTCCTTTGTGTTCCCTCTCTCTTTCCATCATTAAAGTCCTACATCTCTAGGGTCACATGTGGATGGAAAGTTAATCAGAGGCCAGTTTTACAGCTTTGCAATCAGAACTGACCTTGTTCTTTCTTTTTATCGTGTCCATGTGCACTGTGATATTTTCATCTGGGTGCAAATAGAGCTTTCTCAGTTATCAGCAAAAGAGCATGTAAGGGTCCTGGCAAGTAGGATGGGCACGTCTGGGGCAGGTGTGTGTGTGTGTGTGTGTGTGTGTGTGTGTGAGAGAGAGAGAGAGAGAGAGAGAGAGAGAGAGAGAGAGAGAGAGCTGCTTCTGAGAGTGTAAGAAATCAGATTTGCCCAAAGCAGACACCTGGAAAACCCTGTGCTGTATTAGTTACTGCTCCTTAAGAATGACATAATGGAGCTGGAGGAGAGCCAGGAAAGGAGAGCTGAATTAATTGAAGAGTTGGAATGGTTTTTAAAAACACTTCTATTTTCAAATTATAAAAGTAATATGTATTCATTATAGAAACTTTGGAAAATATTTAAGGCAAAAAGAAAGCAAAATTATATAGTATTCTACCACCTAGAGGTAACAGGGGTTAACATTTTCTTGTATTTCCTTTCTGTCTGTTTTTGTGTACACAAACATACATCTAACAAAATTGGTATATACACAGGGTGGGGCAAAAGTAAGTATACAGTTGTTCATATGGAAAATGATACAATAATAAATGATAAAATAAGAGTAAACTCTGCTTTGTGTGCTCCGACTGTAAACCTACTTTTACCCCACCCTGTACTTGTATTGTATCTCTATCTCTATCTCTATCTCTATCTCTATCTCTATCTCTATCTCTCTGTCTCTGACTCTGTCTCTATATCTATCTATAGTTTTTGAAACATTTTCATGGCTGTATAATATAGCAATTAATGGGTCTACAAAATTGAATTTGACTACTCCTATAATAGATTTAATTTATTTTTAGATTATATGTAATAAATTAATTACATATTTCCTTTCTTAGTGAAATGTTTTCCACCCAATCCTTCATGGGTATTTCTGATTATTTTCTTAGGATAAATTCTTAGAAGTAGAATTATGGGGCGAAAAGTTTCAAACATTTTTAAGGTTCTCGCCAGATTGTAGTACAGACATAGGAAATGAAGTTAGAAGTTGAGGGCTTGTCAGCATGAAAAATCAAGTGCCAAATGGAGACATGAATGCAGTCCATAAAGGCACAGGGGGTTTCCGTTGGTCAAGCAGAGATTTGCTAACCCAATCCTGAAATATTGCAAACATGCAGCAATTCTGGGAATCCAGTGAGCATAGCTTTGGCGCCAGTACAAAGACGGTATGATTTGCTCAGCAGCTGTGTAATTCTTTGCCTTGGACAGTGGCTGAAAATACAGAATTCTTAAGATTTTAGATGGTGGTTTTGGGAGTGGAAGAGTGTTTTGGTGGGTTTGTCATTTTGAGGTAGTGTCATCAGCTGTCATTAATGCGTGGCGTGCTGGGCGAACGGCACAGGGTCTCTGTTCGCTTGACACCTGGGAACTCTGCAGAGGGCTCCTAGACCCCCACATGGCTTCTGGAACTCTCAGACTGGGAGCAGGTGCGAGGATTTTCCTCTGGGAAAGATTCTTTTCTTTACTCTTGGGAGTGGGTCACTTTTGAGCAGATGAGATTCAAGTTATCTACCCGTTTCTTTTCAGGGAGAAGTGATCAAAATGTAGATATTGGCACGTTAAATATTCTGTTTATTAATATCAGTCTGTCCCAGGCTGGGCTGATGCTAGGATACTTCAGGTTTCCTTCTTTTTTTTAATGTGAGGAGATTGGTGGTTTTTCCCTTGTGGTCTGGGAGATAGAGATTTTGGGTAAAAGGCTATGGAGGAAAAAAGTAAGTCAAGAATCAGCTCCAGCCTGGCTGGTGTGGCTCAATGGTTGGGCATTGACCTATGAACCAGGAGGTCACAGTTTGATTCCCAGTCAGGGCACATGCCCGGGAATCCCTCTCTCTTCCTCCCTATCCCTCTCCCTTCCTCTCTCTCTCTCTCAAATCAATTTTTTAAAAATCAGCTCCAAATTTGTTGAAATTACTTTAGCATTTGGACATCAATTTCTTCCATCCCTGTTCCCCTCCCTCCCTCCCTCCGTCCTTTCCTCCCTCCCTCCTTTCCTATCTTCCTTTCTTTTTACTGCAGGTGCAAGGAGAATTTTCAGTGTAATGAACAATATATGGAAGTATGAGAGAAACAGAATATGCATGGAAGAGGTGCAAATGAACTTAGGTTTTCTTCGATATTCTTTGCTATTATTCAGAAACATGAAAACTATTTTTTTCAATTAAAAGACCCTTTTATTCACATAAATGCAAAATAAAACATGGAAGACCCTTCCCTTCTCCCCCCCCGCCCTCCCCCCAGTTCTTAAATTGGGAAACTTAAGGGGAAAAATAGCACCCAATTTTGACCAGAGTTGGGGGAAAAGTCACTACTGGAGGTCATGTTGAAATATTTGTATTAAAATTTTTTCCATTACAGTTTACTTTCAGCATTATTTTGTATTGGTTTCAGGTGTACAGCGTAGTGGTTAGACAGTCATATGCTTTACAATGTGTTCCCCTCGATATTTCCAGTCCCCCCCGACCCCACACACAGTTATTATAATATTACTGACCATATTCCCTATGCTGTGCTTCACCTCCCCAGGACGATTTTGTAACTGCCCGTTAGTACTACTCAGTCCCTCTCCCTTTCACCCAGCCCCTGTGTCTATGAGTCTGTTTTAGTGTCGTTTGTTCATCTATTTTGTCAAGAAAACTATTTTTAAAAATAAAACAAAATAAAAGCTGCATGGGAAACAATAAGCACACATTATCAGTTGCAGTATGCAAGTGATGAAGAATTAAATGGGTTCACTTTGAGATCCTGTAATCTCCAAATTTCCTGCATTGCGGGAGGGGAGTGCTGTTGGTAATTCCCAGGCTCTGGGGGCAGAGGGGTCAAAAATGTTACAGAAAACAGGTGGAGGGGAGGTCTTTTCTTTTTCCCCTAAAGAAATTAAGGTGAAATAATTATAGAAACGAAAGGAAATTACGGTCCTGCAAACATAAGCTCTTTGAAGCAACTCAGCTGGGAGGCAGCTTCTGAAATTCCTGGCTGAGAAAGGGCCAGCAAACAGATCGAGAGGTGAAGTGGATCCGAGTATAGTCCCGTCGGGTTTGACCCTCAGGTTTCCCGATGACTAATATTAAGTCTCTGGCGTGAAGCCGGACAATCCTTAATGCTTACCCTCACCTGCATGCTTTGGTGCAGCTGTCAGCAACAGAAATCCCACCTGGGCGATTAGAGTGACTTGGACACCAACCCCAGCAACAAGCTAACCCTCCTGGTCCCGGCGCTCAAATGGGCTTAGATCTGTGCAGTTCTGGGCCTCTGGGAGCTTCCGTCTACAGCCAACACCATGGCACTGACAAGGTGAGCAAAGTATGTATTGTTTGATCGATATTATCTATTACTATCATGCTATCTATTTAAAAATCAGTCAATCAATTTATATTTAGGTTTCAGACCCTAGGGTGACTGCACTGGGGGGAAAGAGAGGAGTGTGAATGAAGGTGAAATGGGTGCAGGGGGTCTAAAGGTCTTGCTCTGTCCCAATCGGCCGAACCCCAGCAGCAAGCTAACTTACTGGTTGGAGCGTCTGCCCCCTGGTGGTCAGTGAGCGTCATAGTGACTGGTCAAATGGTCGGACACTTAGCATATTAGGCTTTTATTATATAGGATAGGTCTCTGCAGATACTCTTATTTTCATATGTTATTAACATAAACGGACTCACTTAGCATCATAGATCCTCAGAGTTGAAAGAAGCTTTCAAAGGTCACTTGTCCATTTCAGTGACCCAGGTAAAAGCTTCCTTCAAAGGGCACCATGGCCATGCCTGCCTCCTTCTCTTGATCCATCACTGCACCAGGAGCTTCACTGTAAAAGGGAACGAGTGTGTCTCCCGTACGTGGAGGGGCCCTGGGCGGCCTGCAGGAGTAAAGGGGCCTGGCCTCGAGGGTGTCACTCAACAGTGCCCCTCCCTCTCAGGGTATCTGTGAAATCCGCTTGCCCCAGCTGCCCTTGGGTGTTGGCCCTTTTCTTGCTCAGCCTGGCTTCCTCCACGCAGCTCAGCTCAGAGATGTCAACTGCCAGTCCTGGGTTCACGTCTGTATAGCTTGGAGGGAGAGAGCAACCCTCACCTCCAGTTTAGGAAATCCTTGGGAGGACTCTGATTGGCTGCTGGGTCAGGGGGATGTGGTCCTCAGACTGGGCCTCCTGAAGCTGTGCACCCACCCTTCTTCCTGGGCGATAGCAGAGAAGTATGAGGTGAAAGGTTGGGTGTGAGGAAGTCCCCACCTCACCCAGAAAACAGTGTGATAACCCAGAGAAGAAGGGCGAGAAAGAATGCTGATTGGAAAAAACCAGCGTGACCACAGTGTACTATGGCTTTGCAGTTAGGAGTCTTCAAGTTCTCTTCCCTGTGGTGACTGAGATGATGTGTTATTCTTACCACATCCCCCCACAGGGGGACCAGGTAATGACATAATTGATACAATCTACATTAAAGGCCCTTTATTAACCTACACTTAATAAAAGGATCAATATGTATATTTCAAGTCACAAGTAAGTATAAAGCACTGTGCTAGTATGGACCCCAAGATAGATAGAATGGTTTATGTTCTTTGGGAATTACTAGGAAGATTACATGTAGTACAACAATGCCACGGACTATGGTGTTTTGTGGTAAACATGAGAAGAAAGGTACTAAGTCCACTGGAAGTTCAGTGGGAGAAATGATTACATAATTTATTAGAGGCTCATTGTGGAATTTCCTTGGTTACTAGAAAGAGACCTGGCCTCGGTGGCTTAAACATCTTTGGAGGCTCATCTCATGTAGGCAGCATGACAGCTCCAACAAAGTCATTGGGAGTCAGGCTTCTTGCTTTTTCCTCCTATATCCTTAGCACTGCTTTCCATCCTCAATATCACCTGATGGCTGCTAGAGTTCCAGCAGTCTCAACTGCAATCCAGGAATGGAAGGGAGGGAGAGGGGGAGGGGGTGAAAGGGACTCTTCCAGCGCAGTCAGCTCCTTGTAAGCAGCTTTTGCATTTGTCTTATATAACACTTTGCTTTCCTTTTCTTGATGAGAACTTGGTTATGTGCCTATACCTAACTATAGGGGAGGATATAAAATGCAGTCTTTTAGCCATCTATAATAATAAAAAAAAGCGTAATATGCAAATTGACCAAACGGCCGAACAGTAGAACGACCGTCCGGATGACCGTGCTATGACACTCACTGGTGCCAGGCCTGCCATCGCCCCACGATTGCCCCGTAGAGGGAGGCCCAGGCCACTGGCCAGCGGGGTGATTGATCAGGGGGCTCGTGGAACTGGAGAACCCGGGGTGTGTGGCAGCGGACGTGGGCAGTGCCAGGTCAGGGCGAGTGTGGGTGGGGCCAGGGATGCAAAGCTGGGGCTATAAAGAAGCCGGGACTGCAAAGCCAGCAGCTGGGGGAAGGAAGGCCTGTCCTTGCATGGAATTTCATACATCTGGCCTCTAGTATTGAATAAAATATATA
>NW_006297152.1:621978-646078 GCF_000327345.1 Myotis davidii
TATTTTTTTTACAAAGAAGAAGGGAAGAATGATGATCTGGGGTCAATTGGCAATGTCTGCCAATCCCACACATCTCCTTTAATATTGGGCTTTTACTGCCATTACCCATGTAAGAAAATTTATTAAGCATGTTCTGTTTGTGCATGCTGACATAGATACAGTGGAGGTGGAGAGAAAAGTGGTTTCCTGTAGTTACTAGAGTCTAGTACAGCCGTGGGCAAACTACGGCCCGCGGGCCGGATTTGACATGAATAAAACTATTGAAAAAAAAGACCGTACCCTTTTATGTAATGATGTTTACTTTGAATTTATATTAGTTCACACAAACACTCCATCCATGCTTTTGTTGCGGCCCTCCGGTCCAGTTTAAGAACCCATCGTGGCCCTCGAGTCAAAAAGTTTGCCCACCCCTGGTCTAGTAGCATATGGTTGGGTGAAGAGGAGGGAAGAAATACTGCAGCACAGTTTCTATAAGCCAAGCTCTTTGCTGGATCCATAAAACAACAAGGGAGTCTGAGAACATAGATACATGTTCATATTGCCTCCCCTACACAGCCATAGGAGAGGCTGAGGCTCAGTATTTTGCTTTCTGGCCTCTATGGTAGAGGAAATCAAACCATAGGTGGGTCAGAATGTGGGTGTTTTGTGAGGCTCAGCAAACTTTTCTGTGAAAGGTAAGAGTAAATATTTTAGGCTTCGTGGGCCATATGGTCTCTGACTACCTTTGTTACATGAAAGGAACCACAGAATACATAAATGCACAACTGTGGCCATGCCTCAATAAAACTTATTTATTAAAATAGGCAGTGGGCTGGATTTGGCCCATGGGCCATGATTACCAACCCTGGTTCAGTGATTCAAACTACAATATCTTCTGTTGGGCCCACATATTTCAGCCAAAATGTGATTATCACAACTTGGGGTGCAGACATCCCTGAAAGATGTGAGTGGAGAATGGATCGCATAAGACAATCTGGTGATCCAGGGTTGACTTCGAGTCTGATGGCCTCGTAGAGTGACCCATCCCTCCTGCATTACTCACTGTGTGTCCCTCCCCAAACCACAGGGCTGGTCACAGAGATGACCGAGAGCAACCCCACCTGGGGTTGGTAAATGCTGTAACTAAAAGTCTGAGTTTTGAATGGGCAGATAGGATTTATTGAGTGTCTTAACTATGTTTTCATATTCTCGAGCTCTTTGGTACCCAGAGAATAAACTAACAGCAGATGTTTGGGATGGGGGTGAGAGAAAGCACCTCTAATTTTCCTAGCCTCACAAACTTTCACTTTTGTACTTGGCTTCACCTTTGCTAGAGTAGAACCACCATTGAGACAGTGTGTGTTATATAATCTCACATCAAACCTTCATGTTTATCATTAAAAATATGGCAACATCTTTGCGGTTATACACAGTTACCAAGGAAACCAGTTTATCGTAATTAGCTATTTATTCCGTTGTCTTTCTCTCTCGCTCCCTTCCATCTGAGCTTTCTTCGGGCTGAAAGGTGTGATAAGCTGTTATCGGCCTGGGCTCAGTGGCTAATGAGGGGCCTAATGTTGACTCATAGAATTTCACTGTTCTTTCCCATAACTGTGCTGTAGTGCATTGTCTGTACTTATTACAAACAGACTTAGCAATGGAACAATTGGTTTATTCTATGTGTTTTAAATAGTCACAATAGCTGTACTCAGAGCAGTGGCATATCAAAACCCAACAGATGGAAGATAAAAACTTTGGGTCTATAAAAGACTTGTGGCTCTTTTCTTGCATTAGGAAATGGTTTTAAAAGGAATTGCTTCCTGGATGGGGCTTCCCAGTCCTGCAGGACCTTCTTACATTTGTTGTTCATTACAATAGAGGCCATTAGCTGGTATTTCTACTCCACACGGATGTCCTAGAGCAGGGGTTGGCAAACGTTTTCTGTGCAGGACCATGCAGTAAACATTTCAGGTTTTGCAGGTCTCGTGTCTTTTAGTAGGAAAACAGCCATGGACAATAGGTAATGAACAGGTGAGGCCGTGTTCCAATAAAACTTTATTTACATAAACAGGCAGGGGGCCATATTTGGCTCACTGATTGTAGTTTGCTGACACTGGTCTAGAGCCTCAGTCCCCAGTGCAGGGAATGAACTTCCAGCTGGGTCTGTGCCTTAGCATTTTCCAGAATAAGATTCACCTCTTTTACTTGACAGCTTTTTGAACATTTGAAGATAGAGATCATGGTCTCCAAATTAAACATCATGTCAAATCAAACTATATGACATAGTTTTGAAGCTTTTCACCCTTCAGGTTGCTCTCCTTTGCACAAGTTCCATTCCTCAGTGATCCTCCTGATTGGTATACCCACAATTTGACATGACATTCCGTGCATGTTCTGACTACTACAGAGTACAGTACCATTATCATCTCCTTTGTTCTAGATTTAATGCTTCTGTTAATATGGCCTAAAGTCACCTGCGACCACATAACAATGTGGGATTTTGAGTTGAAGTTGACTAAAACCTTTGTCTTTTTCCACATATTTATTAACTCATCGCTACCCCGTCCTGACCAGCACAGTTTGCCTAGATTTCCAATAACATTGTTTTGGGCTGGATTTGGCTATTTTTAACACAAGGTCAGAGTCCTTTGAATTGTGACTCTATATATTTTTCAATTTGGGTAGTGTGTTTTAATGAATATGCTGACTGGGATGACAACCCTGTCTTCACACAGCCTACCATGGTTCTGCTGCAGATACAGCCTCTAAATCAGTGTTCTTCAGTTTTCACAGGTCTAAAAACATCTTCAGAAAGAATAAAAAGGATCACGATGATTAGATGAAAATTATCCTTGAGGTTCAGTCTAAGTTAGGGTCCTAATGGAAAACCTCTTCAGCCTGGATTCCAGTGATTATTCCATGCACATTTGTTGATTTCTCAGCCTGTGAGAGGCATTGTGCTAAGCACCAGGGGTCCCAAAATTTAAATAAGATGTGGGCTGAGCCGTGGTAGGGGAGCCTTAATGCAAACAAATAACAAATGGTGGCATAGGCTGCTGGTGGCCCCTGCCAGCCTTCTCTCCTTTCATCTTCGTAAGATGATTTTTTAGAATCCTGATTTTTGTATTTATTCATCGCAGCAATGTGGGCTCAGGTAAAAGACCACATCTCCCATCACCCCTTGCAGTTATACTTGATCATGTGATTTCCAGCTATGATGGATCCTGAGGGGACCTTAATGATGTGAGTTTCCTGCCACAGGGGTATTGGAGAAGGGATCTGGCTCTGGTAACTTCGGGGAGCTCCCAGCCCTACCTCACTGTGAACTTCTTTTACAAGAAGAATAAATCGTCGTGTGTTCCAGCTTTTGCTCCATGCAGCTGAAGCTCATCCTTAGTGATAGAGAGTTAGACACTCGGAAGGTGGTTGAAACAGCATTTAAAGTTCACTATTGACTGAGCGGAGGAGGTGGGAAGACAAATATTTGGAGCTCAGATTTCTGCAAACTGGAAAGCTGGAGTCTAGTTATGCATTGGTAGAGCATTTGATTGCATCGCTCCTGCTCTCACCTGGAAAACAAATCGCACGTTGACTGAGGCTCTTGCTGTAGGGGAAATGGCAGGAACAATCCAGCGTGCTGGTCCGCTGTCTCCTTCTCGCCACTTCCAGCAAAGACCTGCGAAGGAGAGCTGGCCAGGCAGAGGGCAGATCAGGAAAGACACGGCTTCGCTTAGGACAGAGGTTCTCAACCTGTGGGTCGCGACCCCTTTGGCAGTCGAACGACCCTTTCACAGGGGTCACCTAAGACCATCTGCATATCAGATATTTACATTATGATTCACAACAGTAGCAACAATACAGTTATGAAGTAGCAACGAAAATAATTTTATGTTTGGGTCACAACATGAGGAACTGTATTTAAAGGGCCAGAAGGTTGAGAACCACTGGCTTAGGAGGTGCGCTCTGCCTTGAGGCCTGAGGTCTAAGTTGATTGAGAATCAACTATAATATGAAACTGTGCTGGCTTTTCACAGTGGCTACCAAACCAACACCATCTCAGGACATAAGGCTGCTGCCGCCACAGTGAAGATGAGATGAAGGGTGCTGTCTTCCATGGTGTGCACTGCCTGCATCTGAATGTATTTATGTTAGACATTTAACGCATGTCTTTAAACTTCTGAGATTTTGCCTTCTCTGTTTATATAGTGGAACTTAATCTTATTGATACTTTGATAGTCTTGGTGGCTGAATATGGGCGTTTTCTCTTGTCATGCTGGGGACTTAGGTACATTATTGTCCTCTGGACAGGGCCAGTCCTGACAAGACCATGGTTTAGGGAGGTAAGGAGCGGGCAACCTCAGAGATGCTATAGGCTGGAGGGTACGGGCAAGGCCTGCTATTTCATGTCTTCCTGCATCTCGGCTTGGAAGGTTCCTGGCATCGACCATTACACTTTGATTCCTTTCATTCTGAAGGCCTTTCCAATGTTGAAAGTCTCTTCTTAATGACTTTCAAATACTCAGAGTAGGGACAGACCCAAGAGTCACAAGAATGCCACAGCCCCTGGCAGTTGCCAAAGACCCTGCCCTGTGGCCCTGAGCTCAGGGAGGGAGACAAAGATGCTGGGAGCAGGAAGGGCATCCCCAGGGATGGAGAGGGTATCAGAGGGAAATGTGGCCACACTCACAAATTCTGCTCAAGGCCAGTGCCGCCTACGATGGGGGCACTGGGACCTGGTTTCGGTGAAACCCATTCTCTAGGCTGAACCTGCACTGCACCCGGGAAGTAGAATCGGATCCATGTAGACAGCCGATCTGGACCTCGTGGGCCTGGATTATTTGTTTGGCTGTCTCCACTGATCAAATTAATGGGATAATTGCCAAATCTCTTCTCAGGTGTGCTCCCCGAGGCAGCTGGTGCGGCCAGCAGGAGGGGTGGGCCTCCAGGGACAAGCCAGATTAGAGACTTAGCACATGCTTGCTACCTGGTCAGCCCAGGGAGCCAGCCATTTAATCAGGGCTGAGAAGGGAGGGCCTGGGTGGGGGAAGTGGGTGATAGATGGGCCTCAGCTCTCCTGGCTTCATGAAGATCTAACAGCGATGCAGCTTGCGCTGCCCCAGGCAACACTCCAGACCAGCAGATAAGATGGTGCCTGATTACCACAGAGTCTTATCTCAAAGCAGTTGTTGTCTGGGGAGGTGAGTTTCTTAAACTCCAGGGCCAAGAAAAGCTTAAAAGAGGCTATAAAATAGGGAAGGAAGTCCTTCTCTCATCCCTTCTCAGGATGGTTGGGATCCCCAGCACCAGCACGCTCTGGACCTCAACGGTTTCTCTGATTACTTTGTGTGCCTCGTCTCCTCAACCAGGATACGTTTTCTTTAAGAGTGTGGTTCTTAGCACCTCGTAGAGTGTCCAGCACATGATCAGAGCTCAGAGAGCTGTTGGTCTGTCATGTAATGCCGTAAGATTTATTGAGCACTTATTATGTGCTTGTGCACTTTGGGGAGAACAAAGATGGCTAAGGTTAATTTATGAGGAGCCCCCCTGGCTTCAGGGGGTGACAGTGCAGTGATCATTTGGGGTATAGAATGCATTGGGCGCCAACACACTCTCACTGAGCCCGAGCCCTGTGAGGGCTGAGGAAACAAGGGAGGTGTTGTTAGCCCCATTCAACAGAGGACAGAACTGAGGTTCGGAGAAATAAATGACGTGCTCAAGATTATGCACCAGCAAGAGCCAGAGCTGGATTGAAGCTCAGGTTTGCTGACTCCCCTTGCATCTCTAGACTGGCCCCCTTTTAATGGATTGCATCTTAGTCTTAAGGGGGTGGGGGCAGGGGCATTGGGAACCTGGTGAGGCAGAGATCTCAAATTTGTGCCCTGTAGCCCCTCGCAGCCTGCAGATGGGTTTGTTAGCTTCAGACAACGTTGTTCTTTTAAACCAAACTAATATTTAAAAATCAGGATATTTCAGATGAAGATTCAGATCTCTGGGTTCGCTTTTAAAAATGAGAATCCTGACATAATACTCCTGAATAACCACGGTTTGCTAGTATTCAGCGGACACAACTTTCCATTAGCTGTGGCATAAAAAAAACGCCCCCGTTTCCTTTCCCTCCCGCCTGACCTCTTCAGGCCTTTGAATTTGGGAGCCTGGGGTTGAGGGGTCAGAATGCCAAACCCACCCCTAACTCTTATCCCTGAATACTCTTAGCATATTCCAGCAGAAACAGCACTGGGCGGGGGGCAGAGGTCTTGGGCCGCTGTTCCCTCTGTGATCACTTCCCTCTTCCTCATTGCAGAGTGAACACCGGCTATGGCCTGCGTAGCCCCCGCATTTCTGTGTAATGCTGACAGGCAGCAGAGGGAAGGCTTTCACAAACTGTTGACCAGGAATAAAGGACAGGCAGGTGGCTGTGATGAATGAATAGTTGGGATTTGTGAAGGTGGGTGCTGCAGAGACAGGGGGTGTCTGCCTGCACCCCTACATCCCCTGGGCCAAGGCCTCCAGCCTGCCTTCAAATTGGGTACCGGGAAGTGGATGTCAACAAGTGTCAGCACAGCTTCTGATCACATGACCCAAATGTTGCATCAGACCCACTGAGAAACCACAGTCCAGGTGGGCGGGTGGGTGCAGGAGGCTCCCAGAGGCCTTCACCCACAGAATCCTTGGTCCCCAGGCTCGTGCACATGGGCCAGCCCCGAGGGCCCGTCCTGGCACGGGGGAGTGGCTGGGTGTCCGCCCGTCCATGTCCATTCCAGCTCTGTCCCCTTTCGCCCTCACACCATTCCGGTTGGACTCCCTCTCTCGGGAACTTCTGCTTTGTCATTTAAAAGAGCTTGGGAACTTCTGATGTAGCTGGGTGTCAAAGCAGTTTATTTGGTCTGTAGGCGTTTTTGTTTTTAAAATTCATGGCATGTTCCTTGCAACATGTTTTATTATATTTTCACCACCTGTTCTACCTTGGGGGTGGTTTTAAAATCTGGGACTATCTATCTATCTGTCCTTTTTTACGTTTCCTTATTTGCCATTTGTATGTGTCTTACAAACACACACACACATACACAGTGTGAATTTAAATATGGGGAAGGAATATATTATCCCTCTTCCTTTGTGGCTCGATTAGCTTTAAGCTCCGGTTGTAATGTGGAAGGTGTACGTTTTACCAGGCTAATTATGGAGTTTTAAATGATACATTTGTAAAACAAATAAATACTTGGAAAACCCTTTGCCAGTGTGAAGTGCTATTTCTCCAAACATTGAGAGCAAAAAATATATCACAATATTTAATCCTCTAAGGAAAAAAGCCTTTGAAAGCTTTACAAGTTCTTCCCACTGAAGTGGGAATGGGAAGTAATGTGCCTGTTTTTACAGATGGGAGTTAAATGTCTGTAAGAGTAGCTGGAGGACCAGTGGCGAAGGTTGGGGGGTGGGGGAGTGTCCATCCTCAGACATAGAACATCCATGTAATTATTTGCCAGTATTTCTCGATGCCAGTAGGACAAGGGACCACGATGTATTTGTAGCACTATATCCCATTTCCTTTCTCTAAAAATACAAGGACCATACGTTCAGTTTTAATGATGGTCTCATTTGAGCTCCTGGATCCCACTGTGCCTGATGCCTGGACTTTTTAAGTTATGTGAGCCAAGAAATTATCTTTGGGCTTGTTCCACTTGAAACTAAAGAAAAGAAAAAAATCGAAAAACCAAAAAAAGACCAACCTATGCAAATCAGTTAAACTTTGAACATATTATGACATTAAAATGTGAGATGGTTATTATCCCCGCCTCCCTTTTTTTTAAATACTAGATGGAAAAAAAACCCCCATATATCTATGTGGAATATCCTATTGCTTATAAAACCAGGTCAACAGATATCTAAGACTCAAATGAAATCAAGCTTCTTTTAGGAGAAATAAAAAAAAAGTGGTGTACTGTATTTTCCATAATATCATTGGAAAATATTTATTAGGGTCCCTGACATGGTGCCCTTTGGCTGAGATTTTTCCAGAAGGATTTTGTTTGTGGCATTGAGATAGTGACTCTCTCTTTGTTGCCATGGAAACAAAAGCTCCCATGGGCAGTCAGGAGCCCTCCATATCCTCTGTGGGCCCGCTCATCCTGTTGCACTGGGACTTGATCTGTAGCCACACATGACTGGTCAGACAGGGAACAAGTAGCGCAAAGTGCACAAATTCCATAATTTATGCAAGTGGAATTTGCAGAGTAATGTCCTGGAACTAATATGAGGCTAGGATCTTGTAATGGATAAGAACATGGACTTTGGTGTCATAGAAACCTAACTTGAGCAAGTTATTTGACCTCTTTAAGCATCAATTTCTTTACCTATATATGGAATACTATGATTGGTAGTATATGCTCAATAATTGGCAGCTATTCCTATTATTTCCTGAAAGTCTGACCAAATAAATTTGGGATCCACGGCATGCTAAAATCTTATCTTGAGATTCATATTTATTAGCATATTAAAGACTTAGAGGAGTCCACCAATAAAGCAGACTGATTGCCTTTATTTATCCAAGTGTTTTCAAACCGAACTAAGGCATAAAATACTTCTCTGCTGTTTCCCTGCAGGACTGGGATCCCATGGAACACACTTCGAGAAACCCCAGGGGTAACCTATAATAATTGGGGGGATTCATTAGGCCACCACTAGGGGGTGTGCCAGCCAAGTTTTCTGATTCTCAGTCAGAAAAGAGGGTTTGCTTTGGGCTTCCACAGAAGAGAGCTTTTGAAGGCTCTGCTGGGGAGGAAGGAGAGACCAAAATGGCAATGGTTTATGGAAACAACGGGAGAGAAGCAGTCATACCATGTGGAAAGATGGCAGAAGTTTCCTGCCTTTCCTTTCTGGTAAGACGTGCAAATGGCTGGCCTTTGGAAAATGGAGCAGTAGAGACCGCAGAGCAGACAAAATGGGAGGCGTGACTTGGAGGCCAGGCCTAGGCAGGGGTGAGGACAGTGAAGGTCGCCCCCAGCAGACCACCCAAGGCCTCCAGGAGGGGGCTTGTCAAGAGACTAACATTTTCCAGGATATTGGATTCTGTGCCTAACAGGAAGATTTTTTATATGTAGATATACACACATATGTAATCCATAGATTATACACACACACACACACACACACACATATACACACATATGTAATCCATAGATTATATATATATATATACACACACATATATAATCTTAAGATAGATTAAATATATAATCTTAAGATTAGACATAGCATATATATTTAATATGTATATACTTTCTGTTAACTATACGTTTTTCCTTAACCCTGTGCAAAGTATGAGCTTATGTGTAAGTGAATTAGAGTGGTGGATTTGAGGGTGGACACTGATGATAAAAATGTTCATAGTGGAAAATCTGGGAGGTTCTGAAAAGCCATCAGACACCCCTCCCCATTCCAGTTGGAGGTATGTGGGGGGATGTCTACGTAATTGGGTACCTGAGGGAGCACATGTTGGTTGGGATTCTTCTGGTTACAAATGACAGAAATCCAGTCCCCCTGGCTTGGGTGACAAAGGAGGCTTTATTAGGAGGACTGGACTCTCCAGGCCTCAGGAGCAATGAGACCCACAGGGACTCACCTGCTGTCAGGACACCCTCCTCCTCTTGTTTCTTCCTCGGTGCGTCGGCCCCTCCAGCTCTGCTCTCTGGGGGTCTGCTGCCGGGGTCTCTGGCCCATAGGGCAGGACACGTGGGCCCACATCTTCAGCTCCCGGGCACCCTGTCCTGTTGTTTCTGCTGCTGGAGAGACTGAGTCCCTCAGTTCCAGATCAGAATTACTGGGGAAGGAGAGGCTTGTCCTGGCTGGGTCAGATGTCCACCTGGACCAGTCAACCGTGGCCAGGAGCCAGCCATCCTGTGCTCATTGGTTCTTCTGTGCAAGAGTGTGTGTGTGTGTGTGAAGTCCCCAGAAAACCTGGAAGTGGGAGGAGAGAAGGAGATACTGACAGACAAAACATTATCTAGTACCGTGTATATTTTCTATATTTACATTGCTGAGATGAAACCAAATGTAAATAAATCCTGTTTTGATTCAAACATTCTGTCACCCACATTTCCTTAGTCCTCAAAATCTTGGTAAATAGCATGTTAAATTATTGTATGGTATTCAATTATTTGGATTTACTTAGGCAATTTCCAGTTGTCACATATTTAGATTATGTCCATTAAGATTTTTTTTAGGGGCTATTATTAGTAGTGCTACAGTAGAAGGAAATCTCCTGACTTTATGCAAGGATTAGCTACCTCATTGTGAATAAAAATAAGTAGGATTAGGCCCCACTGTCCCCTCCCCATTTCACGGGTGATGCAAACTGCTCTGGATCTCACCTCCTACTGGGCTTCACGTCTCCTTTCTCCCCTTCCCCCAAGTCAAAAGTAGTGGGAGGAGTTGAGGGTTGCTCAGTGTGGAGGTGAGAGGGCAGGAACACGGCTTTGCTGGTCCCTGGGGCCTCAGGTCTGCCTTGTCCCTGCCTGCTATCCTCCGGAATCAGGTCCAGGTAAAGTGACTCATTTGTGAATAAACCCTTGCACTTGTCACCCAAGAGGTCAACGGTGCCCAAGTCAGGCATCTCAGGAATGAGGCTGCACTCCGATGGGGCTGGGCTGGTCCATGCAGGAGAATCAGGAAGGCGGGCACGCGCGGCACCTGAGCGAAGGTTGGCTCCTCGATCTCTGTGGAATTCACAACCACCCTGGTCTGGGGAGCAAACAAGAGCCACCCAACCGTTAACCTGCCACATTCTCCCCTGGGAAGGGCGACCTCAGAATGGTTGTGGTTTTAACATCCCGTGGTTTTTCCCAAGTTGGAGTTAAACATTTGCTCGGGCTGAACTGTGGCGTTAGAGGCCCTTTGTGGAGTAGTGAGATGTCCTGGTCCTGGGATGCTTTCTCGTGTGGAGCAGAGGATGCCTGAGTGTGGTACCCTTAGCTGGAGAGTTCAGACTATTTGAAGGAGGACCATTGAGATGCCACTAGGGAGGGAGGGAAGCTAAAAGTGATGTCCTACTGTGTTGGGCACTTCTGAGGTCGTCAGTGGGGTTAGCCTGGCCAGCCCTCTCGTGCTGATCTGCGTGGCTGTTGAGAGCTGCTCTATTATTTCAGGTGACCGCTGTTTGGGGGGAAGGTTCAGAATGTCCTCTGCCATTGTTTTTCTGCATTTTTAACACTTTCTATTTGTGGAATACTATGATTTTTTAATTAGATATTCTAGTTCCTTCTGTCCTGGGGTGGCTCCAACTGATGTTTTATCACTCCTATTTGTTTTGAATAATAATAAGCACATAATACTACTAAATGCCGTGACTCCAGGAGATGGAACATTTTTCAAGCGAGGGCTGTATTTAATTTTGTTTTGGAAACTGCTGAAATCATTCAGTGCAGGAGGGCTAGGAGACACTACATTTATGTTTGGGGGAGCAGGGGCCCCCCCAATCAGAAATGTGGTACTGGTGCTTCATTTGGGAGGAAGGGAGTCTGATACCTGAACACGAGGCTAACCTCCATAGTGAGGCCAGACCTGTAAGTCTGAGAACAAAACTGGAACGTAAAGGAAAATCCCAATGATTTGGACTTTCTACTATAAGTTAGAATTTAATGACATTGCTCTATACCAGCGGTTCTCAACCTGTGGGTCGTGACCCCTTTGGCGGTCGAATGACCCTTTCACAGGGGTCGCTTAAGACCATCCTGCATATCAGATATTTACATTACGATTCATAACAGTAGCAACATTACACTTATGAAGTAGCTACGAAAATAATTTTATGGTTGGCTTACAACATGAGAGACGGTATTTAAAGGGCCAGAAGGTTGAGAACCACTGCTCTATACTTTTATACGACGGAAGGAAGAAGTGTTGGTAAGCGAAGAACAAATAGGGTACTAGGAACCATGTTTACCTGCTAGACCAGTGGTTCTCAACCTTCCTAATGCCGCGACCCTTTAATACAGTTCCTCATGTTGTGGTGACCCCCAATTTCATTGTTACAAATTGAACATAATTAAAGCATAGCGATTAATCACAAAAACAATATGTAATTATATATGTGTTTTCCGATGGTCTTAGGCGACGCCTGTGAAAGGGTCGTTCGATCCCCAAAGGGTCGTGACCCACAGGTTGAGAACCGCTGTTCTAGACAATAAATACATTCGCTGCTCCTTTGGGGGAGGGAGGCTCTGCCAGGCTTTCTGTCTGTGAACCCAGGGGCGCTACCTGAGGTTAACTGAGGTGTGCTGTTTCTCACCAATAAAACGTCATTTCCTGCAAGACAACCCCACTATGACTCTCTCCTAAGTCAGTGAGGAGCTGTAGCCAGTAAAACACTCACAGGGCTCTCTGTTAGTTGGCTTTGTTCAAGGCATTACAACAAGTCGCTTAAACTTTTTAGTCTCGGTTTCCTCATTGATAAAGTAGGGATAATAATGGGCCCTCCTCATGGGACTGTTGGGAGGATTAATTGAGATAATTAATGTAAATTGGTTGAACAGTGACTGGCATAAAGTGATCAATCAACGCCATTTATTTACTTACTTAGGTGACTGTAGGCACATAGCGTTGTCTGCTGCCTTGTGTGGGTGTTCTGCCTGGACCAGTATAACCATGAGCTGTGTTCTCTGAGCAGGCGGCCATGAGAGTGGGGAAAGTTCGGAGGCATGTTGGAAAAGGAAAGGGGAAACTGACATTTATGGACCCCCAGCCATGTAGCATGTACTGTCCCACCATTATTTTATAAATCAGAAGTTAATTCTGAATACTGCATGAATGAATGCTCATAAAGTACAGAGTGTTTTGTCTCCTTAGAGACCAAGGGAAGCGTCTCTTGCCAAGCAGGGGCAGCATGTGCATAAGAGAGCCAGGCTCCATCCAACCCACTCACCTCCCACGTGCACGCACAGACCACCTGCCGTGTGCACTCTGGAGAAAGCGTGTCCTTGTGAATGACTATGTTAGCGTCTGAGGGAACCAAGTGATCCCCGGCCAGGCTCCTCCAGACAAGGTGGCCCATCAGGAAAAGGCTGAGGGGAGACAGACCCATCCCGGGTCCTAGGGGAGAAGTGTGGCCATGGCCAATCCCAGGTTCTCAGCAAAGGTTGGGGGCGGGAGTCGGGGGGGAGTTCCATTCAATGGCCCTATTGTTGTCTAACCTCAGGAAAGTCCCCTGACCTGTTGAGTCCTACCTTCATTCTCTGTAAAATGGGGACGGTAATATCCGCCTTGCAGGATTGTTAAAGGGTCAGAAATAATACCTCAAAGTACACTCCATGCACAGAGTAGGTATCAGCTATTATGGAATGAGTTGTGTCCCTCAGTTGCATTTGCTGGTCCTAACCTCTAGCTCCTCAGAATGGGACCTTCTTTGCAAATAGGGTGGCTACAGATGTAATTAGTGAAGAAGAGGCCATGGGAGTAGGGTGGGCCTCTAGTCCAATATGAATGACGTCCCTAAAAAATGGTTCCCCTGCATTTGTCAAACACAGAGACAAATACCAGCCTGGGGAGAATGCCACGTGAGGATGCAGAGAAATCAGGGCTTGGCTTCTACACACCGGGGAACTCCGCAGAGTCCAAGGGAAGCAAACCACCAGATGCCAGGAGAGAGGCCCGAGCAGCTTCTGCCCCACAGTGCTCAGGAGCCACCGCTGACGCCCGGCTCCCTGACTTCTCGCCTCTGGGACTGGGGGACAGTACATTTCTGTTGTGTAAGCCGGCCGGCCTCTGGGACAGGTGGCAGCCTGAGAAAATGAATGCGCCCACCCACAGGGCTCCCAGCATCATCCGCAGTGATCACTGTGGCTCCTCTCTACCCGCCCGCCTTCTGTGTTTCCTCCGAGGCCTCAGCAGGCAACCCGAGCCACCGTTTGGAGGGACGCACAAGGGACACGCAGTGGGGCGGGATGATGGGTGCTGAGACCAGTGAAGTGACGACTCTCCCTTCGTGTCTGAATGTCTTCGCCGCTCAGCGAGCCTAGCCTAGGCAGCGGCTACCCCACCTCCCCGTCCTTCCATGTCCCTGTGCTCATCTCCTGCACCTCCTCTGCCCACGTGCCTGCTTCATGCCCATCTGTGCGGTGGGGTCTTAGATAAGACTGTTTTTCTGGGTCCCAGCAAGGCTCCTGGGTCCGCCCAATAGGGTGGCTGGCTTGGCGGAGGGCTCACAGAGGATTGTCATGACAACACCCTGCGCTTGGAAAGTGCGTCTCTAAAGTGCTCTCTTAGCTCTTGGCTCTCGGGAGCATCCCACAGGGCAGGGAGGTACCTGGACCAAACTGGGCTTCTGGGAACGTGGGAAGGGGCTTGGCAAGCGCGAATCACTAGAGTGAGGGGCGGGAAGCAAGATGGTGGTGTTCTGATCCCTTTAACATTCGGTGAGCCCAGGGAATCAGAACCAGGTCTGGTCAGGCGTGGGAGTGGTCCTGGCGCACAGGGTCTCTTTCTCTTTCCTCCTTTGCTCCTTGTCTTCTATGCATTGCTTTCCTCTCCTCCTGTCTGGGTGATTCTGGGGCCAACCTTCTGTTGCACCCCCCGAGTCGTCCCATGAATCTGGTCTGGTTCCCAGCGTGTGATTTAGGGGGTGCTGCGTGCTCTGAACCAGAACAGGGGGGTGGCGGGAAGGGAGGAAAAAAATGGTATGATCTGCTAAAACGCACCTTAAGAGCAAACCTATGCATATGACGGAAGGTATCAGCTGGGTCCTGCCTACAGTTATGTCAAACAAAGTGTGCTGCAAAATGCCAACTCCCCCTTTGTGCTGTGACACCGCGAGCTGCCAAAAGATATTAAAAAGCTTGCATGAACTAGGTGATGGCAGCTGTAACTATCTAAGTTATTGCCTGGCAGCTGCAGCGCTGCCTCACTGCTGCTGGCCGCCTTTACGGCTGCTTCTCCATTTGTTTGCCCTTTCTCTAGCAACCAGAGCGCAGAGCCCGTGGTGGGCGCGCGGCCGCCCCGGCCCCCTCGCGGCTGCAGGACAGGAGGCTTGCAGCTCCTGGCCATGCAGACACCCTGGTGCAATTCCTAGGAGAAGTTGTGTTTCTCTTGGCCCGGCCCCAAGCCTGGTATTGTATCGGTCAGCTCGACTCCAAGGAACCTTGGACCAGTGGATGGCACAGAGAGAGGCGAGCACGCATGCCCAGGCGCGCACACCAAATGCAGCGTTTTGTGTTTGTGTGCGTGGCTTTTTTCCCCTTCCCTGTTGGCTCCGGGTGAGCTAGAACAATATCGCCAGCTCCAAGCCCTGCCAGTCCTACATCTGCTCCCTAAAACCTCCAGCAAATAAGAATACGGTGGGGTTGTTTAACCAACACTTACAATACACACACTTTGCAGCTTCTCTCCCCCTGGGTTGCCCAGGCTCAGAGATCTGGATGCTGGTGGCAAAGGGTTGAGAGATAAGGCGCTAATGATCCCTGTGGGCACCTGTCTCCAAAGCCTCCTTCTCTGGCATGTTGAGCGGTGGCATAAAATACACTTCATTGTCATGGGCTTCGGGGAAGGTGTCTGTACCGAGCCCGTTTTTTTGTATTCTTCTGTTGAGTTTGGTCTTTTCAGCTGTCTGTTAAATAATTCATATGGCTCATGAAAGTAATATTTCTGGGATGTAGGGGGTTCCATTTTTCCAATTCCCTTTCATTCTATCTTTTTTTTTTTTTTAAGTGGTTGTGGGGAGAACTTGGCAGGCGAGGCCTGAGTGGTATAATAAAACCTCCTGTCTTTTCTTCTCACCTCTGCAGCTCTGGCTGGGAGGGCAGGAGGGGTTGCTGACCTTCAGTAGGCCAAGTCAAGGTCAAGGTTGAGCTTTGAGGTTGGTTTTCATGTCCGAGTTCAGCCGTCAAGGGGAACCAAAGGCGTCGACCTTTTTCATTGCTGTTAGAGTCATTTTTCTGCTGGGAGGCTCTTTCTTTTCAATATCCTCCCTAATGCTTGCCCAGTGCCTAGTGTGGGGGCTTTGGCCCTGGTAGAGAGTCAGCGAGTGTCCAGCAAAGTGGACTGAACTGAGGCCATTTGGGAGGAAGGCAGGACTCAGCATTTTTCAACTCTGTTATGGTCCAATCAGTCAAATAACTGGACTGGCCATTTGTTTATCTTCACCTGTCAGGTTGGTGTGGAGGCGTTGTCACTGCAAAAACAAAGCCTCTTCGTCCTAGCCCTGCAGAGCCCCAAGCCTGGGCTGTGTGCCCCACACCGTGCTGGCCCCATTTCCCACCCTGGGCTATGGTGGTCTATTCATCCGTAACCCCAAGTGCACTGAGAGTCTCCAGAGAGCGAGGACCAAGTCTACTTGGTTTGTGTGGATGGTCGGCATCAAACATAATGTTGGAAGCATAACAGGTGTTCGCTAAGTGTTTGTTGAATGAATATGTGAAAAGATATTTTTTGTACACAAAACAGGTTATTTTGGTGTCACGTACAACCTTCCTGAAAGTCTGAGGTGCAGGGAGGTTTCTCAGAGACCTCCCATTCCACTGGAGCCCCCCTTTATCCTGGGTCTCCTCAGGGGGGCTCTTGGGAGTTCCATGGCTGGGTGCTGTGACCTTCAGGAGGCCCTGCTCATGAATGTGGACTCTAAGACGAGCTCTGAGTATGTGACCTGGGCAAGGACTTCATATCCTTATCGGTAAATTCTATCTGCACCTCAGAGAATCATTGGGCAGTTATGGATTGGATGCTTGTTTTCTCCCCACATCCATTTGTTGAAGCCCTAACTCTCCGTGTGGCTGTATTTGGAGATGGAGCCTCCAGGCAGGTCATTAAGGTAAATGAGGACCTAAGGGTGGAGCCCTGATCTGATAGGATTAGTGTTCTTATAAGAAGAGACAACAGAGAGCTCCCTCTCCCTCTTCCTCCCCTTGCTCAGAGGAAAGGCCCTGGTAGGATACTGTGAGCAAGTGGCCACCTGCAAGCCAGGAGGAGGACTCTCACCAGAAACGCAGTCAGCTGAAACCTCGATGTTGGACTTCTAGCCCCCAGAACTGTGAGAACATTATTATGTTGTTCAAGTCACCCAGTCTATGCGATTTTGTTATGGCAGCCTGAGCAGAGGTTAAATGATAAAAGAATAGCAACCTTAGCACAGAGTACTCTACCCAGTAAGGAACCTAGTCAAGGTTAGACGTTTTTCTCTAGTGTTTGTGGTCTAGGCATCAGGGCACATGGCTGGGAGGGGGAGAAGAGGAAAGAGCCGAGGAACCTCCATGTCTGGGAAAGGCTGGGGTGTTTTCAGATGAATCTTGCAGGGCTTGTGGAGGAGGTGGGATTTTAGTGGGTCTGAGTGATGGTTAAGGAGTCTTTGGAGGGTGGAGGCGAAGTGAAGCCTCTTTGACCTGAGGTACAGACAGAGAAAGGCATGGGGAAGGGAGGGGACTGCCACTTAGTGAAGGCTTTCTGTGTGCTAGACCTGGGCTCTGCACGTCACATGTCACCTTGCTCAGCTCTCTACTGCCCTGTGTCCCCTGCTGGTACCCTTCCCCCTAATCCCCATCTACAGACTAGGAAGTAAGGGCAGTAAGAAGAGCTGGCGTTTACTGCCACTGGGAGGTGTCAAGGCACGTGTCCACCCTCAGTCCTCTCAGCAATCCCATGAGGTACCTTGTGACATCAGCCCATTTTACAGACGGGGCCAGTAAGGCAGAGCATTGTGAAGTGACCTGCTGGGGTCACATGGTTAGTGGTGCTGGTAGGGATTCAAACCCCGCAGGCAACGTCTGAGCCTGTGCACTAAGTCACAAGTTTTACCTCCTGGGTGGTGCTGTATACCTCCTGGGGGCTAAGTAACAGGTCCAGGTCCCTCATTGGCAGGACTGGGATTTGAACCGGGTTTTACCTGGAATTCAAACCTTTCCACTATGTTGCACTGCCCTGGAGGCAGGAATGTGATCCCTCAGTAGTGGGTCCGCTCCAGCAGCAGCAGCAGCAATATGAACACTGGACCAGAGAGGTGACGAGTGAACTAAGAGCGTCTGGGTTCCATGGAGTGGGGCACAGGAAAACCACTGTGGTGTTTGTGGGACAAGGGGTGGGTTAATTCTCACAACAAGCCTGGGAGGTGGGTCTGTTATCACCCCCGTTATATAGATGAGGAAACTGGGGCACAGAGAGGCTAAGAAACTTGCTCCTGGCCACACAGCTGCTAAGTGGTAAAGCCAGGATGTGAACTCAGGCGATCTGGCTTCTGTGCCTGTCCTCGCTGTGGTGCCACACTGCCTTCCACGGAGATTGGGCGATGCTGTCTGATAACTCTGACCTGGTGGAGGACTTCACAGGTGCCGTAGACAGGAGAAGGACTGCATCTCTCCTGACTGGCTGAGGACCTCAGAGAGGGGATGTGTGGGATGCCTGAGCACTGTGTCAGGGAAGCTGGTGGCACTGTGGGCCTGGGTGCTGCCGAGGGCAGTGCTCTCCTTGGCCCTGTGCTGAACAAACGGCTTTGTACTGAGGACAGCAGAGCTCCCAGGACAGGTGCACTCAGGTGATGCCTCTGTGTTCCCACGGGTCCCCCCTCTCGCTTGCTCAAACACGGTTGGGGCTCTCTCACTGCTCCTGCCCTTGCTAGGCCCCGACCTCTGCTGGGGCTTCCCTAACCCATAGGTTCAGAGCAGAGCTGCCAGGTTTGGAATCCAGCCAGCTCATCACCAGCCATCTAACCGTGGGGAAGCCATTAATCCCCGGGCCTCAGTGCCCTGGGCTGGGCAGTGTGGACAGTCATTGTGCCCCTTGCAGGTTGGGGGCAGGATGGGATGAATGAAGAACTTGCAGCCGTGCTTCCCGCATGGTGCCCACCATTACTCTCCTCGCCACTATGCCTGTCCCAGCAGCTCTGTCTCCATGCCCACGACCACTCATCAGAGTGGCACGTGGGCCTCTGAGGCGCCTCCTCAGCCGGCTTCTTCCTCGCGATGCTCAGGGCCTCTGTGGGGATTTAGCAGGCAGCCGGAGGACTCCTGGGGCCTCCTCCACAACTCCGGCTCCGCAGAGCTGAGATCTGACCAGCCGAGGGCTCAGTGGGTAATTGTCCTGAGTGCTGGGGGCAGACACTTGGCCTGGCTTAGCCCTTTGGTTCCACCTCTGGTTCTTAATGACTCAATTGCTTTGTTTTCTCTGGTGTCAGAAGGTGTCACTGTCTCTCCCTGCCCCTACACTCCCTGTCTCCTTAGATGTTGCAAGTTTAGCCCTCAGACAAAATGAGGGAAGAGATCTGAGGG
This sequence comes from Myotis davidii, assembly GCF_000327345.1. Lineage (NCBI taxonomy): Eukaryota > Metazoa > Chordata > Mammalia > Chiroptera > Vespertilionidae > Myotis > Myotis davidii. Next base: position 641,193 of record NW_006297152.1, read on the forward strand.
CAGAGCCAGAGCTTGTATCCGTCCTTCCCCCACACCATCTTCGGATTAGAAAACGGTTACTGGAACACCTTTTGGCAAGGCCCCAAGAATCAGCCACGAAGAGGCTGGGCAGTCTCTGCTCACAAAGGGCTTTGAGCCCAGGAGGGGCAGTTAAACGCGTATGGAGAGGGTCTGCTGGGAGGTTCATCAGGAAGTCCCAGGGGGAGCTCTGCGGACGGCACATCTGTAGCAGGCTGGCTAGAGGGCTTTGCATCCAATGTGACAGGCTGACCAATGTTTGAGGGACTCTTAGAGCATTTCCTGTCTTGGTATTACTAAGGGCATTGCAAAGTTTAGTAATAGATTTATGTATTTCATTTTTATTGCAGTGGTCTGGCTTTGGTTAGCTGCAGGTGGGTACTCTGCTTTGTAAATTGCCCACGGGCAGCTTTCAGTCTCAGACTGGCCTGTTCCTGCCACTTCAGTGTTCTCTAGTCACCTGTGCCGCCTCCACAGGGACCCCACTTAGCACATCAGATTTGTCCCATGCAATCGCCATGATCCGTGATGAGCCTGCTGTGTGCCAGGCACTGTGTGCTAGGCCTGGGAGCTGAAAGTGGAATCAGACACAAACAAGTGAATCGGTCCCATTCAGTCCAAAGAACTTGCAGTCTTTTCCTGAAAAGTTGGGCCTAAGTTGATTTCTGTAAATCTGATGTCACCTGTATTGAGAGTGTTTACTTTTTTAAAGGAGCCTCCAAGTTCGCTGTTTGCATTTCTGTTCATCGGTGTCTTTGGCGTGGGGCATACTTGACCTTGTATAGGCTGAAGCTAAAGACAATAAGGAAGGCAATGCACAGGCTTCTAGGACTGAGGGGACCCAGGCAGCTCTCCAGCCCAACTTTAGGGTTTTTACAGATGAGACCATCCAGACCCTGAGACGTGACACAGATGTCTCTGGTGGCTGAGTGGGCAGTGGCTGAGCCTTCTGATGCTGCTAAGCCAGTGATCCAGGCTTTCGGGGTATCTGCTGGTTTGCACCGTCTGTTCCAGATTCCCTCCCCCCATGTAAAGAACTGGCTGTATAACGTGTCCATAAAGCTGGATGGGACTTCTTAATCTTGGGCCAAATTACTCCCCCAAAACATTTGTCCTTGCAGGTCCAGGTTCAGGCCCTCTCCTTCCACTTGGAGCTTGTGTGCAGAATGTCAGCCCTGCCGCCACATTTGGCTACTTGCATTCACTCCGCTCCAAGAGCGCGTGCGATGCTGACAGACCTCCTCGTGCCCAGAAGCCCCACTAAAGGAGCAAGGACAGATGCAGCCATCACTGCCCCTGGTGGGGAGTTCCATTGAACAGAAGGGCACGGGAGCCGGGACATGGCACAGGAGGCCTATTGTCCCGGCCACACCAGGCCTGGGCACGTCTGCGCCGGTTCTCCTGGGCCGCCACCGTTCGGGGCATGTGGAGCGAGGACGCAGGATGGGCATGTGGCCTTGGAGGCCACTCTGCCAACAGTGGCCCTGGGAGGAGTGGGGAGCAGGACGGCGCCCCGCATGTTCTCCATGCGATTCCTCATCTATTCTGAGTAACAAAGCACTGACTTTGGGAGAGAGACTCTCCTTGCAAAGGGGAGCCTGAGGGCTTTGGTGAGATGGGAGGTGGACCAAGATCCAGGGCCTTTCTTTGGCATGGCCCCCATCTGCAGGGGGCAGCTTGGATTTTGGCCTGTGTCCTTGTCACCCCCCATTTGTCTCCCCGGCTGGAATCCTTGGCCGGTCCTGGGAAAGGCGGTGTCCTTACCACACACATTCCAAGCCGAACAGGGGGCAGGGTCACCCTGGGAAAATCATGTGGTCATCGGGAAGATGCCGATCTTCAGCCGAGCGCCTGTAAAATGATGTCAGCTGGGGAGGAGGACAGGGGACTGAACCGGATTAAACACCTGAACAAAGAGGGTGCATTTTGGCTCCTCTCTCTTCTTTCGGGGGGCGGGGGCGCAGACGGACTACACAATCGTTGTGAACTAGAGTGAGGACCACGGGGACAACAACATTCTCTGCTCATTTCTTTTTCTTCTGTTTATACAGAGGGGTGTGTGGAGGAAGAGTGGGCGCCCAGAAACTTGTTGAAGAGGGCTGTGCAAACAATGGCTGGTGACTGCCAGGGCCGGCAGTCCGTGGTTCTTAATGTTTGAATGGAAGTGGCTGGAGCTGGCTTTTTTTTTTTCCTCCCTCCCTCCGCAGTCGGTGTTGCCAAGAAAACAAGGAGTAGCTGTTTTAAGCATTTACAAATGTTAATGTACCAACAGCTGGTCTCAGTCCAACCGAGCTATTGTAGGGGCATTAAAAAGACAGGCCAGAGTTGGAGACGGACTGCCAACCTCCCTTGCAGCGTTGGGGAACATTTTCCTTGGAAAAAAAAAGGGTCTTATATTCCTGCAGAGATCGACAGGACGGTTCTCCCGTGGAGTCAGTGCCTCGCTTGGCAGCGGAGGCCTGTGGGCTGGCGAGCCAAATGCTCCAGCGACAGGGAAGCGTGGAGTCGGGGGTGGGGTGGGGGCTGAAGGCGGATTTATCAGCGCAGCCATGCCACCTCCCCGCCCGCGATGTGGCACGCACACACATGCATGGGGACGCGACCGTCCCGCGTGTCTGGGTCCCTGTGTCACCCGACTGCCGGCTTGTGCACGAGAGGAGCAGCAGCTAGACCAGCGTCCCTCTCCTGCTCCATGTCTCAGCTCTTTCCTGTCAGTCCATCACTCCTTTCCTTTTCCTTTCCCTTTACTCTGGCCAAGAAGAGGAAAGAGAAAACCTCTTGAAAACCTTGCCTTCTCTTCCCTCATGCCCTGCCCCTCGATGGCGCAGAGAGAGAACGGTCACCCCACTGGTTCCTCCTGCTCTTCATCTCAATCCCCCGTCTGGGGTTTTGTTCTTCTCAGGAAATTGTAATACACAGAGCATGCTTCTTCGCTAAATGCAATTACCCGCAGCCCTGTGTTTATGGAAGAGGCATGGTGGAAAGTAATAGAAAATGATTATTTTTCATTCTGAAGGCCTTCTTTATTAGTGGTGCGGCAGGGACGTCAGCTGCCTTCTCTGAATGGCAATGCAATGTTTTGCTTTCCCCAGAAAGATAAACGATCTTATTTGTTGATGTTTGGTGCTTGAGATGACATTTATGTGAAATAAAAGGGACCAAATTAATAATAAAAAAAATGATTAGCCAGACCCAAATGAAAAATGTACATGGCTCCCCCCACCCCAGTGAAGTTGTTTGTATTTACATGCTATTCACAAATAATGGCAACATGCCCAACACTGGGACGGCGAGCCTTTTTTTTTCTCCCCCTTTACAATCATATGGCTTGATTCCGTTCTCCAGATCTTGCCTGAGAGCTGCTATTCGAAATAAAAATGTTTGCATCCATTTCCTCATTAATCCTTCCGTTGTAATACAACCTGCTGCAGAGAAATGGCAAAACAGATGCAACAATGAAAATTAAAAGGGATGGACACTTATCTTGGGCTATAAAAGCTGCTAACCATGTAGGAACGAGAGAGGCTTTTTTGGACAGAAAATATGGCAAATGATAGAAACAATCATCGGACTAAGAGTTTGCTATTTGGAAAACTCTGGTGGGACATTTCCCCGCTCGTTAGCGGCTGGAGGATCACTCCTGAGTTTAGAGTACACCAGAGAGCGCGTCTGTCTGCGTTGCCTTGAGGCCTGTCTTCAATATTTGGTGCATCTACCCATCTGGTTTCTCACTGGGCTGGAATTTTCTCGACACAAACAAGCACTTTGCAAAGAATCTACGGACCTCATGTTTTGAGGGCTCGATATTTTGCTAGGAAATACTGCTTCCTGCCCTCTGGGAATCGTGGGTTCAGGGAAAAGCTACAGTGGCCTTGGTCTTTCCTTTTTTTTTTTGGCAACCAAATACATTCTATACTGAGGGTGTAGAGCATGTGTGTGTGAGGGGGAGGCGGGGGAGGGCTCATTATTCCATGTTGCTCAATTTGGGAAAAAGGAAAAAGAAGGCTCAAATGCCCCTTTTGGCGGCTAGATGATGCAAAGCTATATGTCTTTCTAGGCTTTCATTCCAGGTTTTTTTTCCCCTTATAATTGTCTGATGCTGTCTCATGCCTATGCTCGCCTCCTGAATTCACTGAGATGTGGGGTCCTAAGTAGATTCAGCCTTTTTTTGGAGTGTGTATGTATTGAGCCTCACCTGTTTGTAGTCTGGGAGTAATAAAGAGAGACAGAGAAAGGCAGAAACGTGGTTTTTGCCCTTGGACAGATGATCGACTTCCTGGCAGAGAGGGGATTGGCCCAATTAAATACACATGAAGACTAACCATCACTAGAGTCATCCACCTGGAGTTGATGGGTGGGGTGATAGCATGGCTTGGGGCAGGAGGTTTATTGTGCTGGAGTCCATGGACGCAGTGCTGAGAGCGTGAGGCCGGGGCTGCTTGTGAATGGCCTGATCAGACCCTCACAAGTGAACTCACAAGCAAAGGCGGTGGGCCCATGCACATGGAATGTTTGTCCAGATGTGTCAGACCTCTGATGACTGGCTCCTGGATGAGTCCCACATGGAATTCTTCTTTTGGTCAGGATGGCAGTGCATGTCAGCTCTGTCTAGCAGGTCTAGTAACGGAAGACTAGTGCTGGAGGGTCTGCATCTAAAGCAAGTCTCGGCTCTGCCATCTGTTAGCCCAGTGGTTCTCAACCTTCTGGCCCTTTAAATACAGTTCCTCATGTGGTGACCCAACTATAAAATTATTTTCGTTGTTACTTCATAACTGTAATGTTGCTACTGTTATGAATCGTAATGTAAATATCTGGTATGCAGGATGGTCTTAGGCGACCCCTGTGAAAGGGTCGTTCGACCGCCAAAG
>NW_006297152.1:646098-652952 GCF_000327345.1 Myotis davidii
CAAAGCCCCAAACTCAGTGGTTCTCAACCTTCCTGATGCCGCGGCCCTTTAATACAGTTCCTCACGTTGTGGTGACCCCCAACCATAAAGTTATTTTCGTTGCTACTTCATCACTGTAATGTTGCTACTGTTATGAATCGTAATGTAAATATCTGATATGCAGGATGGTCTTAGGCGACCCCTGTGAAAGGGTCGTTTGACCACCAAAGGGGTCGCGACTCACAGGTTGAGAACCGCTGTTAGCCCTACACCCTTGGCCTTAACACTTTAGTGCCTCAGTTTTTAAATCTGTGAAATAGGTAGATTTTATCGTACCACTTTCTAGTAACATTATGAGAATTAAATGGTAGACTATAGCACAGTGCCTAGCATCAAATATATGTCCAATGAAAGTTAGCATAAACAATTATTTTTATTTTATGTATACATATGCTTTATTTTTCTTTCTGTTCTGTCTCAGATGCAGGACTGAGTGTGTAGTAAATGTTGTACTTAGGCCGAAGCCGGTTTGGCTCAGTGGATAGAGCGTCTGCCTGTGGACTGAAAGGTCCCAGGTTTGATTCCGGTCAGGGGCATGTACCTGGATTACGGGCACATCCCCAGTGGGGGGTGTGCAGGAGGCAGCTGATCGATGTTTCTCTCTCATCGATGTTTCTAGCTCTCTGTCTCTCTCCCTTCCTCTCTGTAAAGAATCAATAAAATATATTTTAAAAAAATGTTGTACTTAGGATCATCACTCGACAATGAGGAATCTTATCTTTTCACTATAAAGGTGCCCCACTCCACATTCTGTAGCTAAAGACAGGAAGCCGGGCTAAATGACCTCTCCTAGTCACTTCTAGGAATTTGACTCTCATACCTTGTGAATTCTTCTGCTTCAAAAGCCTTAGCAGGGCCTGGCCATGGGGAAGCATGCCTTTTGGTGAGTGGTGGGCAGGCAGAGGTTAATTCGGCACTGCCCGCAGTACAGAAACAGCCCCACCCATGCTATCGTTTGGATTCTGTGAAGCCACTGGATTTAGATGTTTAAGCAGTTTCATCCCCTGCACTGGTGATCTGTTCACGGTGCTGCAGGAACTCACTGCTGCTAGGCAGGCGGCACCCTACACCCACAACTACCGAAGCGGGTGACAGGGAGGGAGGAGAAATAGTAACACAGCACCTGAAGCCAGACACGAGTCGTGCAGGCTTGCAAACAGTGGCAGCAGAAGGACCAAGCTGGCACGGGGCACGCAGAGATGGACTGGGAGGAGGAGGTTTAGGGCTGGGGATACTGCCCTTGCCCAGCTAAATCTTAGGTGGCTCAGAGGGAAAGGACCTGAGTAATGTCCTCATCTGTCACCAACATGGACGTGAACATGAGCCGGTTACACCTGAGTTATAGCCTCCCAAATGTTGGTGGGCACTAACTAACGAGCTCCTCCAGGCCACAGGCCACAGCTTATGCATCTCTGTGTTTATTTCAATGCCACTTGCAGTCCTGGCCCAGAGCAGGCTCTTGCTGTACATGTGATCAGATGATTGCCATGTGAGCATCACACACGTGTAGTGTGCAAGGAAAAACAGCTTCCACAAGCTGTCATCATCTTGCCAAGTTTGGATGCAATACCGATGGCTTCCACAGGCAGAAGGAAAATGCAGGAATTCCGATTTCACTTCTTTGGTTCAGCAACTCATTTCTAGAGCAAATGTCTGTGCCTCAAGTGTGGATGTCCGTGTATGAAAGGGCTGGCTGGGTCTTTCTTTTCCTTCCTGAGAAGGGAAAGATATGTGAAATTCAATGACATCTGCTGAAATTCAAACATATTTTTATTTATTCATGGCCATGATCAGGGCAGAACCTCTAATTTCAACCAATAATTAGACTTGACAATAGATGTGGAAATAAAACATTTTTGCTGAATTCACTTGTCATTCCTCCCTGCTGTAGCCGGTGTAACCCAGATGTCAGCTGTCCCCTTATTTTTCTCTTGGAGCTCCCCCTCCCTCGTCCACTCATATTAATGCATCCGTGAGCCTGTGGCACTTACCGAGGGTTCCATGGGGGAGATGGGGCGAGGACCAACATTGCATACTTCACAGTCGCCCACTTAAATATCCCTGGAGGCACAGGAACAGTTTCCTGGGGGCATTTCTATTGTCTCTCCACCAAGAATCTCTTTTCCTTTCTCCCCCTCACATACCCAGAGCAGTCGGTTTCAACCTGCCCCTCTCTTCCTCTACTTCTGACCTCCAATTCCTGCCTTGCTCTTAGGCAGTCTTTGACTGCCTTCTCGATTTAATGCCGTCCTACCTGCTGCTGTTCACAGCTGGTTTAAAGGCCTCTGAGCCAAAAGGCCCACCAGCCTTTGCAACTTGCCTAGCATCCCTTCTGGACGTTCTTGGATCACTTGCCATTCTCTGTGCTGACCACGCACGTGCTTGCTTATGCTTTTTGCTATTTGGTCCATGGGATGAAGGTAAGGATTAGGAGATGGTCAGACCTGTAGGAAGTCCTTGATGGACTTTCCCTGAGCTTTTGGGGGATGGTGGGGCCAGGAGGTAGGGAAACAGGGAGTGCATGGCGATGAGGAAGGACAGACAAGGCTCTCAGGAAGTTTGCTTTTGAAGGAGAGGAGAGATGGGGGCGGGAAGAAGGGCCAAGAGAAGTTTGTTTAATAGAAGAGGAAGGTACCAGTGCGTATTCAAAGGTGGAAGTAGAGTGGGAGAGGTTGAGGTTTAAGAGGGAGACGGCATACTCATGGACAACTGGCCCTGAGAAGGTGGAAGGGCACAAGGTCCAGAGCAGGGGAAGAATTAGACACAGGTGATGGAGGAGAGAGGGTGCAGGGGACGGGCCTGTGGACAGGTTGAGGGCTGAGGCTGGGTGGATGGTGACCTCCTGGAAGGCCATCTGCGTACAGTCTTTCTAGGTGGGGGCTCTGCTGTTGGTGGTGGTTGCGACTGACCATGTGCCTTCCTGGATCCTGGCTACAAACCTGGCCTGCAAAGTCCCTTTGGACAAGTGTCTTTCCAGGGGTCTGCTGGATCCAGCTCCTCCTGGTGCTGATGGCTAAAGCTTAGGAAATTTGCAAGACAGTTGTCAAACCATTGGTAGCTTGGAACCAGCCGCAGGGAGAGAGTGTGTGCACTCCAGAAAGCAGCCATGGCCACAGTCAGGGCCTTTTCTTCTTGGAGAGCTGGCTGGTCAGCATTCAGCAGCACACCACTGCTCTGGACCTCGCTCCCCACCGTGCTCGTCTGCCCTGTTGGGTGCACTGCCCTCCCCCTCCTCTGCTGGGGGCTTTGGTCTGCTGGGCCCAGCTTCCTCCTCTGTCCCGGGAGAATTTGCAGCCTGCAAGGCCAGGTCAAAACAGGACACGTGTAGAGCGGTCTATGGGGGAACGACTGCGCTAGGTGTTTGTGATGGTCTCCTGCGAGAAAGGTCCCGCTGCGGAGATGCTTCAGCGAGTCTGGCAAACTTTGGCCTTAATTATTGATTTCTGTGCTCGCAGGCTGGTGGGAGAGGGATTTCCCCCTCCTTCCCGGCTCCATAAAACACACGCGCAGAAGCGAGCAGTGCAGCTGCCCCTCTTGCCGAGGACGAGGGCGTGAGCGCGGTGGCAGCTTGTAACTCACCAGCAGAGCGGCTGGCGAGGCCTCCAGGAGTGGGGTCTTCTTCCCAGTTCTCCAGCAGAACAGCTGTGCCCGTCTCCCCCTCCCCTCCCCGCCACAGCGTCTCCCAGCTGCTCCCGCTCCGGCTGCCATTGGCCAGGAGCATGTGCTGGGGAATTGGAACCCGGGACCTGACATGCCCTGGGTGTGTAGTCCAGGGGGTATGACGAAGCCGGGAGAGACCGAGGCCTGGGGATGAGTTTGGGCTCTGATGGGTAATCTCCCAGTGACCTTGGGAAAGCTACTGAACCATCCAGCCTCAGGGGTCTCCCCTGTGAAGGGTTTAACATGATCATGTTCGTAAGGAGTCTGACACATGGTAGGATCTCAAAAGGTGACAGTTGAAGGGACATTGTGGGACTGAGGAAGATTTATTATGGATTCCATATTCCCTTGCTGCAGCAAACCTTCCTCCTCTGGTCACTGAAACTTCTGGTGATGTCTGCGTCTACAAGTCTCACCGCGCGTGCTGCAGTTCAGTATAAGGATGAGCACGTGTTGTGGTGTGAGAAACTGGTCAGGGAACGAGGTGGCGAGCAAGGACTCAAGGCAGCGGCGTGCTGTGGACGTTTAACGGTGCACAGAAACCACTTAACAGCTGAGGTGTTCCGAGTCAGGGCTGGCAGTCCAGGCGAGGAGGACTTTGGTGGAGGGAAGGTGGACCTTTCAGGGCAGGCCAGAGACATTGGCAAAGGCTCAAAGAAGGAACCGGAGGCAGGCTCTGGGGGCAGATGGGAATAGCCCAGAGGAAGAACTAGGGTGAATTGGCGGCTTAGATCTTAGACTCTGTGGCCTGAAAGAGGCGATTTTGAATTTTGGTTCCACCATTAACATGGGACCCTGATCCATGAAGTGGAGATGTGGTGAGGATGAAATGAGATAACGTGTTGGCGTAGTGCCTGGAGTTAGTGAGGGCTTGATGAACGGTAGGCGCTCTTGGTACTGTGGGCCTTGTCTCTCTTTCCACGCTCCAGTGTCCTTGAGAACAGAAAGGTTGTTCTCCATACTCAGCAGTGGGTGTGTCATATTCTGGGTGCCCACCCCCAGGACTCTGTTTGACTGATAACATGTCGCTGGGCCAAATGCATGTTCCGTACATGTTTACCAAGCACCTGGGCCTGGCACTCTGCTCATCACCGGGAAGCAAGATGAGGAAGACATAGACCTGTCCCCAGGTCTCAGCTGATGGTGGTGGTGGTGGGGGGAGGCACTCAGTTATAAGTCAGTGTTATGTGCCTGATGGGGATTCAAGCAAAACAATGGAACATCTACCTTCATCATTTGGAAAAGGGTATGAAAGTGTCTAGCACATCAGATACGATGTTGGTGCTGTGAAATGGTTGAGAGTTGCCTTGGTACTGCAGGTCCTCCTTCCCGGCCTGCCTTCCCTTCTTCTCATCTCTATGGACTATTCCACTGCGTGGGAGGCTGGGCAGCCCATTGCTCAGATGATCCAACTCCGCCCTCAGCATTTTGCGGAAGACTGTACCCCTACTCTGTCTTGTCATCTCTCCCGCTTTTCTCATTTTTGTCCAACTCCCCTTCTTTTTATCAAAATTTCTTCTCCCCACAAACCTTCAAAGGGCTCCACCCATCTGCAGTGGTTCTAGGGCAGCCATGGGCAAACTACAGCCTGCGGGCTGGATCCGGCCCGTTTGAAATGAATAAAACTAAAAAAAAAAAGACCGTACCCTTTTATGTAATGATGTTTACTTTGAATTTATATTAGTTCACACAAACACTCCATCCATGCTTTTGTTCCGGCCCTCCGGTCCAGTTTAAGAACACATTATGACCCTCGAGTCAAAAAGTTTGCCCACCCCTGTTCTAGGGTTAAAGAAATTGTTCATTGCCAGTTAAAAATTTTTGTACTGCTTTTGAGCCTGTAGAACAGTGGTTCTCAACCTTCTGGCCCTTTAAATACAGTTCCTCATGTTGTGACCCAACCATAACATTATTTTCGTTGCTACTTCATAACTGTAATGTTGCTACTGTTATGAATCGTAATGTAAATATCTGATATGCAGGATGGTCTTAGGCGACCCCTGTGAAAGGGTCATTAGACCGCCAAAGGGGTCGTGACCCAAAGGTTGAGAACCGCTGCTGTAGAATAAAACATTGCTTCTGACTTACTAGAATTCCACTGGGAAGGATGGTCCATCAGCACTCAGGAAAGTCCTAGAAGGGCAGGGAGTCTAAGGTTGGAGGAGCGCTGAGTCTCAGGAGTCAGGAGCGCATACAGACACACACACACTGTCTATGTCGTCTATGTTAGGGCGAGTCAGAATCCAGGAATACTGATTTCAGCTGATCTGAAATTCTGGAGGTCAAGGCAGAGAGGTAGCAAAGAAGCCAAAAAGGCATCTAAGAACCGAGCTCCAAAGAGTTAGGCAGGGTAAGTGCTAATGGGTACTGAGGAGTGAAGGGGCAGGGCCAGGAGAAGGAGAGGACACAATGTGCTATGGAGAGGCTTTCATACCAGTCCAGGTCCCCTCCCAACAGAGGTTCCTCTGTGTATCCTGCTGCAGTGAGTCTGCTCAAGGCCATGGGAAAGAGGGCCATGGGCAGTGCTAGGAGAGAGGGGACACTGTGGCAAAAATCGACAGGGGTTCTTGACTATTGTTTCTGACTCACTTTTCTTGGTGGGTGACTAAACATTTTTTTTTTTGTCATGACCTGCCGTCGTTTCAACAGAGATAGAAAGAAACCCTCTGTCTCATGTTGGCCAAGACATGCACTTTGACCTCTGTTTCTATTCATGGGAATGAGTGGTTTTGCTGAGCCACGCACGCTTCCACCTAAGGTGTGTGTTTGTGACCTAAGATTCAAAGGATTGCTGTCAAGTATGTATATATGTGTGGATGGATGTGTTTATTTATTTCTATATTTATTTATTTGATCTTTGGACTTCGAAATGTGTGTAATTGTTCATGTTTTCTTCTTTTCTTGGCAATTCAGAACCAAGTTATAGTCCATTTCTTACTGTAAATGGTACCTCCTAGGGTACCATTTATTTGTAATTCACCCTTGGCTTCATTTTATTTTCCTCCCTTATATTTTTCTCACCCTATTTTTCTTGATCCCTCTGTGTTCATAATCACGTCAGTTCTTTTAAAAATCAGATTTAGAGTTGAATAAGAGTGATCCCTATAATATTCTGCCTCTGTGTTAAATAAGTTTATGTATATTTATAGACTATA
>NW_006297152.1:654405-656369 GCF_000327345.1 Myotis davidii
AACTGAGGAGTGAAGGGGCGGGGCCAGGAGAAGGAGAGGACACAATGTGCTATGGAGAGGCTTTCATACCAGTCCAGGTCCCCTCCCAACAGAGGTTCCTCTGTGTATCCTGCTGCAGTGAGTCTGCTCAAGGCCATGGGAAAGAGGGCCATGGGCAGTGCTAGGAGAGAGGGGACACTGTGGCAAAAATCGACAGGGGTTCTTGACTATTGTTTCTGACTCACTTTTCTTGGTGGTTGACTAAACATTTTTTTTTTTTTGTCATGACCTGCCGTCGTTTCAACAGAGATAGAAAGAAACCCTCTGTCTCATGTTGGCCAAGACATGCACTTTGACCTCTGTTTCTATTCATGGGAATGAGTGGTTTTGCTGAGCCACGCACGCTTCCACCTAAGGTGTGTGTTTGTGACCTAAGATTCAAAGGATTGCTGTCAAGTATGTATATATGTGTGGATGGATGTGTTTATTTATTTTCTATATTATTTATTTGATCTTTGGACTTCGAAATGTGTGTAATTGTTCATGTTTTCTTCTTTTCTTGGCAATTCAGAACCAAGTTATAGTCCATTTCTTACTATAAATGGTACCTCCTAGGGTACCATTTATTTGTAATTCACCCTTGGCTTCATTTTATTTTCCTCCCTTATATTTTTCTCACCCTATTTTTCTTGATCCCTCTGTGTTCATAATCACGTCAGTTCTTTTAAAAATCAGATTTAGAGTTGAATAAGAGTGATCCCTATAATATTCTGCCTCTGTGTTAAATAAGTGTATGTATATTGAGAGTCTATAGGATGATTTGCTCATCAGCGCTTGCAAACACAACAAACAACATTGAGCCCCAGGGGCTATTTGCTAAAGAAAAGACAGTGCCTGCCCTCAGGGAGCTACTAATCTGAAGTTATAGACAAAACAGATAAGAGTCAAGCTAACAGAACTGTTTAGCTACAAAATCACAGAGGCATTATGAATGGAAACGTTTCACTTCCTCTTTCATTCATTCAAAAGACATTGCTGAGTCCCTCAAATGCAGGAGACAGCCGGCTACTTCCTGCTGTAAAGCCGGTGGTCCACATAGACAGGATGAACTCATGCCCAGAGGGCATGGCGGGCTTGCTGGAGGAGGTGGCTGTGAGGTCATCCCTGCAGGGATGGAGATCCTGGGCATCTTCCTGGATCTTCCTGGCATCTTCCTGGATGTGAACCTTAGCCATTGTGCTTGGTATGAATCCAGCATTTTCTTCTTCCCCTACCATACATGGCTTCTTATTTTAGTTCAGGAGGTGAAAGTTACTTCAAAGACTGCCTCAACGCGCAGACTTCTTGTCTTTGGTAGGCAGTACGGGTTTCCCAGGTTGCTCTGACAGTTTTCCCCTGTCTCTGCCACCTCTTCCCAAATGATGTTCAGACTTTGAGCCAGACAGCCTGTGGACCAGTGGATGCGTGAGGCAGCCAACCCTCACCTACCCATCACCCTAGAAGCCCATCGGGCGGCACTGAGATGCTGTTGGGAGGAGGGAGCCAGGATGGGCCAAGATGGCAGATGGCTGAGCAGGCTTGCTGCTTGCAGGCCCTTCTACCTTTGCTGCCCGTGCCACTGGAGGCTGCTAGTGACTGTTTTTAGCTCGGCTGTCCCTGGGCTTGAGGAGAGAGCTTTTGTAGCTACGTAGGAATGCAGGGTATTTTTAGCAGAGAGATTCTGCTTCAGGCATGTGCATTGTGGTCTTTCAGGCACAGGCATGGCAGGGGCTGGGGCCTGAGAACCTGGGGTGGGCGTACTTGGCTAAGAAAGTCTTAGGAAAAAGAGAGGCGGGGGCAGGGGTGAGGAACCTGGACATTCTGGTCCCATGTTTTTTTTGTTTTTAAAAATATGTTTTTATTGATTTCAGAGAGGGGGGGGAGAGAGAGAGAGAGAGACAGACAGGGAGAGAGAGAGAGAGAGAGAGAGAGAGAGAGAGAGAAAA
>NW_006297152.1:656618-668653 GCF_000327345.1 Myotis davidii
ATTTTTCCTCAGAAGCTGCTGCCCAGGTGACAGGGAGGAAGAGCCAGGAAGGAACTGGGGGTGGAGGGCTGTCCTGAGGTTGAAAAAGTACCAGAGAGGCAGGCACTCCTGAGCCATGGGAGCCAGTTATTGGGCCTGATGTTACCCCAATAAATTTAACAAAAGAAGGTGGCGGGGTGGGGAGTTTGGGGGGGGTAGAAAAGAAAACAGGAGGTATTGAAGTGAAAACTCATTGAAACCTTTCCCTTGAGTTTGAAATAAATTTGTAGTCACTTATTTTTTTAAATCACAAGAAAGAAAGGATGAACAAGTATTTGCCCCATCTGTTTATAATTCATGCTATAGCAACATACACTTTTTAGTCTGGAAAATTTAGCTTAATCCATTACCTTCCTTCTCTTTCCTGCCAGACACTGCCCCCCTCTCTGCCCTTTTCAGAGATGAGGAAACTGAGGCCCAGAGAGGTTAAGTGACTTGCCCAAGGCCATACTAACTAGAAGCAGCTTTGGAACTGAAACCCAGCTGTCCCAACACTAAACCATCTGTTTCTCATCTTGTTTCTACATTGTCTGTATTTATTACCTTGTTGGAAACATCTTTGTGCCCATGTTTTGTTCTTATTTTAACGAACAGATTAAAATGAGAACTTAAAAGACTATTTGAGATAAAGGGGGGCAGGGGCCATGCCTAGAGTCTTGGAACTCTGAGCATTTTTTTTAGCTTCCTTCTTGGCTACGCTTTTCATTTTCCTTCTGCTCAGTGTTTTCCTGAGCATGTACTGTGCACTCGGAAGGCACGGTGCTGGGTACATGCACGTGGATTATTTTGTGAACTTAACAGCCTGCGAGGAAGGCATCAGACCCATCTTTTCAAATCCGAAGACTCAGAGAGAGAAGGGTTAAGTGGTTTGCTCAAGATCAAATACCAGCAAGTGATAGAGCCAGAACTAACAGCCAGGTCTGTCCGCCGCAAAGACCAGAGCTCTTTCCACGACCCCAGCGGCTTGTGCGGTACCTCAGGTGCTGTGTTGCCCGGCGTGTTGGGCACGACAGTGGCCCGCTGATCAGTGGAATGAGCTGTCTTTGCTCACAGGCGGTGTGGATTTTTCATGGACATGTAGGAGGAGACGGAGCCTGTTCCTTCCCACTCTTACATCACTAATGTATGAAAGGTCTCCTTCCCCCGGGAAGTCTGTCCTGAGTGAGCCCAGCCTGTGCAGACCATCTCTTTCCTTGGACCCTCAGCTTTGCTTTACAGCTGCTTTAGAGAGCTACCTGAACTCTTCCCTTTGTTCCAGAGCCCCCTTTTTTGTGTGTGTTTTGTCTCCCCGGTGGACAATAAAAAGGTTTAGTATAATTGAATGGTTATTGAATGCTTCCCAAGGAGCTAGGAGGTGGGTCACAGAGGTGGCTTTGGGCTTCAGATCTTATGACAGGACTGGGCCCTGAGCCATTTATCCTTTTAACAAATACAGTGCCAGACAGCCTCAAGGGGCGAACAGTCTAGTAGGGAAGGAAGACAAGCACACAAGGTATCCTGAATGGCCCAGACACCTCCAGCTCTGAGGGTCAAAGGAGTTCACGCTGACATTGACAGCTCAGCGGGACCTAGCCCCACCCTATCTCCTGGTGTCTGTCTCCAGGAGATAGCTCATCTGACGGCTGGGATGAAGCAAGCTTCCACATTAGGCTGTCTTGCTCCTTAATTTACCCTGCACAGAGATTTCAGTCTCCCACTGGGAACACCGGGGACACCAAAGGTCTTCACATGACATGAGCAATAACAAGGACTGAGGATCTAATTTCTCCCAGGTGGGTGAGGTCCCCAGGTTGGGCAGGAGGAGGGACAACATAAGCTCCATGGGTTCAGAGACCTATTGGTTTTGTTCATCTTTGTATCCCCAGCTCCTACTGTGGTCCATGGCACATCCATGGGATGTTGAATGAATGAGTGGATGCCTGAGAATGGACTTTTTCAGTTTATTCATAGGGAGAACTCTGATTGTCTGAAGAGTTGAAACTTGACACATCAGAAAAGAATAGAATAGGCCTGGGATCATTCCGCATTGAGAACAGATCATGGGCCAATTAAAAATATATTTTTAAAATTAAAAATATTTTTAAAATATACTTTTTAGAGACAGGTTGCATGTTTTCTGTTTATTCTTCCAGATTCACCGTCACCATGTCCAGCTCTGCTCTCAGCCCTGGGAGGCCCACCCTTGTCCCTCCCCAGGGGCTTTCTTGCCCTCTGGCTTCTCGTAGGAGGCAGAGAGAGGAAGAGGGTGTTTCCCCCTCTGGCTCTCTCCGGGAGGGGTGCCCTTGGGCTGTCTGTGTCTGTGACTCTTTTGTAACCACCCTCCCCCTGTGCTTGCTGACTCCTCTGTTTCTAGCCCTGGGTATTACACCTTGTGATTTCCCTATACCTTGCCCACACTTTTCAAATAGTCCCTATATTATTCTAATTTGAGTAGACCATCTGTTTCCTGCTTCCAAATGGATACATAGGTGCAGCTCCCCAGGTCTTAAAAAGCTGCTGAAGGTTTCTTCCAGCTCATCCTTGTTCGCGTGCCTTTTCATTTCCTTTATTTTCATCATAGGTGTGAATTGGTTGCTTCCACCAAGTCCATCAATCAGGGTGGAGATGCCAGTTTATTTATTTTTTAAAAAAATATATTTTATTTATTTTTTACAGAGGGGTAGGGAGAGGGATAGAGGGTTAGAAACATCAATGAGAAACATCGATCAGCTGCCTCTTGCACAGCCCCTACTGGGGATGTGCCTGCAACCAAGGTACATACCCTTGACCGGAATCGAACCTGGGACCCTTCAGTCCTCAGGCCGACGCTCTATCCACTGAGCCAAACTGGGTAGGGCACCAGTTTATTTTAATAGATGTGTAAACACTGGCCTGGGAGAAGGGGGCTGTATGTCACCCAGACACCGCCGCACAGAATTACTGATGTTAGTAATGACCAGTGTCTGGGGCAGTCTTGCTCTGCATCTCAAGAGAAAGCTAAACTGGAAGAGAGAGAGAGAGCCCTCTGGTCTCCCCTGACCTGGCCTCTCTTATTTTGGATTTCCTCAAAGCAGGGCTAGAGATAAATGTTTGGGTGACTGTGGCTTATGGAGGGAGAAGCCTCGGGAGAAAGGAGTCAGGGAGGTGGGGTAGGGCTGAGAAGCTACAAAGCAAGGATGTGGTCCCCACTAGAGTCTGCCCTCAGCCTGGTCCATAGAGAGCTCTGGGTTTAACCTGCACCACAGAGTTGGTCCCACTCCGAGGCTAAGGGGCTGCCTTTGTACCCCTGGGTAGGTCAGTTATTGCTGTAGGCCGACCTCAGAGTGGTGGATGTCACCTGGGGGTTAGGTGGTTACTGTTCTGCTGAAGGCAATTCTTTGAAGAAGGGGGAAACTGTGAGCTAATATTCACAGCACCTGGGGGTTGGAAACACCTGCCTGTTAAAGGGCATCTAGGTGGGGCCCCAGTAGTGGGGATACTACCCTCCCTAATCTTGTTCAGTGAGTACAGAACTACCACTGCATTCATTTTGCTGGTCAACACACACTTTTATACCCTCTCCTATCTACCTACCTGCCTTCCTCCATTCCTCCCTCCCTTATTTCTTCCATAAATGTTGAGTGAGCCCCTGGGACCAATGGGATATTCAAGAAAAATATGACACAGGCTCCCTCTTGGAGGCTTTTACTCTCCTACTGGGTTGAGCTGACCAGCCACATAAGTAGAGTATGAAGCACATTTGGTTGAATATTAACTCATATAGGGGAGGTAAACGTCCCCTAGGAGTCTAGAGACAGTAGTGATCAGTGAGGACTGGGATCTTCAAAGAGGATCTGAAAGTGAGACCACAGCACCCAAGGCCACTGGTGTACTGATTGGTGCCAACAATGGCGCCCAGGGCCTCTCACCCCCCTCCCTGGGCTATCCCCTTCTCAAGCGATACCTGTGGAAACCAAATGCCGTGTTCAGTTCACACCTCTACTTAATTCCGTTCCTTTTAGGCCACACAAAGTTTCTGTTTCAACAAAAGCCTCTGTAGGGGCAGCTCGGCGGATTCCCTCTTGTTCTGCCCTAAAACAATGGGGCTGGGACAGATCGTGGGGAGTGAGGCGGAGGCTGCGGCCGCCCTGCCCGAAAGGGACAAACGCTGCCTTTCAAGTCCCTGGTCGTAATCCAATCCTCCTTTCAGTTCTATTTGTGGGATGAAACCAGGTGGAAACCAGGGGGAGGAGACCGCGGTAGTTGTGACCTATTCAGAGTGTGTGGAAAAGGATTCTTCTTCACCTGGGAAATAAATGTGCACGTTTGATGCTCCCCATGTTTATCTCTGCCCATCGCTCCCTGTAGGGCCACCCGTTTGGGCACCAGACCTCAGGCCAGGCTGATAAGGATCGGGATACGGAGGACACAGTCCTTCTGCGAGAAACAGGACTTCTCTCCAGGTTCTCTGGCTCAGTTCTGCTGAGCCCGAAGTCGGCATCTCCAAGTCCCAAAATGTCGGGTTGGAGCTGCTGTCCTCGGACAGAAGGGAAGCTGGCATTTGGTTCTTGTCCGTGGCAGTGATCCTGAAAGGTTTCCTGTTTAACATTTTATTTGCATTGAGAGAAAATAGCCAGTCTCTCCGAGCTGGAGAGGACGCAGGGCGTGCGCATGTGCACTGTTCGGGGGTGAGGGTGGTGTGGGGTACTGTTCGCTCCACCCCGAAACCGACTCCTCCACAGCAGCCATTTTCAACACGATCCTTGTGTTTGCTTGGCAAAATCCAGGATTGGAAAAACAAAAGATTTCCCTGCCAGTTTCCATTAATTTCAGCAGTAGCAGCAGTAGCGGCAGCAATCTGGTTCTCTCGGATAAATGTTGGACAAGAAGGGCCAGGGTGCAAGGCGAGGCTCTCTCTGCCCACCTTTCCTCTTCCGTAAGAACATGTGGCCAGACTGAATGATGGGCAGAGGAGCTGGCAACACACCATAGGTGGGAGGACAGGGGCTTCTGAAGGGAGTAAGGATGTAGAAGAAATGGACAGCGTGGGTCATGGTGGAGTGCCTCCTCTGACCCAGATGAGAGACGGGTCAAGGGTCACTCCTCACCTGCTGGGGCTGGAGAGCGTCCAAGGGGCCTGATGCTGGCATGTGAGACCAAAGGGTAGGTCCTGAGGTGTCTGCTGTCTGGGGTCGCAACACACGGCCTGGAAAACAGGAGCTGCCCAGTTACAAAGGATGACACAGGTGGAGGGGCCAGTGACCCAGAGGGAGCAGCATGGGGCTGGGGAATTTCCACTGGTTCCACAGTGAGCTTGGTTTGTGTGAGCCGCCTGGAATTTTTTAGGAATCCTGCAAGTAGATTGGAGACGCCCCACTCGGGTGCGGTCCTCAAAGCTGGTGCTGCAGTTTGACGATGATAGTGGAAAAAGAGCTATTTGCTCAGTTATTTTTTCCCTCTCCTTAGATTTGATTATCTGGGAGGCAACTTTATGGAATTGGGAGGAACATGTGACCAACAGAATGAGCTTCTCAGATTGGTCACCAGCCTTCCCCAGCCTTCACTTGACCTCCACTAACATCCTAAGGTCAGAGAAAGGTGGGTGTGGCCCCTAGAGAGTTAGAATTGCTCACACTCCTGTGTAAAGAGCCCATTATCATCCCAGTATACAGGGCACCACTGGATTAGATCCTTCCCTGAATTAGCTGGTTAATCACAGCTCTGCTATGTGGACTGCAAGTGTCCAGGTGTCCAAGGGTTAGTTAAAACCAGCCAGCCATCAACCAGCCCGCCCCGCTCCATCCCTTCAGACATCTCACGGCCTCTCACAATGCACTGAGTCTAGAGGTGACGACTTAGTAGGAATGACGAAGCAGCTCTGCTCACTGAGTCCTCACCGTGGAGCCTGGACTGAGTGCTGCCCCCCATTGTCACACGCAGTCTGCTGTCATTCCTGAGAAACGCCGATTACCTTCATTTTACAGATGACAAAACAAACTGGAAGACCCTAGTTTGCCAGAAGTTATATAGAGTTGGGACCTTAACCCAGGCTCGTTTACATGCAGGCCCTGCTGGAGTACCCCTGAGGGTGAGGGGGTCCTGGCACTAAGCATTCTCTGCTCACCAGAGAGGGAGAAAGGGTGGCAGTCCCAGCCCTCAAGGGCCTTCCTACAGGCTGACATCTAGAGATAGAGCACAACCTACTGAGTGTCATGTCAGCTTTGAAGCTGATGACTGCATGTGAATTCCTCACCCTATCTGGGCTTCCACGATATAGATTCTGTGTGTGTGTGTGTGTGTGTGTGTGTGTGTGCGTGTGTGTGTGTAAGGAGGAGAGGGAGGGAAGAGGAGAGAAAGGGGGAGGGGAGAGAGAAAGAGAGTGAGAGAGAGAGAGAGAGAGAGAGAGAGAGAGAGCGAGAGGGAGAGAGAGAGAGGTTTTTGTTCACTTCCTCTGTGTAACTGTGGAAGTGAGGAACTCCAGAAGCGATGGAAAGAAACTGAGATTGAGTAGAAAGCAGCCCTGGCAGCCATAACCAGTGTCTGGAATCTGAAGACCTAAGGAATAGCCTGTCCCTTGCCCAGCACTTTGACATGCATCAAACATGGAAGCAGACCATGGAAATTTATTTCCTCTGAGACACTGAAAATGCTTAATAAAGACCTTTTGATTATTTGACTATTAAGTTTATGGCAAACATGTTGCCCATTTAACATCACCCCTTTTACATATATTTTTGCTCTAGTGTTTTAGCGTGTTCTCTGTGGACATTCATTTTTCTCGAAGTAGGAGTCCTCCTTTGCATTGAGTTGGTCAGTGTGAGTTTGACCCTTGAAGATGAGTATAAGAAGCCCTGTGGGCTGCATGGAAGAGATACGTTGGTGCCTGTACTACGTGAGCTCATGCATTTCCCAGCACCCTCCCTAATAGGCAGGCACACAGGACTAAGCCTGTCCACTGGACGGTAGCGGAAGTGCTGGATGTCACGTCCAGGCCAGAGCACATCAGAAGGGCTGAGAGTCCTCCTTTGCCCAGCCAGTCTGGAAGCCACGTGTTGAGATGTTGGTGTCACACAGGGAGCTGAGACCCACTGATCTACAAGAGACTCTGAAGGAGCAAGAACCAATGTGTGAAGCCTCTGAGATTTCAGGGTTTGTTACCACCGCATAGTCTAGCCTGATTTTCTGGAAGAAAATTCACCACTGGGTTTTCATCTATACTTTTATTTTATTTTCCAAGGGGTGGAAAGAGATGTTAAGGTGAGAGAGTGGGAAGGAACACACTGTGGCATTTGAATGTACGTCCTGTTTGTCTAACACTGCTATCCCCCCTCTCCAATGACTCGCTTCTTGTCACCAGTGGGTGTGGGATTTATGTCTCTTTGCACCCTCCAGCTACATAGCAGATGTTTGATAAATGGCTGTTGAACTGAGATGAGTGAAACTCGGCCTGCTAGAATATAAGCTTTTTGAGGTAAGGAATTTGTCAGTTTAGAGTATTGTCTGACACATAGGAGACGCTTAAAAAAAAAAAAGGCGGGATGCAGATTTGAAGGGTTCAGACTCCATGGAACAGAACAAGCCAAGGAATAAGAGGATGCAGGCTGGGAGGGTTGTCCTATCCACGAAGGCTCGCTGGATAATAGTAAGACCAGGATGGAGGGTAAGTGAGCCAGATAAATGAGGGCATGTGACAGCGATGTCAGAGCACATCACTGCCCAACCTCCAGTGCTGCCGTCCACTGACCTCTTTTCCCACCCCTTTCATTTACTGGCTGTGTAACCCAGTCCCGCTTTTATGGAAAACATTTTTTTACGATGGCAAGGCAAAGGTCAGAGCACCCAGGACAGTGGCGAAGGAAAGTCAAGTGGGGAGAAAGCTCAAGGCAGGTGCTGGCAGAGGTGAAGGCACACCTGGCCGAGAGGGAGGAGCTGTGGTAGGAAGGTGTTCTGAGTAGCTGCAGGCCCCTGAGAGGATGACACCCCTTGTCTCTTGTGGTACAGGAGGCCACTGGGCCTTTGCTGAAAGTTTCAGAGAGAACATGAGAGACACTGCTGTGGGCCTTTGTAGAGGGATTGTTGTGGCTTGAACGGGGTGGAAGACACTGGGGTGCTCAGTGCTCTCTGACCTTGGCCAAGGCCATCCCTGAGCCCAGAGGGAGGATGAAATTGGCTTATACCCTGAAGGGAGCGGTGGGCGCTCCTGGGCATCCAGGTTGGTAGAGGTTGCTCCCCAGTGACTGAATGGGTTAGTTGATAATACAGCAACTCCTCAAGGTGGCATTAATCAATTGCTGAAGTCGGTGGCACCAATGGGAGGTGTAGTGGGCTATCAGGCTGATGTGGTCAAAGAGGAGTCCCTGGTGGAGCTGGGCCATTACAAATGGGTGCATTTCTGCATCTCTCCTGGGAGTAGAGGTGGAATTGAGCTGATCTCTGCAGGGGCAGTGATGAGAGAGGTCAAAGACTGGGTCAGATGAAGGGGCCTCTCAGCTATACCTATAGGCATGGGAAAGAGGGTGGGGCAGGCATCTTCTGGAGAGAGCAATGGGCTTGGGGAGTTGATTACTTGGCAGATTGGCACAGTCTGTCATACTGGCCCCTTTACATGTTTTGTGGGTGTTTAGATGCCTTGTTGCTCAATCCCAATGTTGCCACTGGTTTTCACAGCAGGTGAATCATATTAAGCTAATGATGTTATAAATATACAAATGGCCCTTGGCAGAAAAAAGGTTCCCCAACTCTAAGTTAGAGGAACCTGACCCAGGGACTCTCATCCCAGTAAACTTCCCTCATCGTTTACCCCTCTTAGGATTGCACTAAGTTCTTCTTTTGCTCTAAGAAGGTGGAGTTCATTGAATGTGTCCCTCCCAAAGTTCATGTCTCCCTGGAACCTCAGAATGTGACCTTATTTGAAAATAAGGTAGGTCTTTGCAGATATAATTAAAGTAAGAATTGAGATGAGAACATACTGGATCAGGATGGGCCCAATTCCAGTGAAAGTGTTCTTATGTGAGGCAGGAAAGGACATAGACACAGAGGAGGAGGTGGTGTGACAATGGAGGCAGAGACTGGAGTGATTCATCTACAAGCCAAGGGATGCTGAGGATTGCGGGCCAGGAGGGAAGCGTGGGTGGCTTCTCCTTCAGGGCCTCCAGGAGGGACAATCCTGCCAGCACCTCACTGTTGGACTTCTGGCCTGCTGCACTGTTGTGTTGAGCCACCCAGGTTTGGGATGATTTGTTACAGCAGCCCTAGGAAACGAATACAGAAGGAAAGAGCAGATGAGATCTCTGAAAGACCTTTGAGGCTGAGCATGGCTCACAGTGGGAAGGAGGAGGGGATTAGGTAGGTGGTTGGGGCGGGCGGCGGGGTGGGTGATGAGGGTTCTTTCTTCTAACGGGTAAAGCCTCAGTGAAGATCGTTCACCTCCGGCTTTAGGAGCAGACCTTCAGCTGCCTCCCCTCACCCGATGGTGCTCTGCCTGGTGGGGCCTTGGGATTGTTGATCCTTTCGGGTGGGGTGAGGCGCTCTCCATCTGAAAAGGTAGAGCGGCAAAACAGGACCTGTGCTATCCTGTAGAGTGGCCCATTCACTGACTTAACAATTCATGTATTGATTAATTCATTAAGTAAATTGTTAATTCCAGGCTGAATGGGAACAGAGCTGGGCTGTGGGTTCCGCCCTCGCCTCTAGAGTTTATTCCCACACCCCACCAGGAATCAAATGCCTTCCCTAAAACTGAAGCCCTTCCGTGAGGTGGGAAGAAGCCGCTATACTCATTCATACCCACTTACTCGTACCATTAGTGATTTTATGGATTTTCCCTAAATAGGGTGTTTGCATTTATTTTTATTATTTTTTGTTATTGTTGTCAATCCTCACCCAAGGATATTTTTCCATTGAGCTTTTATAGAGAGAGTGGAAGAGAGAGGGAAAGACAGAGAGAAACATCGATGTGAGAGAAACACATCTATTGGTTGTCTCCTGTAGGAGCCTTGACCAGGGCTGGGCTGGGGAGGAGCCTGCAACCAAGGTACGTGTCGTTGATCGGAATTGAACCTGGGACCCTTTGGTCCACAGGCCAAGATGCTGTATCCACTGAGCCAAACTGGCTAGGGCTAGGATGTTTGCATTTTAAAAGTGGAGATGTGGAAAACTCAGTAATGCCTACCCCCTTGGGCCATTCTCCTTGTGTTGTAATCAAGGCAGGGCTTCCTTTGTCCTATAGCTCATCCCAGAGCAGTGATTCTGCCTGAATTCCTGGGTGACAAGCTAAGGCAGTGGTCAGCAAACTCATTAGTCAACAGAGCCAAATATCAACAGTACAACGATTGAAACTCCTTTGGAGAGCCAAATTTTTTAAACTTAAACTATATAGGTAGGTACATTGTTATTAACTTAATTAGGGTACTCCTAAGGCTTAGGAAGAGCCACATTCAAGGGGCCAAAGAGCCACATGTGGCTCGCGAGCCGCAATTTGCTGACCACGGAGCTAAGGGAGTGGGCATCTCTGTGCAATGAGGTGGGATAAACCTGGGGCTGGGGGCAGGAGAAATCGAGGGAACCCTCTCTGTTCCTGGGCAGATTCACCCCCAGTCCCTCAGGAGGAGGCTGGAGGTGGAGGTAGCTTCCTTAGCCCAGGGCTTCCTCCTTGGGGTAGAGTTGACCTTGAGAGGGGCAGCGGTGTCCCCCATCCCTTCCTCTGGAGCTCTTTCCTGCCAATCTCAACGGTCTGGAAATGGAATCCCTGGGACCCGCCCCATCACCATTATTATAATAAACTCCAGAACGTAGCCACAGGGCCTGGAGCTTCAGGAATGCAGCCTGTAATTACCTCGCTTCTAAATGCTCATGGTAATGAATGATGAGGCTCCGTGCATCAGACCCGTTAAATTGCAACTCAGTCGCAGTTTAACTCGGCAGACAACCCGCTCAAACCTGGCAAATGGTGAGAATGTGAACTCTTCGGGAATTGGTAACTTTCAGAACAACCCAGAGAGTGCCAGGGACGCCTGTGGAAGGGAGAAGGTAAGTCAGTGAAGTCTTGGACCTCGAGTCGATTATCCATGACCACCTCCCTTTACTGCCCTCTTTGGCCTCTATCACCAGGATAAGCCTGGAGCTGTTGGGACGACCCGGTGATCTGATTACACAGTGTGCCAGGCACTCTGCCGGATGCCGGGGTGAGGAGGCTGAAACCAGACCCCACTGGGGCTCTGTCCCTAGGAGTTCACATCCCTCTGGCAGGGGCAGACCCACGGCCAGCGGTTTCAAGGGCCACGTTGGTGTGCGTTCTGTAGAGATACAAACTGAAGATCTAGGGCTTCATGGAGACCGAGTCATCTCGCGTGGGGTGTGGGGAGATTGCGGAAGGTGTCCGAGGGAAGGTATCTGAGT
Source organism: Myotis davidii (assembly GCF_000327345.1). Taxonomy (NCBI): domain Eukaryota; kingdom Metazoa; phylum Chordata; class Mammalia; order Chiroptera; family Vespertilionidae; genus Myotis; species Myotis davidii. Next base: position 668,013 of record NW_006297152.1, read on the forward strand.
TGGATGCTGAAGAGTGCGTAGGATTTGGGCATGCTGAAGGGGATAGTTAGGGAGTGGCCAAGCTGCCACCCGAGGCAGGGGAAGGAGGCTGTGGCAGTGTGGCCGGGTCCTTAGGTGAGGGGGCAGGTGAAAGGGGAGGGAGAGAATGAGAAGGGGGCACTGTTTCCATGAGGTGGGGACGGGCTGTGAGGCCAGAGTCACTGTGCAGGCCTCATCGGTGATCATTCGGCCTCCACCCCCAATCGCTGAGGCCGAGCCTCGGCTGGGACTGAATGCGGGCTGGTCCAGCCACGGTCCATCTGCAGGTAGGCCACAGGGCCAGCGGTAGCTCAGCGCTAACTCAGTACTGCTGCAAACCAGCTGGTGGCTTAGAGCGCCAGGCACTGGTCCCCCACTCCCTGCCTACCACGTCCTCGAGGAGGGACTGGGGTTGGTGCTCATGCCCACCCTGGGTGTGAGCCTCTCCTCTCCTCCCTGCTCCCCTTCGCTAGCTCATGTTCTGAATGGGTCAGCCCAGCTCCAGAGAACTTGACCTTGGGGTGAAGACCCGGCGGCAGCGAGGTTTGGGGCGGACTGCAGCTGGCCGTGCAGGTCTGGGGCGCAGCTCTCCCCAGGGCCTGTTCTGTCTGCCAGGACGGATA